>NW_015090864.1:12710054-12946395 GCF_001431845.1 Calidris pugnax | reverse complement strand
TTCACACCACCCCCCCATACCCCCCCCCCCCCCCCCCATATATAGGTAGCTATTAGATATGATTGTCTTGATAGAGTCTTCAGTAGAAGAAATTTCTAAACCTCTAGTTGCCAAAGGCTGAAGGGACATATCAAAAGGTTACTCTTTCCCTAAGCAGCTCATCTGCTCTTTGCAACCCTCCATTCTCCTCTGCGTGCTGTGAAGGAAACTGTCTTGTAACAGCAGGTTCCAGGTGCAGCATGGTGGGACACCATGAGAAGAAGGTAGCCCAGACTACACCTATCAATACTGTGAAGACTTATCTTTAAAGAAGACCCAGAAAATCCACAAATTCAGCAGGCATTAAGGAGAACTGAGTCTGCAGGGACTGGGGCTGAGCTGAGGAGCCATTGAAGCAGTTAAGTTGTAACAGCTGAAGAGAAACTCCGGTTTTAGCAAAACGACCATAGGAAGCTTTTTTAGGGTAAAAAGCCCTAAAGGGCATCTAGCCCTCCGTGGTAACTGATACAATATACAAGCCAGGGAAGATGCTTAATATTGCTTTTCTGTGGTAATTTTTTTCCAACATCATAATCGTTTGCTTTAATATTTTATCTTGGTAGTATAAGTAGGACTTGTTCTTTTTTTCTCAGCCTTACCCAGTAATCAGGGTGGTCTTTGAGTGAGCTGATAGCTGTAGGGAGTTATGTTCCTTGGGAGAAGTGAGCAGATGACCCGAGCAGTGTGAGTTACCCCTGAGCTGCCAGCTCTCAGGTGTGTGCTGCAGACTCCCGAGGGTTGGTGTGAAAGCTTTCCTCTGTGTTGTCAGAGAGGATTTGGGGATAAGTGACATCCAGTGCAAAGTTTGGATAGCACAGCCTCCTTTGGCATTTTGAGAGTTTATTGCTCCAGAGTATTCCTACATCTTAAAGGATTTTGGAAACTGAGGTCCTTTTAGAGACATAGAGGTACTCTCCTCCTTGCACGTCAACCATATTCTCTAAACAACTGGAAGATTAATGAGGTAACATTTGTCTCCAAGAAACGTCTGGCTAAAGAGCTGGTTAGGTGTAAGTCTAACTTTCCTAATAAATACAGCAAAGCACATCATTCTTGAGACTTTTTCTAATATTAACATTTTTTAAACTGATACTTTTGAGACAAGAGGAGCAGGAACATAGGGTGAGTATCTATGATATCTCTTTGAATTTCTCTCTTTGCAGTTTAATATGATATTATGATATTAACAGCCTCAGGCCTATGACAACTTTCTGTGTGGTACAGAATAAGTTAGGAAAATCCCAGTGTGACATTACAAGGAGATCTACAAAGAGTTATAAACTATATGAGGCAAAACTTTCAAGAAACTCAATACAAATGTTTCCCTATTCTTCCTTATTCAATAAACCCACTTATGAGATCGATAGCACTAAACTCCAACAGACTTGCAGGAAAATATGCATGTGGCTTCTTCTGTAACCTGAGAACTGGCATAGTCTTAGTAAGGAGTTATTCCATTTTCTGTAGGGGATTGCTTACATGAGGTTACAGAGCCCTTAGTGAGTGGGAAATTCCCAGCTGTCCAGCACAATGACTTTCAGTCTCAGGAAGGGTAAAGACAAAGAACTGGGTGGGCATTTTTTTGTTGGATTTTTTGCCTGTTCTGATTAGAAGAGAAGATGATGCTATTGAAGAAAAGCATGAAGCATATAAAGATTATAAGTAGTTTGTTTTCCATAAATGGCAGGGTTTACACTATGTCCTAAAATACTTATTCTCTTAATGTGTTCCCTAGAACCATTCTTCACTTACTGATACTATTTTTCGTCATATGGTGTTATTTCTTCCAGAGGACTGTGCCCTAAACCATTAAGGCAATTAATATAACCCTGCCACGATCAACAAGAGGAATCAACCCCCAAATTTTTTAAGTCTTCAGTAAATACTTATCTGGCATGTATTTTCCACTTTTGATCCACTTATATCTGGTTTGCTTTGGGGAAATCAAGTCAATGTAGTTCCCCCAGACAACTCCCCAGTCCCTCCAAAACTCAGTCCCTGGAAAGTAAGATTTTACTCATGTCAGACTAAAACAAGTATTTAAAATTTGTTAGATGCCTGGTTCCTTCTAGCTGCTTATTAAGAAAACCTTTTGGTATCCATCCCCCACTACTGCATTGCAGACATCTAACAGTGCAAACATTACATCCAGATTTCATAGACAATGTGAAGTCAGAAGTGGGAATCCTGATGAAAGGAAGACATTATCTTATTCCATACCAGGGACTCATACATCCACTTGGTTTGTTTGTTCCAGTTTGTCGTGCACATCCTATGTACTGTAGTAGTAAAAAGGAAAACTACTTTATATTATTCTGCCTGCAAGCTGGAGAATTTAATAAGAAAATAAAAATTATACTTTCCCCTAACAGAAAGGGGTGAAATAGGGGTGATAAGCAAGCAGGGAGTTGGGGCAGCAGTGTAGGGGTCTGATCTGCAACAAGGAGCAGACCTAAAACCAGTGTTCAGAGATGATAGAGAAAAGAATAACTGTCTGGGGACCAAGTGATACAGAGTCAATGTAATGCAGGAAGTCACTGAAAGTTACTGGCTTGCAAATCAAGACTATCCAAAAAAATGCCACTCTACAAAAACATCCCCTTCAAATGCTCCTAGTGAAGGACTGAAATAATTTTCAAAGCTTTTATTTTACATATTTCACCCAGAAAATCCAAGTAGTCTCCATTTAAAGAATATTATTGTATTTTGTTGTTGTGAAGGTAAATCAAACTTGGGTTAGAGACTGGAGTCCAGTTGGTATCTTCTAACAAGTTCGTTTGGAAGGCAGAGGGGGATGAGTCCCATAACACATCCCTACACCTATGATAACACTCTGTCAGCATTACTCTAAAGACTGCCTGTGTCACTTTTCTACTGAAAGTTTTCTTCCATCCCCATTTACCAGATTTTCACATTTCTCAAATCTCACATGAGGCAAAGTTCTTGTTGTTTATTGCTCCTGTATATGCTGAAAGTTAAATGCACTTCAGCTGTATATTCTGCAGATAGGGCATGAAGTTTTGTGGCATGTCATATTGTGGATAGGTACTACATATAATAGGTGCTGAGATTTCTTTCTGTGTTTGAAAGCTTGAATGAATTCTGTATAACATAAGGTCATTTCTGAACTCCCTAGAAACCTGAGCAGTGCGAGAGCAAAAGTCAGTGGTAGACCAGGTGATCAGAAATGGCAGAGACCTCTGGATAAAAAAGGATGCTCAGAGCTGGCAGTGAGGGAGGAAGAAGAAAAGCTCTCATGGGGCAGGTCAGAGGACTGGATCACTGAGAGAGGAGCGAGATCACTGAATGACTTGGCGCAAATCTCACTTTTGTTCAGATACGTGTTTATACTCATCTTCACTTCAGTTATCTTCCTTCAATAAGTGAGTGGTGTTTAAAACTCAGGAGCATAACCAGCCCCTGAGAAATATTATTGCTGAAACTCAGTTCACAGTCTACCTGTCTGTCTGTTGCTCATGCTTGTCTCATTAGAGCCACTTGAGTCCCCACCAGCCTGAATGAAACGGGAATAGGAGAATAGGATATTTTATGGGGAAAGCTGTTGCACAGTAGACCATACAGCTACACTTTCATACTTTCACACAAGTCTATCCCCTGCTCTCATGATTTTACAAAGGTTTCCCCAGGTTCCTCTCACAAATGATGTGAAGCAAAGTTTTGAGAGAAGAAAAGACTGTTTAACTGAAGACTTTCCTTGCGGTGAGGGTTGGCCAGTGTTTTAGTGGAGGCAATTTAATCTCTCCTCAACTGGTTATGGACTGACTGATTAAAGCCCCCCTTTGTGCTCTCCTGTGGCTGCTGACCTCATCAGTGAGGGACTGCTGCTGCTTCAGCGTGGCGGCGTAGAGCTCCCATCTGGATTCAGTGACATTCAACACAAATGAAGGGCTGGCATTCAGGACTGCCATGGAAAGAAGTGACTTTGTCTTAATTCTTTTTTTGAGAGACGTAGCACCGCCGGGCCCCTTCCATTGTGCACATTAGAGCACAGAGCAACTGTTCAGGCTATTGATCAAATGAAGAAATGCTGTCAGCCCCTTGAAGTCTGAACCATTAAAAGGGATACATATGGTAGGAGAATACAAGCCCAGCCATGTACATCTCTGTAAGTCAAAGGGAGGCTCTTCTAACTGCACAGTCCTTTTGAATCAATTTAACTTTTAGACATCAAAAGCTAGACAAAATATATAAACAGCCAAAATATATGAAAAAGGTAATTGAATTATAAGAATGCATCATGTTACAGTATTTCAATCGCATTCCCGCCACATAGGGAACCAGTCTGAAAATTCCCCGTGTTTTACAACCCTTTATATGCATTCTGCATTTCAAACTCTTCTGTGACATCCTGAAAAACATTCAAAAAATGAGATAAGGAAGTGAGTTTGTGTGGTGGGCTTTGTAACTCAGCAGTGGGAAGAGGTTTGTGTGGGATTGCCCTACCTCAGGTCAAATTTTTAGGAGTGGTGGAAATAGTTCCTGGAGCCGGATGGGCGTGATTTGTCTACAGCTTGTATGTGATTTTTTCTTACCTATCTTTGCAGTATCAATCCCTCTCTCTTCCATCCTACAGTCTCCATGTACATATTCCCAGCAGATTTTAGATCACTTCACACAAGTCAGCTCCTTGTCCATTGTTCTTGCTGCTATTTTTCGTCTCCGCTGTAACTTGCTATCCTCTTCTTGGGTTCTTTTACTTCCCCTATCACCTCTCAGATCTCAACTGCTGGGTTGTGCAGACACCTGGTTTACTATTATTATACCTGTAGTATGAGTGAGCTCATATCACATCTTTTCCTCAGCCACCACTTGTATTTTGGGGTCTATTTTTAAAACTCTCTACAGTCTTTTTCTGGGCCTTATATATCACTACCATTCCATAATTTCTTCCTGTCAATTTAATATAAACATTATTTGATTTGGCATGAGAATATGTTGCCTTGTAACTCCTGTTATCTAAAAAGAAAAGCATTTTCAGCTCATTGTCACACCTGAAAACCCGTTTTCTTTTCTATCTATAATGTCTTTGTTATCATCCAATTAAAGAACTGCGCTATTCAAATTGGTACATCATTCAGGGCTATATTTTGCATAAAAAACACAAATCAGAATTCATTTACGAAGTCCAATATGGTATTCTCATCTTGAGCTTGGACTCTTTCAGACACAGTAACATACACCGAAGTGGCTCATGTTATCTTGTTACTATGGAAACAGTGATGCAGTGCTCTTATGGGTGGAGATCTGTGACATTTGAAAGCACAGTATAAAACTGATATACTCCATAGCTCACATTTTTATTCATCCTTGGTGCTATATAATAGCATAGCATCAGAGTTGCGTTAGTTATCTTGCTCATGTGTGTGGGTAAGTAATACCATGTGGAAGAGGCAATAATAAAAGAAAGGAAAGTTTGAGACTGAATAGGGAATAAGGGATCAGACTTTCTGCCACTGATTTATTGTAAGTCTTTGGAAAATACTTTTGAGGAAACTGGTCTGTGTCTCAGTTCCCTGTCTGTAACATGCCCTCTTTTTCTTTCTCTCTTTGTTTTGTTTATTTAGGTAACAAAGCTTTTAATGTAAGAATGCTTCTCTGGTGGTTTTAGAGTGCCTGGCACAATTTTGGGAAGGGTTTCATTGAGCAACAGCAGTACAAATAACACATAATATGCCTACTGTAATAGAGCTGATAAAAAGACTTCTGTGCTGTTAGAAGCAAAGCATATTCCATAAACAGCATTTTTTACATGGTAGATGGCATTCATTCCCAGGGAGCTGGAACGGTCAGTGGGATAAATATTTATGCTCTATGGAAGTAACTAAGAAAACCAGAAGATGATAATGCAATATGATTTGTAACCACAAAGAAAAACACTTCATTGTGAAGAACTCGAGGAAAGCTCTGTGTGCTGGAAAACTAATATTTTTTTCTAATTATAAAAATTGGTCTAACAGAAGAATGTAATTTTCCCCTACACAATTTGCCATGCTTGTATCCATACACCATCCTAACTTTACCACCACAACTCCTCCAACTGCTTTTGTTTATTAACATGGAAAAGAAGTTTCTAATTTTGTGTGTTGCAAGTACAGATTTTCTGGACATAATCTTCCTATTGGAGATGGTTGTTAATTATCCTTTTTACTAGGCAAGATATTCACAAAAGTATTTGTTAGTTTAGTATTCCTCATAGATTTCGTATTTTTAATTAAGTCCCTAGCTATCAGATGTAGGAAAATTTATTGAAAGAAAAATCTATTCCACAAGAAGAGATTTATGGAAGGATTACACCCTTAATGAATAATTATATTTACTATTTACTCATTTGTATTGTAATGTCTAGGAAGTGTAACCCAGGCCAAGCTCTCATTTTGCTGGATGCCAGACAAACTCTGACTCTAAGGTAAGAGAGCAGCTTCTGTGTTCCAGTGATTCAAACTTAGGAACGATAATATCAAAGCAGAGTGGAACGGCACAAAAAAAAGGTATTTGAACTTCAGCCTCTCACTTTCCTTGCTACTGTTAGTTTACACTAAGTCTATGCCAGATTTGTGTTTTCTGTGCTGATAATGCAAAGCCTTCATCTCCAATTTCTGGCAGCAATTCTTAAATGACACTCTTTGAAATATTTCAGTTGCTTTCTGCTCTGGCAACTATGAATGAACTGATGACTGATGGTTAAAAGTATTTCTAGTTCCCTACATAAAGCTGTTTTGTTACTTTGAATTCAGGGGAGACCTTACTATCTATGTTATTATTTTTTTTTTAATTTAGTCTGCTTGTTAGTTCTCATGGAGTGTTCCATAACTAGCAGATCCTTGACCATGCCCAGACTCTTCATTTCTGGAACATAATCTGAATTTACTTTTTTCTCCCTCCAAAATTCCTCTTTTGTGACATTAGCTTTTTAAAAATACATAAGATTTTCTGACAATCAGTGTAAAAAATGTGCAGCTGTGCTATTTTAAGTGGCTCTCCTACCTGTTTAATTATTATGTGTATTTCTTTCAATGGCAGCCTCCAAAAGGCTTAGAGAAAGGCTATCTATCTCAGCCTTTTTAGTATCAAAAGTTTATAGATTCACGATTTAAGTCATGAATGAATCACATGAATAAATCCTAAGCACCAAAAAGAGATATACTGAGAAGGTCTGTGTGGCGAGGCTTGGGTGAAGATGCAATATGCAAAGATAATTTTGATAAAGAAAAATTCTGGTGTTTGAGATCAATCTGTTACTGGAAGTCTTCTGCTACCCTGCATATCTACAAATTACCCTTTGCACTGTGCTTTAGATGCAGTAGATCCTCATTTCTAAATTTCATATAGTAGCTTATCTGTCACAGGAGGAGGAATCAGCTCACTGGAGTGTTATACAAGGTCTCTCAAATTAATTATCTCATTAAATGTACAACAATATATTCTTTTGTTACAATTATCTTTTGTCACCTGTGATTGGACAACTTCATTCTCCATGCGTTTCAGACAGAATTATATCTCCTCTGAAGCCTGTAACTAACATTGGTTCCAGAGGTGGCTCCAGTGCTCCCACATTAGCCCAAATCCTGTGCTGCCTTGTTCCATTCCACATCACTACAGTGGGTCTTCGTCTCTAATTTCAGCCACCTTAACGTTAGACATTTAGACTGAGCCACCTCAGCCTCATTACACTTGTCTTAGACATCGATGGCAGGATGATGTGTGCTGTCTTTTGGTCTATCTTAATTTCAGAGACTATGTTCTTAAATGGATAACATGAATCCCCACAGTATGCTTCAAATAGTTATGTTTTATATATATATATATATATATATATAAACACTTATATATATATGTTATATAAAACTTATATATAAAACTTTGTGTGTGTATATATATCTATATGTAGGTATCTGAAATGTGAGGGAAATCAAATGAAATATATCCCTTGCTCACTCAGCTAAGATTTGTTAAATTATATCCTGTAATCATGCAGCAACATGGTTCTGATATTGTCAGAAATTATTTTTAAAATGAGAAATCTCAAATGGATGTTTTTTGCTTAATGGCTCATATTATGGTCCTGAACTCTAGGCAATTCTCCTGTGCTGAAAGAAAGGAAATATATTGCCTGGTGAGAGAGGAGAATGTCTCGATTTAGAAAAAGCTGAGGGGAAGAGATTGTTTTTGTGTGTGTTTATGTGCAATACGTGTTCAACACTTGGCATGCTTGGTGATGTTTTAATAGGAAATATATGCCATTTACTCTTCATTTTCTCCCCTTCTTTATTGCTCGGAGGTGAATTTCCAGTAAAAGGTCAGGGGATGCATTTTTGCTCTTGATCTCCCAAGCTCTGTGTGGGGACAATACGACCTATTTGGCGTTGATTCTGCTTTTGGCTGCAGTAATTGTAATTTAAAGAAAATTAGAGAAACTTCAGTGACTTCAGTGAATTCAGAGCAACATTGTCATGACTGAGCTCCTGTGGCAATGCCTACTCTGCAAGCAGTCAAGCTCTGGCTCAGTCTCAAAGTATCCATTCTGCAAGAACGGAGCTGGTGTGTTTAGTGGTGGATAGTTTCTTGTGCTCGATCCTTCTCTGTGTGAAAGAGCTTGGACCAACACCAGTACACTGCTGAGGGATTGCTGACTGCCCCTCTCCAAATAGCTGTGGAGCTTGAGTGGAGGATGTCTCTCAGCATAGCATTGAGAAACTGATTGTTATAACAGGCTTGGATTGAGCCCTAGGTGTCAGAGGAGACATATGCTGAATGTTTCTGCAGGGACTCAGGAAATGCCGTATTTATGCATTTACAGTGTTTTCCCCATCCTCTTGTTATAGCTTAAAGCCAAAGATGTCTGTCCATCCTGTCACCTGAAGATGCTGTCTGTCTTATTGTACAGAACTGTCATCAGTGGCAAAATGCAAAAATGTTTTGAGATAAAGTAGAAAGTAGTTAACTTACCCACTTGAATAACAGCATAAACATCACAATCATTACTTCAGAACATGATAAAAGTTATGACAGGCTTGGAAAGGGGGAGGATGAAAACAGGCTAAGAAGTAATTTATATTTGAATCTAAGCCTCTGCGAGTACTAACAAAGATCAGGCTGAAGCCAACCTTTGAGAACTGTTTGTTCCACCAAATCTGTAGAAGGAACACAACAACCCAAGATCCATGCAGCTCTGGTTCAAAATTTGTCTCCTCTTTAGATTTCAAGCACAACCGTAGAGATGACTGTTTGGCCCAGGCCAAAAAAGATCCATCAGGGTTTTGGGACTTAACTAACTCCACTAGTCACTGCTCCAGAGGAAGACTGGCCTCTGACAGCGCTGCTGTGCTAATTTTCCTGTGCTGAGCACTCACCTCATTTTTCTTTCAGGTAGTAGATGTAATGCCTTTCGAGCTTTTGCAAATCCATAGCACTTCATTACCAGACCAGGGCTTTGGTGATTAATTTGTTGCAGCAATGAGGTGCTGCCTGAAAAAGGGCTTCTGAGGAAAAAAGCAGCCCAACTGAATGGCGCTTGGCTGTGGAAGTTTTCTTTTGTCTCTGCGGCATTCTATGCATATAGTTTGTCTGGCAGGAAACTAAGAGAAATCCAGTGATAGACATGAAAGATATCAAGACTAACAGGCTTAAAAGTAAATAAGGGACTGCTCTTTATAGCACCTAGGAAACTTTTGGACGTATGTTTTTACGGATATAGTCAGATTCTTAGGACTTGAAATTTTAGCACAGTGATCTGGGAGAGGTGATGGTTGTCTTATGTAGTGGTACTTTTATTGTCTCTCCAAAGAGCATTGCTTTATCTCCTGATATTGTCTTTGGGATTCTTGTATACAAAATTATGTCAGTTCTGAGGCACTTAATTTTACAAGTACACTTTGCAAGACATTTAGATCAATGATATTCAGATCAACATAAGTTAGCTATAACCAAGCAAGGTATAGAGAAAATGGAAAGCTGAGGTAGTTCCTGGGCACTGACTTGTGCAAACTCATTGTGTTAAGTTCCTCTGTTGAAGTAGGAAAAATCAGGAAAAATAAGAGTTTTGACTACTAAAAAGATTACCAGTACTTCTGTATTTATATCAAAATATAGTCTGTTTCTTTAGGATACAGAAAATTTCAGGTGTTTCACAGTGTCCGTCTGGTAGCAGCAACCAATTAAAGCAAAGATGACCTGTCTGTCAAATAAAGAGAGAGTTTATGTTATATTTCAATAGACTTGTAAAACAAATTGCACTGACCTTACACAAGAGCAGTCTTTGAAGGGCAGACTTTGTTCTCCTCCCTCCCTGTGCTAACCTCTTGAATCAGTCATTAAATATTCATTCCAACAGTTATTCTGTCTCCAGTTCGGACTGTTTTGCTTTCTTGCGGGCGAGAATTTCTAGTGCCAGGAGTAAACTTTTTGTTGTTTTTGTGTATGGCACTTCCACTGAATAGTAATGAATGCAGAACACACTGAGTAGCAGGCTAAAATTTATTCTGGACCATAGGCTCCTGGACATTCAATTATTCTGTGCTATAATCATGTCCTGCAGTCTTTTTCATGCTGTGGCTTCATTTGTGTGCCATGTGCCACCAGTGCGGCACAGAAGCTGTGGCTCAAAAGACCCCTGTTAGTACCAAGGAAAATGATAAGCAGAGAATAAATAGAAAAATGTGTTGCAGAGATGATTTAAAATATAGATTTTCATGTATGGCTGCATGCCTTGGTTTCCCCTGGATCTGGAAAAGGAATTACCAACACAGGGTGAGAAAAATCAGGTGTAAACTAGAAGCAAATGGAAATAAAAAGAAAAACGTCTTATGAGGTTCTCAGTCAGCCTTTCAAACTCAGTATGTCTATATATATAAGTTAACACTTAAATGCTTTCTGGACCAAACCTTGATGATTATTTCTTAATTACTGTTGATAGGTCATCTAGCAAACTGGACCAAAGCTCTAGTCTGTGCATCACCTTGCATATTTACTGATTATGACCTTTGTCAGATAGTCATCACAATTTTTCTCCTTGTGATGATGGTATATGGATTTTGGAAAGTATTTTACACTATAAAAGAAAAACATTCAGTATTCATTACATCACTCAGGAATAGTAACCTGAGAAAAAGGATCTGCTCTGAAACACGGTCACAGACTGCTCTCCAGAAGGAGATTGGGCAATGCTGGCTTTATGTCTAGGTTTCAGGCTTACAGAAAAAAAAAAAAAAAAAAAAAAAAAAAAATCTTAATTACTGTTGATAGGTCATCTAGCAAACTGGACCAAAGCTCTAGTCTGTGCATCACCTTGCATATTTACTGATTATGACCTTTGTCAGATAGTCATCACAATTTTTCTCCTTGTGATGATGGTATATGGATTTTGGAAAGTATTTTACACTATAAAAGAAAAACATTCAGTATTCATTACATCACTCAGGAATAGTAACCTGAGAAAAAGGATCTGCTCTGAAACACGGTCACAGACTGCTCTCCAGAAGGAGATTGGGCAATGCTGGCTTTATGTCTAGGTTTCAGGCTTAAAAAAAAAAAAAAAAAAAAAAAAGCATGAGAAGAGTCATATCCTCATAAGAGAGAATCCACATTTTGCGTTGTTAGAACCATCCCCTATATCTATTGATAACTTCTAGAAGTGTCTGGCAATTCAGGCCAGCCATGCTCCCTCTTCATGTGAGAGTCCTGCAGAAGATGACCCCAAACCTGAAGCAATGAGGTGGTTCTATATTTTCGAAGAAAAAAAAAAGTGCCATAGCCTCTTTTGGACATTGGTGAAAGCCAATGAAACCTTGTGCTTCAGTGTGTGTAAGAATGAATTTGATAGCAAGGTCCAACTATCCTTCCAATTATTTTTTTTCAATGAGAGGTGATGGCACAAATACTTTCCAGAAGCATCTCAAAGGCATGTATTGAAGGTGTGAACAGCACAAATATGCCTTATAATAGTGACATTTTTGAGCTCTATAGTAAATACTGGATGTTACCTAAGTCTTCCACAATATGGTCTGCATCTCAATACAGATCATGTCCCCCTCCCATCCATGGACACACAGCATTCTTCCTTTCCTCCCGGAGATCAAATAGTATCTGTATGGCAAGCTCAGCAGTTCTTCTCATGGAAAAGCACTATGTAATAAATAAGTAATAAATTAATATTTAATTAAAGCTTCTTTTAATGAAAGTTAGCACCTGAAAGGAGGTGGAGAGACAGACCTATGTGACCAGTCAGCTCTCTCTAGCACAGCAGTGACCACTTTGCAGAGGCTTACGTAAAAAGCAGAAGCTTACATTATAAAAAAGACCTATTGCATCTCTTAACTGATCTACATTGTCAGTTCAGGGCTAACACTGCTTGGAATGTAATTATGTGGCCTGAAATCCTTGTGTGATAGTGCATACTGCAGTCCTATGGTCCAGTAGCCAAAGGTGCAACTCTGAAATGACTATTTGACTTCAGTCGTTTTTACTACCAGTATGTAGCTTTTGTTAAATACAGGTCAGGAGATCATTATGTGAATGACTGCCTGTTGGGACTTGCCTTTCCCTTCGGCAGAAATTTTTTGTTATGGTCGGTTTCTGTCTATTTGTGTTTCCGTAACATAAAGGCAGTTCTGCTAAGGTAAGGGCAGCTGCAAACTGTTCAGGTTTTTGTGACTACCCTCCTGGTTTCTTAAAAGTTGCTGGAACAAAAATCAGCTATGTAAAGGTCCTTGCGTATTATTATCTAGTTTTGGCTCTTCAGTGGATGGAAGCAGTATGTAGATTTTTGATAGAGGTTCAGGTGATATAAATGATTCAGTTAATTCAGGCTCTTCCTTTCTGCTGGTTTGACTTGCTCTATGCAGAGAGTGGGTTTAGTGCACTCATAATAGCTATGCTTTTGAATGGTTACAGAATGGTCACCTTTTCAAATTCAATCCAGTTCAGCCCATATATTAATATTCCTTGCATTTTCTTGTGCATCTCCTCAGAGAACAGATTAAAATTAAAATTCTGCCAAGGTTAGGTAGCAGAAAGGATTAGTGAGCTAGGTCTTCACCTCTGGAGAGAAAGGTGATATGCAAATGATTGGACTGGACACATCCTTATTCTGGCAACTATTTGTATGGATAAAAAAATCTCTATGCAACTGACAATTTGTGCTGAAGAGATATCCAGGACCAAAACAGCAAAAAGGCTGAAGGTCAGGTTTGAAGTACAGTGCATTGAGAGAACTATACAGACTTTGCCTGTTTATCTCAGGCTATTAGCATTTCATTTTTAAGATCAGCTCTTTACAGGCAAAACTTTTAAAATTATTATGGCCAATCCTCCCCCACAAACATAGTTTCAGAAGCTCTGAACCAGACCAAAAAAAACCACAAACACAAACCAAACTCAAAAATGACCAATGAAATAAAAAATCCCCATCTCATAACTGCTTTGTAATATAAAGGCCAAATATAATATCTCATTTTTGAGGAAAAACTTCAATGTGTTTTTCTCTTGGATAAATAGAGAACTGTTTGAGCACTAAAAAATGAGTGCTGCACTACTCCATTTCATGCCTGTATCAGTATTAGGAATTGAACATTTGGCCTAAATTGTATGGATGAAGATAACTATTGTAGGTACAGAAAAGGGACCAGTAAATGTAATTGGAGGAGTGTCCTTGCTGCATAGTTCACCTTGCAATTCTTTCACAAAAATGGCAGAAAGTAAGCTTTCAGAATTTGCCCTTGCTTTTTGTTACCATATCGTTAATGTATGGAAAAACTGGGACATACACACATTATATACACAGTCCATTGAATGTGTGCACGTATAAATATACAGAAATGATACACAAACATACCCCCAGACCAGAATCACACTTAAATACAATATCTCCACTGTTTGATTGTTATTAGCAGGAAAACCCCACCAACAGTGCAGTCATCTGTGCTTCAGAAAAATGTAAATGTCAATTTTTGGTCTTTAAAAATTATTAAGCCTAGTAAAAGATAGCAATTTCTAGTGTTTGCTTGGTTGGTAAGATGCAGGAGAGTGAGCATTACTCCTGAGAGCTGCCATTGGTTAGCTGGAGGGAAAATGGATATCAATTATACATAATCTAAGAAGCCTCTGCATAATAATCAGGCCCAGTAGGGGCTTTGGGGCAGCTTCGTTATTCTCTTGTAAACACAAGAGCCCAGATAGACATGTCAGTCAGGAGTAGCGGCTGCAATTCTTCCTTTTTAACACCTTCACATTCTATTGCTTCAATATGCAAACAAGGCTGTTTAGCTGAGGGTTGAGGCTGTGCTAATGAGCTCCCTGCACTAACCCTGAAGTAAAAAGGTTCTGTTTCACAGCTGCTCAGAGACTAGCTCCTCTGGGCATGCTCAGGTATTGGAAAATAATTCTTTTTAAACAGAGAAACGCCAATCAGGATTTCTTGCATACTCTTCTCTTTTCTCAGCGTGCTAATGTAATTACCTCATAACTTGTGAACTTTTTACGGTGGCAGAAAAATGTTTTGTCTTTGAATTATGAATTTTTGTCACCAACAAGAAGAGAGGACTTGGAAAATTCAGCAGACGTAAAAAACCTACCCTCCTTTAATTCCTGGAGGACAATAACTCAAAGCTAATTTTCGCATTCCCTTCTTAAAGGTGGACCATCCTTTTATCCCTCCATGCGTTGCTCCATTTCTAGCATCATTTCCAGCTCCTTTTAGCTGTACTGTGTCATAAGTGACCGAGGAGGCTCCTGGCACAGTGCTGCCAACTTCTTTCCTGATCAGCACTGAAAAGGCCAGCTTCTGTTGGTTTAGGACCTTGACTCTGTCCTAAAGCTAGGTTTCAGGGCATTGCTGAGCTTAACCAACTGCATAATTGCCTTGGTAGAGACACA
This sequence comes from Calidris pugnax, assembly GCF_001431845.1. Taxonomy (NCBI): domain Eukaryota; kingdom Metazoa; phylum Chordata; class Aves; order Charadriiformes; family Scolopacidae; genus Calidris; species Calidris pugnax. Next base: position 12,931,467 of record NW_015090864.1, on the reverse strand, counting down.
CAGACCCCATGATAATCCTTTACAGATGAGCCGACATTTACAACTCATGATATGAAACATGATGATCTCTCAAATATCCAATTATTCTTATGAATAAAGTAGTTTTCTGCCTGGAACAGTCGGAAATCCCCGCTGGGTTAATTTAGTGTCTGATAGAAATCATTTGGGTTTTCTGTTTAAAATAGGGCAGCGTATGATTTCTTGCACAACTCTCCGAGATGCTCCCTGTCTTCATTCATTCATTCACTCTTCCCCAGGACTGTGCCTTCTAGCAACATGACACAGGAGAGCAGACCTATAGGCAGAGCCACAGAAATGTCTGTCAAGTGCAAGTTACAACTATCTCAAACCATAACACATTCCTATGAAGAGAGACAGCACATTTTTAACTATTTAGCAGTCAAATATTGTGATCTACTCTTTTTCACTTTGTTATCGGTTGGATTTCTAATGGCTGTCTCCATCTGTGACAATCCATATTACTGAGTCAGTGGGAAAGTCTTAGCTCTGTAATATTTCAGCACTTAAATTATTTATTATGTTAGCTTTATGGCATATTAAAACCCTGCTTAGACAGGTAGAGCTAACTCCCTTCTGCCTTGCTGAAGCTCATTAAATGGCCATCATAACTGGACAGACTTAATTGTGTTACATCCAAATAATTCTGTCATTTGGATTCAAACCCAAGGCAAATGGCCTACCCAGAAATCTCACTTATTTGACTGTGACTGGCAAATGATTAAAGTATCCTGTAAGCAGTTTACTTATGGCATGTTGGTAAAAATTTACAAGTAAAATGAAGAAACTGAAATAAGATGTGACTTTGCTTGTTTCAGACTGTTTTTAAATTATGCCATCCCATTTTAGTACTAGTATCCCCAGCCAGCAGAAAACTCATTTATTTGTCTTTTTTAAGCTATTTTAAAAATAATAGTTGCTAGTGGTTACATTTATCTGTAGTTTGGAATTCAAATTTTCCAGTTCAGAGAATAAGTGACTGAAAAAAATATCTGCTTTCCATTCAGGTCAGCTTTCCATATGTCAGTTTACAATTCTTCAGTTCACTTTGCATGGTCCAAATGATGAGCTTTTAAGCACTATTATTATGAAATTATTCTATTGCCTTATAGCTCTCAGTGAGAAAGAATGCTGAGGTAATTAAAACATTTTCTGGGGCTCAGAGGACCTTCTCTTCTTCTGAAAAGTGTCTCTGTCATTTTAGACAAGTCACTTGACACTAAGGTTTTACGGAACGTATTTAGAAATTTAGGTATTTTTGCAGAAACTCACTGGATGCTTCCCCTTTATGCAGTCATTATCCCTTGTATCTCCATTACAGGTGCTGCAAGAGCCTGCGACCCAGAGGAGTGCCCAGCTCCAGCACACATGGAAACTCGACATTTTTCTTTCCTTCATTTTGTATTTTGCTTTGTCTATTTATACTTCAAGCAATTAGAACAAAAATGCCTTATGTTGTGACTATGTGGTAAAAAACTCCATCGGGAGTAAAAATTCCATTCTGACTATTAATTTTCTACCAGTCATCTATCAGGTAAGGAGTTCTATACACACTCAATAGCATCTAACAGAGGTGACATTAATCTCATATAAGTATGAAAAAAGCTATGAAATCCTTTCACTGAATTAATATAAAATTTGCTGTTGACATTTTAGTTCCTACTAAAGGTAACAACAAGGTTATGACACCAAAGCAGAGAAAGAGACCTTGAAAATAGTAAGTGAACTGTACTGTATGACTGGGGGAATTGTGCAGTGATTTTATATTTGTTTTTGATACTTAAAAGAAAAAAAAGATTGAGCCATGTAGTAATACAATTTTTTTCATCAAGTGTCACCAAAATACCAATACTGATTACTTCATTCTGTTTAAAAATACCTTGCTTTGTGATTCAAGGTAGCGATGTTCAACCAGTGGATTTATAGAGTCCCAAAAATCAGACCGTTTTTGTCAGCTCAGAGAATAATTTCCTAATTCTTTAGGATTTTGCAGAAGGCTTGAAAGATCTCATCATGCAAAACATGCTTGTTTGAAAGACTGAACATGAAAAATAAGGTCCAATAGGATAGTTTAATCTCTCTTGGGATGTCTTTCCCTTCTTTCTAATCACATATGAAAACCTTTCTATATGTTTCATTCATTTGATTTAATGCACGTAGCTCTTAACCCACCATGGGCAATGATAACTAGCTGGATACTTATTTGTTTTGTTTGTTTGTTTAATTTATTGTTGTTTTTATAAAACAATAAAAAATTGATCTTACACAAATATTGGTGTAGAAAAGATGCTACTTCCAATGCAACTGGATTATTGGAAGCAAGACATCCAAGCTAGGTGGACTAGTAGCCTGCTAGGAAATGGCAAGATCTATTGTACAATTCTGGGTTGTGGTATAGACACTTAATTTGATACAAATTTGATTTAGAGCATACAGATGATTGTCACAATTCAGGGCTACCAGCTGTAAACTGATTTGGGAGGTGGGTATATATGAATTGAGAATTTCATTCTCTTCCCTTGAATAAGGCTGAAATAGTTGATCCTATTCAGGTCTGCTTGAGAACCATACAAAGGGTTGTCCACCCTGGCTTTGGAAATGGCATGGAACCGTGTTACGCATTTGAAAACAAAATATGCTGATAGTAGACTCACAAAATTTCACTAGGAAAATAAGCAGATCCCCCATCAGTAAGACAGCGACAGGTGAAACAGAGTAGTGAAAGGAGTTTGGGCCAAACACAGTGGCTGGCTGCAGTTGGGGTGGGGATGGGGATGGACTTGGCCATGGTACATACCAATATGTGCCACCCATTTCACTGGTGGGAGGCAGATACTGCTGGCTTTGTTGTAATATGGACTTTAGGATTACTTATTTATTAATATTGTTTTCCTTCTATTGAGAGGAAAGATATTTGGTTCCTAGTTGGCTTCATTAAATATTTCCAGTGTACGAATGTTTTCAAATTAAACACTGACTCCATAAAATCATCCCAGGTACTGTCTTAGCTTCAGGTCATTAATTCTGTTTTTTTAGACTATTAATACAGATGAAGGAACTTTGTTCTTTATCTCTGTCTACCAAAGTGCCTGAAGTGAACTTTTTTCCTTCTGCTTCTGCTAAATTACTAATTAGTTCAATGTACCTTAGAGATGAGAGCCTTTGAGATTGGCAAAACTTGTGTTTTCAACAAAAGTTTATTAAGACAGCAATTGGTTCTCTTGATGACAGATTTAAGGAGAAAATTATTTTCCTTCTTTTTTTTTTTTTCTCCTTGAGCTATATCAGAGTGGAGCAGTTGATTAAAACAGACAGAGTGTAATCAAAATTGTGCAATAGTTTAACTTCAAGACAATAATAGAGAAAAACGTTATATATCCTCTCAAGGGAAAGTGTTATTGACATGTGCCTGTTGGAAAATCCTAGGTTCAGGCTGGAGGTGTTGTAGCTGTAGGTGCCAAACCCATGACAGGTAAGGTTGTATAGGAAAGATACTCCCCCACTACTTTGGTTCCTCCACTGCAGAGTGAGGACAATCAGGAAAGCCAGGATTGAAGCAGTTGCCTTGGTCTGTTAATAGTGTCCTTGGAGTGCTCAAGCTTATCCTGTCTATCCTGGGGTAGATTTGCTGAGGAATTAAAACAATGATTCACAGCACACATCTTAAAAGCAGAAATGCTTATTCATGCATTTGAAAAGGGGGAAGGTGGGAATAATAGAAACACACCTTCCTCCTCCTCTCATGTTCCCCTTCAAACTTGTGGAGATTGAGCTGATATCCAGAGTATTTGAACGTCTAGTGACCTTAAGATGACAGTTGTAATGTAAAATGCTAGCTAGCATATAGTGGCTATTGCATTTTCAGCCATAGAAAAGGTGTCAGAGAGGCAATTAAGGATGACATATTTCTTTTTAAAAAATTCATGTGCTTAATATTTACTAATGATAAAGAGCATGTCACCAAAGGAATCTATGACCTAAAGGGCCAAGCAAACATTTCAATCTTATGAGTATTAGTGTATACAATATCTTTTTAATCATGTGCTTTTGTTTGGGCTGAAAATGTTAATGAGATATCTCGTAACTTCACAATAGAATTGCAATTTGTCTCTGAAACTGGGAGTATCAAATAGTTATTGCAACTACAAGAAAAAAAGCAAGTTGATGGCTTTTATTGAGATAAATATTATGATATGTTGGCCTTAAAGACTTTTTTTGGGTTGTATTTTTCTGCATGGATTTAACAGTAATTCCTGACAAAATCAAAGAAGAAACTTACATAAATTGAGAATGTAAACTACTGGATATAATGATGACAAAATATATATGGGTGTTGATACATGGAGCACCAGGAACATAGAAACAGATAAGAACAGATATTGTTGCTGTCTAATAACACATATGAGGAGCTCTGACCAAGAAATTCAGTAATTTTTTAAATGTTACTTGATAGGTCATCATATATATTGAAGAAGGGCTGAAAGCAAGGGGAGGAAATTCTGGCTATGCTGAATTTCGGAGACCTGTCAGTGATTTCAGTCTTTAGCTGAAAAGATGTTTCCTAGGTTGTGCTTTCAGATGGTCTCTCTTCTCCTCTAAGTCTTCCTCATTTAGCTTATCTTCATCAATTATTTCCTTAGTAAACCAGGGGAGTTGGGAAGAAGTAGTAGTAAATGCTAAGAAAACTCTGTACTTTGTGAGCACAGACCTTATTTTAGATATTGAAACCTTCTCCTTGTACGCAGTCACCATTGTTCCGAACACCCTGAGGAAGGAAACAATACTTGTGTTGGAGGGTGTTTAAAATCCAACATGAACCAGAAGTGTCACACGTAGAATGATAACACATATTCCCCAATGGCTGCATTCGCTTTAGGAAGTTCTTTAGAAAAAATGTTGCTTTTGGGCAATAAAACATGTATCACTTCGGTATTGGTATCTTCTGTAAGTCATTTATTTAAATAAATAGGTCTTTTCTTTAGTGTCACTTTCATACTGGCACTTTTAAAAATGGGGACACAATGAGTTACACAAGCTTTTTCAGTTTTTATTATTCTAAGATTATTTTATTATTGTTAATCTGCCTCCAGCACTGGCCCTAGCCACTAGGAGACCTTGTGTTAACATCTTCCAAGGCCTCCAGGGGAGTGTCTTGAGAAATCTCCTTTTTTTTTACTGCAACTCTTACCTCCCCCTCCTTCCCTGTTTTGCCTGCTTTCAAGCCACTGTCAGGTTGCATCACAAAGTTAGATTGTGCTGTAGCCCTCCTGGGGATTAGTGCTGGAAAAGAAAATACTATAAACTGAAGATGTTGGTTTCTCAGGCTATTTCACAATACTGATCCACAGAATTGATTTTTGATTAACTTTCCAGTGGTTTGGCTGTATGCAGAAAGAAAATGATAGGGAAGCAGTGAGCAGTAGGAAGAGAGGAAAGCCATGGCCACAGCTTTCTGTCACAGCCCCTTCAAGCTGCAGAATCCCTTCCCAGGTACTCGTTCCCATCTGCCTTGTAAAATCCCAGTGTTTCAGTTCAGAGGCTCCCAGCAGAAATCTCACTGCTTCTCTGAGGTCCTCCCTAACAGAATCCATCTTACTAACACCATAAAATCAAATTTGCCTGCAACGCTGGAGTGCTTTTAGCTAAGTCTAGGTCATCATATCAGTTATCTCTGAAATTGTTTTCCCAGTCAGCAAGCTTGTATGAGGTCCGACAATGGTCCAAGACTAGATCTGAAGATCAAAGATACGATCCAAGACAGGTATATCTTCAACTGTCCTCTTGCCCAATGCCATGAGCCATGCAGGACTGCCAATCTTGCAATTAACTGTGTTGTTAAAACCAGAAAAGACATTTGGGGGTTAATTTCTTACAAATTTCTTCAAGTAGGTTACTGGCATTAGATCACTCAAATTAGATAATTTGAACTCTCTAGCCTTCATTTTACATTTCAAAATTATACCCTGTGGACACCTGCTTTTCTACACATGGAAATTTGGATACAGGCTAAGAGGGGAGACTGATTTACTTCCAAGTGCCAGGAGGAAAGGTGTTGGAAAACTAATAGTCTGTGGAACTGAATTAAGAGCCACATCTGCTGTCTCCACAGTGGGTGCCTATAGTGAGGGGGTGGAAGAATGTCCCTCAGACCACCTGACAGATATGGGGCAAAAAGGCTCTGTGATATATTAAAAATAATAGAAAATGAATCAAAAGCTATTACCTCTGATGTTCCCCAAAATTTGCTAGACTCAGCAGAATGATGCTGTCTACTTGCAGGGAGTCAGCCTGCTTGCCTAAAGAAAATATTTAGCATGAGTTTTGCAAGGAATTTCTCCTCTCCTTTGGCTCCATATACTGAGTTCCTGGAAAGAAGAATGAAATAAGGTGATTTGGAGGTGAAGGCTAGTCAAGTAAGAAGAAATCATACAGAAATCAAAATTATCCATGGTCTAAACTGTCTTTTTGTTGTATGTCTGTATGTTTGGCAGTTTGCTTAATGTCCATGGCTATAGCACTAAGATCTGTAGGGATATGAGTCAGGGCCACCCAACTCTCTCTGGGCTGCTCAATTGACTAGTGTTAATGTCAGATTTTTCATTTGACTCACCTGGGTAGTTGTCTTCCTATCTCTTGCAGGTGATGTGAGGGTCTTTGATCAGGTGTGGATTCAAAGCTCCCTTAGCACTGGTGTCAGCTCCAGTATAATGCTGTGTGGATTTAGCCATGCAGTTTAGAGCCATGTTTGAAAACCTTGATTGACACCTGAAGCTGGGGGCGCCTTGGGAAGTTTGTTCATGCATGTTACAACATTTCTGCATGGAAAGGCTTATGAGCTGAAGCCTGTATCTGCTTAAGGTCTTCAGCACATAACACCTGCTCCTGTTGGTCGATCCCTTAATCATAAGAGCCAAAATAACTTCCCAAAGGCCTCCTGATGAAGAAGGATGAGGGATCGTTAATTGCTGCAATCCTGGACCTAATTACTAGGTTGTCTAAACTCAGATAGTCTTGAAAAAGCCAGGCATGTACTTTATCCAAACTGAAATGTTTCCTTAAAGCAGCAGTGGGCTTGCCTGAGATCATAGAAAAAACAGGTAAGTGAATAAGAAATGTGAGATCACCCTGCTTGTGGCTGAACTGATTTGAAAATTAAAACCTATTTATGAATTGCACTGTTTCTTGTGTTGTTAAAGTAAACATAATTTGAAATTTTGGAAGTATGGCTTTTTCAACGTTGCAGAAAGTATTTAGAGTTTTTTGGTATAGAATATCAGTCACTTAATAAGTCCTTTTCACCGATTCATGTAACTCTCGCACCTGCCCCTCGCTTCTGCAGCCTTTGATAAAAGACTCTGTTTCCTGAAAATACGGGAACAATGCTGGGAGGGTGAAGGTAACTGTTTTTACTGATATCTTTGTTAAGGACAGCTTGTGTCTGGCAGGACCCTTTCCTTCCCCCACTCTCATTTCCTATACAAAGGTCAAGTGCAATCACAGACCACAGCGAAAAGGCCTGGGAGGCTCAAAAGGCTTAGAAGAAGTTATAAGGGTGGTGACTGGGCTACTGAATCTGGATGGAAGAGAACTGTGTTGGGCAAAGACTGGGTCTCTCTGAATGAAGTAATTTTTCCTCTGAATGTATGACTTTGTTCTTGTGGGCTGGAGCTCTGAGAATGCTTGAGCAGAAGCTGCTGCACTTTGCAGCGTGCTTAGATGACACCTGAAGCAGAACCAGAGGAGGAATTACGCTCCGGTGCAGTGATAAGGGTGTTTACTAGGTCTCCAAGAAGTACCCCAGAGTACTCTACAGCACTCTGGTGAGGGCCTGCTCTGCTGAGGACTCTCAGAAAAGTCTGACCTCAAATGCCAGAAACAAGCAAGAACTGTAGGTTGGGCATTATAGGATGTGCTCCTGTGGTTTAACAAGTGGATAAACCAGTGCAGCTTATCTTGCAACAGATTTGTGAACCTAGTCCTTCATTTCTTTGGTCGTTGCTGACAAGTGCATTTAGATGCTTCATGTTGTCTCCTAGGGAACATCTTGTGCAAATGGGAAAAGATGTCTTAATTTTTCTTGGTTTTGATATGGAAAATAATTCAAAGTAGCTTCAATTCAGCCACTTTTTTCCTGTTTTGTTGTTGTTTCCATGTGGATTTGGGTAGAAAGGGGAAAGAATGGGTCCAGCAGTCAAATGTAGGATTTAACTGTGTACAGAGCCTTACTCTCAACTCACATAAGCCCTTTTGAAATACCATGCTTTGTCCTCACTAAAATCACTAAAAGGAAAAGCTGTTCCTTCATGTGTTAGTTAACAAAGGTTAAGTAAAGCATATTACAATTTGAATTATACAGGGCTGTTGCAGCTTGCTTAAGTGTTGGCAGGTCAAAGCGAACACTGCATCCTTGATAATGTTTTAGTCTGACCTGCTAACAAATGTTAATACATCTCTCTTGTTCAATGAGGTTTTGTGTGTGAATGTGCATGTATTTAAGAACTAGAAAAGAAATGCTGTATGTCAGACGAAAGTCCTTCAGAAATGAACAGCAATAGATCACTGAGTACCAGAGTACACTACACATCCCCCATGGAGGACACCCTTTTATGCAAATAAAGACTTTATGGACAATATTTCTGCAAATATTCTTCCATTTTCCATACATAAATCCATTCGAAGCTAGACAGACCTATAAATTAACAATTGGCTTGATTCATCAAAGTGTTTATAGCAAGCAGTAATTTTTGATTCAGGGGAATGTTAGCAAATAAACTGCAGCCCTATCAGTTTTTTGAATTCTAGCAAATATACGAAGTGTCTTATTATCTTAAGCACTTTAAATTATTTTTACAGAATAGGATAGATAATAAACATTACATTTATTGGCTTCTTGTGAGCAAATATTTATCTATTAGCCCTTGCTTGTATGTTGCTGTTGTACTAGCAGTGGTCCCTGACCCAACTATACTACATGCTCTGCAAAGACTCAGAAGAAAGAAGATGCTTCACCACACAACTCACAACTTCTAAGTAAAAAACATCCACAACTGGTAGGTCCATTGCAACCAGGGGAAACACAAAGAAACAGCGAGGCAATGCAGTGCTGCCTGTGCTGTGGTGATCTCAGGGCACTGGCTGCCTAGCCGCTGTCAGGGACTTGAAATACGAAAATGCTTGTTTGTGAATTTAAGATGTGGGCAACATTTTGCTAGTCCTTGGGAGCTAGCAGGAGCAGGCTCCTGAAGGCAAAGGTGAGGAGTTCATGGCTGATGAGATAAAAAGTGGGAGTGCGGGAGGTACACACAGAAAGCAGCAAGGTGTTAAAAGCAAATAGTCCAGGAAATGGTTGCAAGGCTGGGCGCATATGAAATATCTTAAGCGGTTATAATGAGATGAGATTAATGAGTGTTCTAGCAGTATCCCAATATTGCGACTTTCCTCTGTGATGTCTTTTTCCATGCCAAATTCATCACCTCTCAATGCCCTTTCTCCAGTGGGGTCTTCTTTACAATGCAGAAGATAACAAAGGTCCTCTGAAAGAGGAAAATGCATTGCTCTAGCCACTATAGAAGGCAATCACTGCACACTATCAGAACATATAGCAAAATGTAGGAGCAAAAAGGTAAATAAAAGGATTAGAACTGTAAATTGAAACAATTATTTTTGAGAGACCCTGCAGTTTTTTGTTTTGTTTTGTTTGTTTTTTTTCTCTTTGCCCCTCTTATTTTGCAGATTACAAAGCTTTTCAACTTGTTATTAGCAGGCAGAATAATTCATTGTGTTGTGTGCAAATTCTTACTTGCATAGGTTTGTAAGTAGGAGAAAATAGTCTGTTTGTTAAAGCATGTGCTATTCTCCACTTAACTAAGGAGATGAAAAGTCACAACTGTGCTATGATGTTTTATTAAAATATAAAAAATAGCAAGCTATCAGCACAAGCCAATTAAATAATACTCCTTGTCTCCAGATTAACCTACACACAGATTTATATTTACATTTATATTTTATTTGGCAAAAAAATCAGCCTTTACCTAATATAATCAAGCTTGATATTCCGGGAAGATTATCCATCTACTGTTGCTGGAAGCACAGCAACACCAAAACATATTTATAAAACCCCAACAGTCCCACACATCAGATGTTTTAGAAACCTGCATCATATCAGCAGAGTATGTCCATAGGATTTCACAGTCCACAAAACAGCAAATATGTAAGAGTGTCCACTTATTAAGACTGATGTGGGGCATGGAGGTGACCAGTTCAGCTATTCTTGTGTCCCTTCCCTGATGCTGGAACCATGGAGCCTACAACAGTCCTTTCTGAATGGGTGAATTGCCTAATAGTTCATCAATGCCCAGGGCCAGTTTTGTTTTTCAAGAATTGTCTCTACCTAAATAAGAACAGTGCGCTGTGCAATATGACTTAGTCCTGTGGATGACATTTACAATGGGGCCTATTTTGAGCAGGAATTGGACCTTTTGGAGTTTTTTTCCAACTTAATTGTTTGATGCAGCAGGAGCAAACTGTCTGGTTGGAGAATCCTGCACCATATATCATGGTGCCTGATAGTTGAGACAAGCTGTTTGCATTGGTCTCTTGTGAAGGGTTGGGTGCCGTCGCATGACACTTTTTCTTGTGTGAAACACTGTTTGCTCTTGTGCTTGCACACACAACAGGGCCTCAATCAAATAATTCACTGTATCATTCAGATATGATTCTCCCAACACATTGTTGCCTTTTTATATTCCTAGAGTGTCTGAAAATTCTGCCAGCACCTCCCTGAAAAATCGGCCTATATAAAAAATGGTTGGAATGCACCAGAGGCACTTCATATATTAATTTAATAGCCTGTCCACAAGTATAAATGCAGAAAAATGAGCAGTATAAAAGACTGGCAAAGCTACACTTAATTGTGCACAAAATAAATTCCAATGTCAAGACTGTTAATTTTGCCACAGTGAAAATAAAGGACTCAAGTCCAAAATATTGGACTTGAAATACCCCTGTTTGGGTGGGAATCATAGAACGGTTAGAATTGGAAGGGACCTTAAAGATCATCAAGTTGCCCTGGAATCTGAAAGACAAAGCCAAGAATTAGTGAGCACAGTGTGGGGATGATTAACTGATGCTTCATGGCATCAGAAATATGGTCAGGAGAGTTCAGTATATCCATACTTTACTACCCATGCAGATGAGGAGCAAAAAGGATTTGTGAAATAAAGATACTACCTCACTGGAGTAACTAGAAAGTCACTTGTCAAACTTTTCAAAGATAATGGATAGATCTGAAAGACATGGTGAAAGATTTCTGTTCCCAGTGCCAGGAAAAGGGTAAAAAAGTGAATTCTTTTCTAACTATGTTGCATTTAATCTTGTAATTCGTTTACTTTGGGATTCTTTTCAGTTCATATTACCTATCAGAAGGAAAGAAAAATCCACGCACTTAGATTATGTTTTCTAAAATCACACTGGCTTTATACAATACTACTAATATATACTGAATTCTAGCACATGGCATCATAAGTCTTTACATTCTTAGTTTTATGCCATTAATTCTGTATTGCTATATAGTATCGAAGGAGACCAGCTTATAGAGAGACACATCCTATTTTCTAATAAACTTCAATGTAGGTTTAGACGATAGTGGATCAAAATAGTGCATCACTTCTGTAGCTGTGAACTGGGCGTTTGAGCAGGGAGGTTCTTTAGGAAGGTTTTAAAATTATAATTGTGAAGGGTTTATATATGGAGTCACAGAGATTTTTCTGCTTGTAGGTTGTACTATATTTTTAATATAGTGGTTATTCTTATTTTAATGTGCCTGGAGGACATCTTGGAAGGATTAGTTCAGTATCTCCAAACTCAGCCTAGATCTAACAACCTGTCCCAAAGTTCTCCTGTAGTTTTCTCCTTTATTCAGAAATCTTCTTGTCATGCTTCTGATATGGCGATGGAGTAGGTTATAAAAGTTTTCTTGTATCCTGGAAAAAACACCTATCTCCTAGTAGTTCACTCTTGAAATTTGATTTTTTTGGGGTTTTTTTTGTTTGTTTTGTTTTTTAAAGATTTTAATTGACCTTTTTTTTTTTTTTTTTTTTTTTTTTTTAAAGCATGCTATTTAAGGACAGAAAAAAAAGGCAACAAAAGTGGATGTTTAAAACTCTTGTTTATATTTCCATTTAGATATGATTCACAATATCTTTGCTTGTGTATTGAAATCACCTTCTCTGAAGACAAAAAGTTACAGTGAATAATAGAGCATAGATTTCTTGATAGCTTGCATCATCTCTTGAATTAATACCTCTGTATTATATTTATGGAGTACAGTAAAATGTGTTATCTGGGTAGTTAATCACCCTAAGCTGTTAGTGGTGAAACACTTTGAAATGTATACCAACTAATTATGTTGAGAACTATGTATCTTAAGAAATACCTTATTCTGCAGTACATTTATGCATATGGAAGAATGCATTTAAAAAAATCTCTTGCTAAATCAAGATTTTTGTTTTGAATTTGAAGTCTTTATGCTATAGTGTATATTACAATGTATTAAATAGAAAGTAAATTTAAAAAATCATTTAACATTCTATACAATGTTGGTACTATTTTATATTACTGAACTGTATTTGCTTGGATATTTTGTTGAAACAAAATGCTACCGAAATGAACACATTTCTGAGGAAAGTTTGGTTTTCAACAGTAGTGTTTTCTGAGGGTGTCAATATTCTCAGGATTCTTTTAAGTGAGTTAACTTGCAAATTACTTATCTAGGAGTCCTTATTTATGAAAATTCTTAGAGTATGAAAGGGAGGTAAATGTTTTGGTAGTCATACATGGTATGACCAGTAAGTATACCAGTAAGAATGAAACATTTGAAACAAAGTTTGTAGAGGTTTTAATCATTATGTCTTCACCAAAAGAGAGTACTTTTGAATTTTTCCAAGATAGTATCATTTTGATTCACAAACTGATTCTCTTTTGGGAGATCTATACCCTGATTCTTAGCAAAAGTAAATCAATATTGTCCAACCGACTTCCGTGAAATTGTATTACTGCAAGCCAACTATTTATCTGGTCCATCTATTCTATTTAAATTAATGGAAGAAAGATGTGTCCAAATGACCTAGAATACTTTGAATCTATATTTTCTTGAATTGTGTCAAAACAATGCTTTTAATAGTATATATCTTTTTATATGTTGTGTGTGTGAGTGAGTATTAAATGTGCTGAATGGCCTAAATGTAAACTGTGATTGATTATTCCCATATGAGTCCAGTCTACTTCCAGTCCATTGGTTAGGATATAATAAAAGACTGTTTTCATCAAGGACTTGGCACCCTCTTGAAAACTGGATTTGGATACAGCAGCGAGAATGAACATAGTAGAAATAGGAAAGTTAATCAACCTGAGCCAAAAGTCACAGCTCATATGAGCCGAGGACTCCACACTCTTAAAAAAATAAAATAGAGTATTAACATCTCCTGGTGTTAACTAACAATATGAAACAAACATACATAAATGTTCTTAAAGTATTTTCTTCTAATATTTACCATTTTTACATTTAACAAAACACAAATAAAATGTCCCAATTTTCCATTAGCTTTATAAAGGTAGAACCTGCAAACTATAGTTTACTTGTGCTAAGTAGTCTTTTACTCCATGGGTGGCCTATGAGTAAGGCTGCCAGATCTTGTCTTGTATCTCTGGGCATTTCTGGGGAATTTTCTGGATTTTTAAAATCCTTTTCAGGGAAATTAGAAGGCAGCATAATATACTTCTACTCACATGAGCTTTCAAAAAAGTAGGTTAAAAAAATATATTTTCCCTATTCCAGATTCTGTTCAGGTACTAGAGAAAACTTAGAGTGTAGCTTATTATTAGAACAACGTGGACTGAAGTGACTCTTTATCATGGGATAATCCAACAGATGTTAAATGAGATAAGACCATTTTTAGCCATTTTGCTGCAGATAATATTGGCTTACCTGACAAAAAATAAGGGAATTGGGATATTACAAAAGAGTTTGTGGCTTTCACATTTTGGAACTTTTCTTCATAAATGTGGTCTGAACTCTTGCATATGTCTTTTCCTCCTATCCTTAGTTGTCAGACTTCTGGCACGCTCTATTGTGGAATATGTCCATGCAGATATTCCTGTTGTCTCTCAAGAACGCACTTTGTGTATTGTCTTGGATGGCTTTTAGACTAAGTTAATTCCCTTTGCTTTTGCATGTTTGTAAGATTTATTGCTCTTCATTCGATGTGAAACTGCTTTCTGGTGGAGATGGATGGCGACTGTAAAAGGGTTGGGCTCTCTGGAGAGTTATCTGCTAACCTAAATATTGATCTTTTCTTTCGGACTTTATCACCCTCACATTTTGAGATGCCCATAGTTATAAAGCTCTCTTAAATTCACTGGGAGCCAGACAAAAGGTCAGAGTTTACACCATGTGGAACAATTTCTGGACTGGTGCTTTTTATGGAATCTCTGTGCAGAGTTCATGAACTGAGATCCAAGAGAAGCATGAGTTTATGTTCTAAATGATGGTTCTGATTAGCCCATAAGAATGTTTCAATGAAAAATACTGATGAAAACACACATATTTTCCACCAAAAGCTTCTTGATTTCATATTTATGCTTCAGAGAGTATAACTCTCACTATGGAGTACTTAGTGTGTATGCAAAACGTGAACGCTGGAACATTTCTATGACTATTGCGAGAAGCCAGTCTGAGTCTGTCCTCCTTGTGGACCTGGGAGCGATCTCTTAGGACATTCATTGGATCTATACATTGCACATTGTGCATTACATTTTCTACGATTAATGTAGGTTTTGTAGTATTTGCTAATTCTGCAGACTTCAAGAAGGCTGTGTGTTGCTGGGGCTCGAACCCAGGTAGAATCCACTGACACACATGGGTTTTGTAGCTAGTTGCATGGAGCTTAATGAGAGGAATGTGAGCTGCAGAAGGATCTGGAGGCAGCATGAGACATCAGTCTGTGAGGATATGATAAATTTGCAACATACCTGCACTTTAATCTCTTAATGAAAAAATCCTGTGTGTTTATTAGCAGATTGTTCTCAACAGCTAATTTAGCCTTGGGGTTTTTTTGTCCTAAGCTGCCCCTGTGCTTGGTAGCAAGAGAGGCTCCAGTAGAGGCTATTTCAAAGCACTATCCAGGAGACATTGCACAAGGAGGTTAGCCCCTGAGGCCAAAGAGGGCTTTTGTAAATACCCTCCCTACAGCTTTCATACTTTTACTCAAACCTGTGGTGTATGAAACTGCATTCATCTGCTTTGGGAGCTGACTAGGCACGTTGCACAAGCTGGAAGTGCATGGAATTAACGTTTGTTTCTGAGAGACAGTGTGTTATAGTGAAAGACTAAGAGACTGCCATGTATCTCATAATTAAAGAACTGCAAAAAATGAGCAAATGAAAAGACAGTCTAAGAGAATGTCATAATATTTGAATGCTGTTAGATTTTAAAATTAAAAATGCAGAAAAATGTTAGGTCTTTTTATTTCCCAGAAAGCATTTTTAATTCAAAAGAAGACAATTTGGGGGACTAAATAAGTCAACTGTCATCTTGGTAACTATGCATACTCATTTCTGTTTTGACTGTAGTTTTAGCTGAGGAAATCTGGGAAGTTGAAGCACTTCCTCCAGCACTGATATGTCTGAATCTGTCAGGAGTGGCCTGACACTTATAATTTCTCCATATCTCCAAACAATTTGTCATTTGTCATTTGCAATCTATATGTAGTATAAGCAATTATATCCCAGTGTTTCAAGGATTTTCCAGGGACCCTACATCCCTGCGTTGTGCTGAGGTTTATATGTCTGTCAGCCACTCGGGTGGTCACTTCCTTGGGAAAGAAGGAATCTTATCTTCTGGTCCTTGTTCCCAACACCGTGGGTTACTGCGTCTTTTCCTTTGTAGCTAGAAAATAGTCTTTTCTCAGACCACTGCAAGCCACATAGGGGGAACCAGTCGACAGTTGTGGGAACAGGAGGACTTGCTCCATTATAGCTGCCTCTCTATGCAGAAGCAGCAGCAGAAGACTTCTTTTAACAGAGATACCTCTCTGTGAGGCAGTCTGGGGATATCATTAGTGAACCCACAGCATAGCACACACTCCTAGCAAAAAATATAAAATAAAGGGTCAAGTGAGAGTTGCTTTTATATCAGATGATTCTAAGACTGTTATTTAATGGCTAATAATGTTATATATGGCTAATTGTTTACAGATGAGCAAGGGTTTCTAAACTCTTATGAAGTTCATTTGATTAATGATATGCATTTTTTTTCTTGAGTATAGTTTTTAATTTTGAACACAAATGGATACTGGCCTTAGATGTAATATATGTGCTGTTTTCTATCCCCCTGTGTTGTCATTAGGGAGTTTTCTGGCTATCTGTACTTTTTCACATCTGTCTGCTAAATTAGACATGCTTGCATTAAATGTAGCATTCAGGAGCATTCTTTCAATTTGTGGCACTTTCTTGGGACAACTTGGATCTGCAAAGCAACAGAATCTTCATTCCTGATTTTTCTCCTTAGTTGCAGAGCATACATGAATTTTTGTGTGAAATCAGTCCTATTTCATTGATATACTGAGGGGCACAGTTTTCCACCAGTTATTTTCATGCAAAGCAGAGTTTAACCAGTTATTTTTGTACGTGACAGCGTTACAAATGCTCTTCACATTTATTTAGCCACATGTTGACAACTCTAAAGATGAGAAAATCTCTCTGAGCACAAACAGAATGTGAAATCTGACATCTCTAAAACTTCATACTTCAGGGCTGAGAAATATCAGTGGGTTTTTTCCATTTATTTCACAGCGTTTTTAATTCTGTGTTTACACTAGAATAGAAATGGCTTCTGAAAAGGGAAGCAGAGCATCTCTAACTAGATCATATATATTTGGTGAAGAGGGATGTCATGCATATTTTGGCTATCTCAGTATATGATATCATATCAAAATTTTGTCATATTTCAGAAGATAGTCTATGGCATATTTTTAAATACGCGTAAAACCACCCCCTGTAGTAAATACATCCATTCCATAATAGTATAATACAACTCAATGAAGCTATAAGTACACATGAAAGCTATTATGCAGTCTTTAAATATAGTAAGTGTATTTTGCATTTTAGAAAAGTGAGAATCTACACTAAGAAGTCCATATGTATATTTTACCTCTTAGAAAAGGTGAAAAGAAATGTGTGGAGGTATATGAGATTTAATCAACAGGAAAACATGAAAATAATAAAAATTCTGGGAAAAATTTGTGATATAAATCAACAGTGCCTATGGCTTGTTGGTAGTGCCAATATGTTTCAGCTTAACTTCTGTTAAGTAAACAACAAAGAATTTGTAAATTTTAGAGGAGTATCTTTTAGCAGTTCAGACAATGACTTGTTTAAATCATTGTTGATCAGCTTTTTTTCACTAGGAAACTAGATTAAGGGAAAAGTAAAAGGTATTTTCCAAATACATAAACCCATATTTTCCATATTATTACTTTAAAATATATTTTAAATTCAAAAAAATCTAAACGCATTGAACTTTCCCCACTAAACCTTTGTAATAGTAGGGAAAGATGTAACAGAACAGAATGGTAAGAACTAGAATGCAACAGAAGGGATTCCTTCGTGTCGTATTTTCTGAAAAGAAATCAAAGGAAATGATTGATAAAAAAATTTCACTATTTTTCAGGAAAATTATGTGTATTTCTTCCCGATGAATGTGCAGCGTAGCAGTCACAGCTAACATAACACAAGTGCTAGGTGACATCCTGACAACAGGGAAGTCAATGGGATAATTGTCCAAATTTTCTTCATGTGTTCAAACTTCAGGTCTAATCCTATTTAAGTCAGTCTTGCCCCTCTAAAGTTCCTTTCAAGTTGATGTTTTCCATGACTAGTGAGTCTGTTTTGAATTTTCATAAAGCATTATAGAGGCTACTTACATTATGACAGTGTGAGAAAGATATGCTCCTTTTGATATGATTTAAAAATAAATGTTCAAATGAATAAAAAAAAAGTGACTGATGCCAACTTCAAGCTTGGCTTATTTCATTTTCCCTGCAGAAGGAAATAAAGTAGCTCAAGCTGAAATTAAGTTATTCTATATTATATATATTATTGTGGGAATGAATGAATATTACATGGAGATTTAGCTGATTTGCCAAACGTTGCATGGAAATCTGTAGGAGAGATAGGAAATTAACCTAACTCCTGAGCTATTAAGTATTTCATTGCTATTTGGATGACTTTGTGTTGATTTCAGGTTCCTCGTGCAAAGATTATATACTCAGATTTGATTTAGCTCAATTTTATCATTATGTTAACTTGTCCAGGTAGAATCTTCTACTAGCCTCAGCCACAAACTAAGTAACACAAACATTTACAAATTAAAATGAATGGAAATGCTTCATATGTTTTATGTCAGTGAGTTCTGGGAATGCAAATAGCTTCATTGGAGCTATAGAAGAGACGACCATGGACCATTAACTTTTGGAATTTCCTGATCTGAGTGGTTGATTGAGCAACCTCAATGCTGCATTTGACACTAGACTTTGCATTTGGCTGTATATATGTTTTATATATTTCCACATATTTTAATATAACCTGCATGGGGTATTTTCATTTCTGAAGTAGTTGGGAGGCATGATTTTGTTCAGCAGAGGAAAGCTCATAGGGTACACATAGAGCGTGTATCTAGTTTGCCAAAGTATATGCAACTCTGAAATTTTCAGCAACATTGCATCTTAAAGGATTTACTTCTGGGATTCAACGTGTATGTAAGGCATGTCTAGTTTTCCATCATATAAAAGGAAAAAAAAAAGTTCTGGTCAACTGTGAGTTTTAAACTTTAGCTCTGACACTATTGTGTGTGTGTGGGTGGCCTCTCAGGTAAGCGCAGAGTTAGGCTGAAGGTGGTGGGGCATGTGTAGCCCACCAACGAGCGAGTGTTAAATATCCCACTCTGACTGTACAGGGTGTGTAAGTTGATTATGGTCTCTACCTCATAACCTTGCCAGTCCTTCTAACTGTGTAGATGCCTGCTTTCTCTTCTGGTGGCCTCAGGTTACATTTAAAATAGGGATCCATCGTATTTGTGAGTGCAAGGGCACATTCAGCCATGTTGGCCTGAGATCAAGGCTTTGAAATAATGTGTTGGTGATAGAATTAGGTAAAAAAAACCCTTAGAAGGTTCACAGCTCACAAAGAGGACACTGAAATAACCCAAACACACTTTCTGAGGGCTGTGAGACCAGCAGTCAAGCAGAAAACATAACTCAGCTTTCAAGTCTCTTCTGGAAGTTTCATCCTCATATACCAGCACTGATTACTTTTGTGACAACAGGAAGGAGTCAATGTCAGCCTTGGAGCCCTGGCCTTCAGCTCTTATTTTAGCCACACTTTCTTTATGTTTCTTCATCTGACGAAATGCATTAACGTGCTATTTTTCTGTGACCACTTAGGAAAAAGTAATTGATTTTATTTTTTGTTTTAAATGCAGCAGGTTTATCATCTTGGCTCTGCTGAGAAGAACTACTTCTATGCTTTATTTACCTCTCCTCTATTAGGCTTTAAAATCTGTGTACTGAGGTCTGCATAGAAAGACATCTTATTTACTATAACAGATAAAACCACTGGAAGATGCCCTCTTCCACTCTCTGCTCTCTCTGCATCTGTAAAGTGCTTTATACACAGCAAAATATCATATGTTGGTAAGCACTTCAGATCACAAGCATGAGATCTGATTGCATTTAATTAGTATAATCTAAACAAAAAAGAAAAGAAAAGAAAGCAAACCTTCCAGCATGTCAGATCAGGGAACAAAAATCCTCCAAATTGGCATGGAAGAACCTAGCTGCTGGATATACCTGATTTTGCCAACTTCATACAAAAAATACATCAGCAGTGCCTTGTTGGATCTGCATCCAGTCAGGGTGGAGCAGAAAGGAAAAAGACCTTTTGAGGAATGCTAAGGACATGGCCTATATATTAAGACATTCCTTAGCAGCTTTAAGCAACCTAGCCTAAGGCCTAGTAGCACTTTGGCCATAGCAGCTACAAAAGCTCTGCTTGGGCTAATTGTTGAATATTTACTTTATTTCTTAGGGATTCTGTTTCACGGGCTTTTGTAACTCATGCTGAGCTCTGTGCTACTATGCCTCTACTGCTAGGACTATATGACCTTGTTAGCTCAAAGATAACTACCCGACCTGAGGTATAGACCGCCCTCAGTAGCATGAAGGGAGGTCTTTTCTCATGTCATTCACGTATGACTGGAAAAAGCATCTGCTCCTTGTTTTGTATAAGGAATGGCATATAACTGGCCCACTCCAGGAGGTGCCCCACTTGCAGTGAATTAGGAGTTGTGAGACAGAAGGTTTTTTTTTTCTCTTTTTCCCAGACTGTTGAGCTAGTCTCACTGTTGCTAAAGAATAACATAATAACTTGGACTATGAAATGCTAATAAATATCTTTTACTTGAGAAGGATGGTTTGAGAATTTTTATATCTCGCCAGAAAAATGGTGATTTGTTCGCTTACTTCTAGTCCAAAAAGAAGAATCTTCTGGTATCTTCAGGTGAATGTCTCTGAGCAACTTGGCTAGCACGCGCTCCAGCAGGCTGGGGAAGTGAGGAGAAAAGAAACCTTTAGGGAAGAATTTAGAACTGTTACTTTGGCACTACCTGTCTCTGATTTCTATAGATGCTGGAATAATTAGGTGGTTAGGAGAGGGTGTTTCATTGTAATGTACTCCATGAAACTGCTTTTAATGAGAAAAAAAGTTCTAGCAGTTTTTCTGCAAAGTAAAATTCTTCAAGGAGGAACCATATTCTACCCTGGGAAAATTACTTAGGGAAGGATGCAGCAAAAATGTGTTTTGCTCACAGCAAAATTTGTAAACCTGGAGTGGATGAGAATAACATATTTCTGAGCTGTTTGAAATTGGCAAAAAGCCAGATTTTTCTGCCTCCCTTTATTTTAACATTTTTGCAGTTGTATAGAATGCTGTTACATTTATCTTGGGAGAGGTACATCACTGGCGTGAAGTTTCATGAAAGTGTGTAAGACCACAGAATGAGGCACATCATGGACCTAATTTTTCTTGCACTAATTTATTTCACTGAGCTTAGCTAAGTACCACTTATTTACTTCAGGCTCAGAGAGTGGAGATTAAAGCAGGAGGCTTTAGCATGGCTGGAATGTGATGTCACGAGAGACTTTTTGACTTCATTAATTACTTTGAAAGTGCTAAAAAAAACCCTTAGTGCTATAAGGGTTCCAAACAAAGGCAAAATATGTAGTTACATATAACCTTGCCTGAAGTTCTTTTTCAGGGAAGAAATTTCTCAAATAAAATTAATTAGGAAACTGCCATATCTTAAAAATCAAAGTTAGATTCCTTCGTTGAAGAATTAAGGAATTAATGCAATTAATTTCTCCTTGCCAACATGAAAGAAGCAATGAAAATGAAGATTGGAAGCCTTCCATGGAAAGTAGGGATGGAATGTATGAATACATAAGTTTGTCTCTTTAGAGTTCTGAAAAAAAAAATTAATGTAAACAATTCTCTAGTATTTATTTTTAAATGGTTAAGCTTAAAGGAAGTCAAGGTATTAAATACACATTAACATGTATTGCAGATCTGCATTTGCTGCATAATTGTGTTTCAGCAATTTGGATTTCACTTGTGGGGAAGTGGAGTTGAGTGGAATTTTTTTTAACCTTGGGGCTCCAAAGTGATTTTGAAGAACTGTGCAGTTGTGGAATGCCACCTGTTTGAGCTACTAGATAATACAATTACTTTATATTTAATATCAAAGAGATATGAAATGTAAAGCCTGATAAAATTACTCTAAAATGTTGATGCTAAGCTAAATCTGTAAGTCTGGGCATCCTGTAACGTGCCTGTTGCTGGGCTGAATGAATTCTAGCTTCTAATTAGGTACCTCCATCCCCTGTATACATACCCATATCTGTGCAAGGGGGAATGTATGGTTCAGTGTGGAACTTAAAGGAGCAGGAGAGAGACACACAGACGTAGCATCTGTATTTCAGCTCGCTTCTGCCTAGGGGCCTAGCTAAGAGGCTGATGCGGTGTGGTCCGTGTTGGTGGGGCTGGAAGAGAGCAGGAGCCCCAGCTGTGTCATGCAGTGATGGAGCCCCAGGAGCTTGGGGCAGGGTGGTGAGCGCCAGTGCAGGCCTCACATGGGCATTAGCCATGCAGATGTCCAGCCCTTGTGCAACATAACCTAAATACAACAGATCAGCAGTTCACTGTTGTGTGGAGAGGCTCAGCACATGGATGGTGTGTTTGGTGTGTGCTCGGTACATAAGGTCCATGACATGTTTCTGAAGTGAGCGGGGTATATTGCAGGGGCTGGCTGCTCACGTACAACTCACTCATTTTTGTTACTGAATCTGTCTCTGAAATAGTTAAGCACAGTGAATAGTGACATAAATTAAATGTCTGCAAAACTTTCGTCAAAACTTCTAGCAACCCAGTATTTTGACAGTTGCAACTTATAATACATAAACATGGCAATCTCAGAGCAGATCATCATTTAGAGTGAGAGCATTTCTGACTGTTATTTTTACACTTAGGTGAGTTTATGATGCTGCTAAAAGTTTAGAAGCCTCACCAACTAACCTAAATAGTTTTAATTACTTAATGAATATTTAGAGAAAAAAATACATATTTTAGACTTTGGGTGCAAAAGCTGATATTTCTTCATCACTCCAGGTTCAGAAATTATGCAGTTTTTGTTGTCACACCCTTTCCTCTTTTGCACACAGCTGGGTTTGGACTGGGAAGATAATTTGTGCCACGTGGCTCTCTCAGAGATCATAGTTGTAGAATTTGGTGATCTGGATCATTTTTTCACAGCCAGAAGGTAAAGATGATAAGGCTAAACACCAAGTATTATATTCTCAACTTTATAGTCCAAATTTATTTATCAACTCTCTAATTTAGCAGTACCTAGTAGGGAATAGCTTGTGCAGATCTTCATTCAGCTTGGATTTTGAGTGCTTGCCTGAAGCATTTTTTTCTGTGTTTGTTTTAATACGGGGCAACCAATTGCCTAGTAGCTTCAACCTGGCTTCAGAGCATAAGGAATCATTGACAAATGAACTCTACAGCTGTTGCCTTGCTTGCTAATGAAATCTTTACCTAGGAAACCAGCAGTTGTAGAAATAATAGCTACTAGCTATCAATAATAATAATTTGTTACAATGTGCTACTTAGCTACCAGTTGTCTTTCAGAACACATGGAGACTTTTGTGACCCTACCTCCATGTAAGACTGCTATTTTTGCCACCTCTGTCCCTCTGGTGAATTTAAGAACTTAGAACAGACCATTTCCTTCTCAATAAAAAACCAGTCTCTTCTCTTGCCCATCCATGCCTAAGCACTGCTATCATCCTCCACCTGTGAGGGAGCAGAGGTTTCTGAAGTTTTATATAATTTAGAACAAGGGCCAGACTGATGTTACAGATTTCTGCTGAATGCCCTAGCAACACTGGTGTGGAATAAAAATTTGTAAATGCCTACGTGTTTACTGTACAAAATCTGTGATAGGTGTGATCCGAGACTGAGTTAGAGCTGGGCTGAGCAAAACCCAGGCCTTAGTTGCAAACTTAGAACTTAATGTTGCAAGGACTGATGTAGTTTTCAATATGCCTATGGGCTGGAAGTGCTGGGTTATCCACCTTGCTGACACTTTAATAAATAAGTGCTTGATTCCTAATTTGAACTTTTAGACTTTATAAATTCAATAATCACTTTTTCTGGTAGATTCTCAGGCTAATGCATTGTGTTGTGCATGTGAGATGTGGCACTTGGGGTGTTTCTCTTCTAAATTTAAAGCCAGTCACAGCTGCCCCTGTTTCTGCCAAAAAGCTTCATTTGTTTTTCAGTTGTCAAAAATAATCATATGCTCCTTAAATCAAGAGTTTCAGCTGCTTCATATCTCTGCTGACTTTCTGAAATGTCCAGCTTTGCCTAGACAATTTCTGCATACAAACATGCTTTTCAAAACATAGTAAGCTGAAAATATTAAATGATAGAGTAAGAATTTTAATGGGACTCACTGACAGCCGGTTCTAAATAATAATTTATTTTCCTATGCTGGTTGCAGGGTCATCCATGTACATGAATTCAGTTTTGAAAAGCTAACACATTAAAGTGAAGATTAAACATTAGCTCACTGATTATAGTGCAGTTTGTGTTGTTTGGTCTAGAAATGAAGGAGCCAAGGAGGACTGTAGGTAGAGCCTCTGCTCAGTAGTCTGAATAAAAAAAAAATAACTCCCCTTTATTAGACTCAAGTCTTGTGTCCCCTGCAAGAAATGCCAAAGGGAGTCCTTTTGTTTGTCAGTTGCCTTATTATGAGTGTCCAGAGGCTGTATCAGTGAAAAAGAGAGAATGTGTAGTATTTTACAGACTGATCAGGCAGCAGAATTAAGCAGGCCAGCCATGCTCAAACCAAAGACTCTCTTACCCTCTAGCTGCTTTCGAATACAAAACAGTTGTGCAGGTATTTCTTGAATGAAATGGCTGGAATAATTTTGCAATGTGAAAAGAGTATGAATAGAAGCTGGTAGTCTATGAACATCATATGTAGCTTCGGGAACGGACATCCCTGGTTTTTGATCCCCTAATTAGGTAGAATTTGAAAAAGTTGTGTTTAATTTGCAATTGACTTGAAAATCACAGGAGTGTGTATATCAGAATGACATTAAAAAGCTTTTAAATACCCTTCGGAGCTTAGTGCTCGTAAATTGGTTCCCAGTGGTAACTTTGGAAGTGAGACAGATCATAGAAGTTCAGAGGACACAACCCAGTCACTGCTTTATTCTGCCTGGGGAAATCTTCAGGTGGAGGCATGTGTGCAGCCTGGGATGTTGCTCACCCTGGGCTAGAGGAGAGCAGGACACTGGTTACATACAAGGCACATCTTTTATGCAGGATGACTTGGAGGAAATATCTGAAAATCACATATTAACAGGAGATGTTTCATTATGGAACAGTGTGAAGAGTAGTAGCAAATTGTCATAACCGTTCACCCACGGCCTCTAAAGGAATTCAGATAAGGAATGCGAACATGGCAGCAGTATCTAAAATGGATTCCAGAGAGTTGTGAGTCATTGAGTCTGTTTTCCATACTAGGAAAATGGGTTTAAACAATAATAAAACTGAGAACGAGTACACACACAGATTCAGTGGGAAAGAGCCACCACAGCTTTTGAAAAAATAAAGTGTCTTCTCACAAATTCATTTGAGTTCTTTGAAGGAGCAAAGGATCATGTAGATAGGATTGCCCCAGTTGATATTACGTGTGAAGATTTCAAAAGAAAATTTGTCAGGAGTCCTTACGAAAGCTTCTTAAAGAAATAAAGTTATCATGGGACAAAAATTATTAAGAACCTTAAGAATAACCACAAATGGTAATTTTTTAGAATGGCATTGGATTACTCACTGAATCTGACAGAGTTCCAGAACTTGTGCCACTTTAGATATTACTAAATAGTGTGGGAAAGGGATAAAGTGTGACTTGACAAAGATTGGCGATGGTACAGAATTGTTCAGAGTCATAAAAAAATAAAATGGAGTCTAAAGAACTGCAGAATGATCTGATAATACTAAATCACTGGGCAGACAAAATTCATGTTGATAGATGCAAAGTAATACACTTTGGGAATTTATCATCTAATTATATATACAGAATGGTGGGCTTTAAATTAGGCTCAGAAAGTCCCTAAACTACTGACTGTCAGAAGCTGGGAGGTTTACAGAAGAACATCACTGTGTATATGCCCTATATTTTATATGTTCTCCCTAAACATCTGCTACTGGCCACTGCCAGAAAGGCAGGAAACTGAGCTAGATGGACCTTTAGTCTGACTTAGTGCAGCTGTTCTTGTGTTCTGGGGAATGCAAGGGAAAGAAAGGAAATGTGATATTATTTATTTATTTATTTATTTAACAGTTGAGATTGAAGCTAAAATGGAATGGAATTCCATAAGACAAAGGAGAAAGCACTTTTTTAGCTCAAGGGCTTTCTCTGCTGAATTTCAAAGGTCTGCAGCAAAGGATTCCATTGCAAAGGTATCTCAGGAAAAGGTCACAATCTTTCATAATTGAAGAGCAACCTAAACATTAGGGTTGCTTCTATTATTTAATACTGTTTATCATGTCTTAGCTATTATGAGAAGTAATATCTAAGATTCATTTTTATTTTAATTTTTTTTTTTCCTAAGGAAGGCAAACCTGTATTGACTGACCAGAGAAAACAATCTGCTGTAAGCACTGAATTAGTCAACACTGTTATCTTAGTGTTTAGAGAAAAGCAGGGAACCACAGCTCTGCTTTGAGATGAGGGACAATTACTGTTAATGCCTTGGAAGCTGAGGGGAAAAACAGAGGCAGAAGGTTGTATGATGCGGGCAAAACCA
The DNA here is from genome assembly GCF_001431845.1 of Calidris pugnax. Lineage (NCBI taxonomy): Eukaryota > Metazoa > Chordata > Aves > Charadriiformes > Scolopacidae > Calidris > Calidris pugnax. The sequence continues at coordinate 12,904,963 of NW_015090864.1, read as the reverse complement.
TTCTTTACTGACCTGCACAGCAGAAAAGACATGCTGGAATGAGAAGTTTTATAATAATTTAGCATGAGTTCAATGCAGACCAGTTTCCTCCTCCTTGTTTCCAGACAATGCCTTTCCAAACACAAGATGTCTAAATTGGAGGTCTTGTTAAGGTAGAGCACAGGTACCTTTAGAAGATGAAGTCAAGTCACATAAGGTCAAAATTACTTCCTGGCGTTTTCCTTTTTTAGTAAAAGTTGTGGGCAATTGAGCTTTTAATTTAGATGCATAGCATAAGAGTCTGAAATTAATTGGGGAGAATCTATGCCTAGGGCACTGCAATCTTCTCCACACAAGAGTACTTCAAGAGAAGAAACCTGGTCCTCAGACTCTACACTGCAATATAATCAATCCACTCTATTTGCTTCAAGCAAATATCCTATATGCAGATAGGAGAGAACTTTTGTTTTGATGACAGCAGCTATAATTTCAGTGTGTCATACACCTCTCATGCTGTTTTGATTTGTATTGAAGTGAGTTCAATTATGGTGCTTTTCATAACCTTCAACAAGTGCATGCATTTTCTACTATCCTGAAAATGAACATTTTACTGGAGCACACTTGATGAATTAAGTAACATTGCTAGAGGAAAAAGGTAATCATCACAAAATAATAAACATATTCCTGGCATATTTCTTCTGCTTCAGCATTTTTCCAAATTCATGCCTGATGAAAAGCCATCTGAAAACCAACTGCCTGGCTACTGCAGCATATCATCTGAAGCTTCACTGCAAATCTTTCTCTTTTGTCATGTCTCCCTGCTGGGGATGGAGTTGGGAAGAGGATTATGTGTAGAAGTGTACTCACCTGTTATTTCAGACATTGCCATGAAGGCTGTGCAGTACTGCCCAGAAACTTTTCTGGGCTCTTTCTCTAGACACTGTGGACTTGAAATATCACAAGCCCCTTGATCTTAAGGGCAATTATAAAAGGCTTTTTGCATTTCTGGACTCTTGACTAGGCTGACCTATATGATATGGAATAGGTTGATGGGTAAAGATTGGGTAATGCATAGTCTGCCTTTGAGGTTCTCAGACACATCTGTTAACTGAGCTCCATTTAGTTAGGTAGAATGATAAAATTTTAAGGTCATAACTGCCTGATAATCTGTGGCGAAATCCATCCTCTTCCAAGTAGTGATTGCATCTCTATTTAATGAGGGGGAGTAGCCATCTTTCAGATCAATCTAAACTGTAAAAAGTGTTTGTACAAGTGCCTGTAGCTCAGAAAATGGCTTTTTTTCTTCTTTAAATCATATAATATATGCAACTGGAGAGGTTTTGTTCTTTATATTTGCAGCGAGATCCAAAAGGCCGAGACATTAATTGTCAGTTGCATAAAGCTTTTTTTTTTCCTTAGAAGCTTATTGTTTTGCAAGGAAACTCAATTAGCAGACTATGTATAATTGTGGGCATAGCATGTATTTCTTCCTTGGTGGGTCTCACTGATGGCAGTATCAGATAAAAGGATTAGCAGGAACTGTGCCATGGCAATGCAGATCTCTCATTTACCTGGAGAAAGCCTTCTGCTGTCTTGACAGCTGTGTAAGACTGTCAGCCAGGGGCGAAGAATCCTAGCTTGCACTCTAATTTGGTTGAAACTTGAACGCATGGGAGAGTACAGCTATTACTTCGAGCCAAACAGAAATGAGTCAACATGTTGATAGCTTGAATGAATAAGCAACTTTTAAAGAAAGACTGTTAACACAAAACTCAAATTACCATTCCCGCTGCCATCTTTTACAAACCCAAAACTCCCCTTCCCACAGGAGTGTTGTCTTCTCTCGGCCTATGTGGAGCTGTGTGTGCTTGTAAGGGAATTCTATAATCTACATACCTTCTCCTTATATTCTTGTATATATTCTGAAATCCTATACTAATCTAGGCAGCACGAACAGCAATTACAAAGGGAAGATCAGCACACTGTCTCTCACCCAGAGATGAACTCTGGGCTGGGAATGAGGCATTGGCTAGCTCTCTGTGCATATGCTCAGCTCTAAATTTCTCTGCTTGACTGCCGTTTTAAAAGTTCAGTGCTCTGGTTTCTGTGACATTTGTCTCCTACTTACTGGGAAAGAACCAACAACTTCATTTGTGCAGCATTAGGAACTTGGGCTGTATTTGAATCAGCTGTCACAAGAAAGTGGAGTTAAGCTGCATAAATGTATGTGTGCATAGGGGGAAGGGATTCTTTATCTGCTGGAAGAAAATAATAAAAATTTAAAAGAATCTTTGGAGGTATCGACTGCGCTGGTGGCACATGCTTGGCATATGAAATGCTGGACACTTATACCAGTGCATGTTCCTAATTACAGTCTCCTTATCATAAACAATTACCATTAAACGCAGTGCATGGTGGAAGGGGAAGGAGGAGGAAACCCAGGTAGGATTGTTTGGAGCTGCATGAGTCTGTGTTTGCCTCAGGCTTAGTTAGCTGTCAAGAAAACCCCTGGAGCACCCAGAATTCACAGGCTTTACAGCTGATCATAATCAATAAAGGCAAAAGCCCAAGCCAGGGAAAGTGGGCAAACACGTGTTGTCCTCTTGACCATTGCAGGACAAAGCTGTGTGCTGCTGAGTAGCTGTGAACAGAGATGGGGGTCAGAAGCACACACTGGCTTTAGGCATCTGTAAGTGGTGCATGAGACTCTGATCAAAGTGAGGTGATCACTGTGTGAGGTTGCTGTCTGCTTTTCTGTGGTCAATGAGGATGTTTTGTTATTTGTGTCCTTTGGGCTCTTGTATTTCTTTGTGTGGGGGCACAGGATGCTCCCCGGGGGAGGGAACGAGCACAAAAGGTCAGGCTGCTGCAGCTAACAGTGTGGATTGGCAGCTCTCTCAGCAGCTCCTGGTGAGGGAAAGCATTGCAGAAAGAGCAGTGGCTCACGTTCATGAGTGCAAAAACGGTCATCTGCCATGCTGCAGCAAATCCAGCTCTCTTCTTGAAATAGCTTTGGAGCAGACTTACAGTGATGCTGTATTTGGTCAGTTTATCTGTCAAAGTGAGCTGGATTCCGTACACTTTTCTGTCTGTAGTATCTTGCTGCATGCTTTGCCTTAATAAATTTTAGGGAGTAATCACAGAAGAAAAATCTAATTGCCATTGTTAAATGTGTCAATACCAGATCTTTGTGAGTATACTGTAAGAGAACAGCTTTCTCCACAATATGATCTAAACCCAAGGTTATAAGCCTAATGATGAAGTTAAAATGGCTTAACAAACTTCAGTACATCAGGTGAGGATGCTGCAGCTTAAACACTCTATACAGTCAAAACCTCCAGCATTTGCCAGGTTGTTTAGTGGAGCATAATGTGCTGGGAACTACAGTAAACTTCATTATTTCTTCTGGTTTAGGAATACACATAAGGCCAGTTTCCACAGAACAGGTGACACAACTTTGTCATGTACCCAATTCTTGCACATGAGAATCACTGTATAAATATGTTTTTTGATATCCATGTCCTTTGTGGTCTTGCTGTTTGGATACTCGGTATCTGCACTTCCATGCTATTGCTAGAGGAGAGCTATAGGAGCCACAGCAGTATTGCAAGTTTGGGATAAAAAGTAGTGGATGCAACCTCAGGCCACTATTGCCTTGTCATGCCAGAAGATGGGAGGATCAGTACTTGGTACTGTGGATCTCCAATGGTTACTGGAAGCAGTATTTAAAATGGCTTTTTCTGTATGTGTGAAAAGGTGCTAGACACTTTAAGAAAGGAAAGATTTGGATGCCTTGGCAGGTGATCATGATGGTTCTGTTTTAATAAATGACTTGTCTCTATGCCTATGAGAAATTCTGCAGTTTTGTATTCTTACACAGATTACTCTCCGGTGCTCTATATTAGTCTGTTCTTGGTGGATTGACATTTGAGTACTTTTGAACAAGGACAGGATTCTGACCCTAGCTGAACAAATCCTGCAGCCCCACGTGTCTGTATACTTGACTGGCTGAGCTTATCTTTATATCAAGTGTTCCTGTTCATCACACTGCAGGGCGTATGTTTGCTTAGCATTTCTGCCTCTCGCCACCCGGACAGGGTGGGCTTGCAGCCAACTCATTATCTGCCCTCCTGTCACACTGTCTGTCGTCAGAAAGACTGGCAGCATTAAAACCTTGTTGCTGTGGAAAGTTTACTTACAACCAGTTCCTTAGAAAATATAAGCATGCAAAAATATGGATTTAGGTGGGGCTTCGTTGTCATGGATTTTTGTACAAGAATGAAAACGGTGGCAGTGGAAATTGCAAGGAAAGGCAAGGAAATGCCAATAAAGTATGGAGAAGATCCTAGCCAGCTCTCTCATTTAACATGCAGTGGTTATGATTTTGACTGATTTAACTGAATAGCAATTTACTGAGTCGGATTTCTTGGTTCCCTGAGAAAAGAAGTTGCAAAAAATCAGTGTTGCATCATTTGATGCTATGTAGATAATGACTATAGACATGTAGGTTGTTTTGAACATTCACTGTTGCCCATGAGAGTAATAGGCAGCATTTTGCCTATCATAAGACAAATCTTTGCTTCTGTCTGAAGGCAATAAACAATCTTCTTTTTTTTTTTTTTTTCTGGTATAAGTTTGGGAAGGAAGAGATTTCTTATTTTATCTCCTTTCCTAGAATAGCTATGGCCTGTCACAGACAGTTGGAGTGGTGGTCACCTGCTTTCCAGTTGTTCCTGGAGGGATCTGTATCATAAGGATCCCATAGAGACATCAATTACTTCCTTAACTTGTGACAAGTGCCTTTAGTGCTATGATAAAAAGCATTTGCCATGGAGTTCAGGTGTGTTGCATGAGCTGTGATATACCTTTAATTGTTCTCAAGACAAATATGTATTTTAAATTCAGAAAGATAATGAGAAGAGAGGAAAGTAAAACCTGGGAGAAAGCTTGAGTAAGCACCTGTCATTTTCCTCAGGATTTATAAGAACAAAATGGCTGCTGCAAAAATCTTTTTGGTAAATATACTGGAAAAGCAGGAGAATAAAAGTACAAACTGAGTGAGTATGTGGAAAATGCCCGTACCTCTCACATGCTAGCCATTTCTGCAGTCTCTCACTCTTCCATGGTTTCCTTCTGGACTTGACAATACTCACTGGTAAATAGTCAATTGTAACCAAGATGTGGTGTTTAAAAGGGGTTATTTTTAAAAGTTACCCTATTCAGTTAAAAAAAGAAAACAATGAGAAAAAAACCCACAAGCTGACAATGCCCAAATAAAACATTTCTCTCATACCTGCACTGCTGCACCAACTCTAACTGTAGGTGTGGAAATCAGGGACTTTATAGGCCCTCCAATAAACACTACATTTTTTTTTAAAAAAGGGAACTTTAATTTTCCTAGTCTAATCTCTAAGCATATAAAAGACTAATATTGGAATACACTGCAAGCTTGTTCTGAACTTTCTTCTACTTTTTATCAATGTTCTAGTGAGTCTTTTGCTCAGATGAATTGACTTAAATGGCAACAAAATTTAAACTTTAGCCTAAATGTTGTTTTTTCTTAGTTTCTCCAGGCTTTTTCTTCTGCATGATCCATCTTACCTAGCTTTATTTTGCCTCAATATTACTGTATTACTCATATCCTGAAATGGAGTTAATGCTAACACAAGCTGTAAGAAATTCTTTTCTAGCCCTTTGTAAGCTCTTGGTAGTTATTAGAGGACCAGCAGCCTTAACCTGAGCCCATAAGTAATCACTCAGAGTCAGGGAGTCTAAGAGTGCTGACTTTTCATTCAAAATTGTGTAAAATAAGCCACTGCATAGTGTTACAGCCTGTGCCAACTGGCTGATGTTAAAGGCTATTACAAGGACCATTCCCTGTGAAGGACACTGTTGTTAGATTTGAAATCTGACTTTGTGGTTTTTAATTTTTTTTTGGCAGAATCTGTAATTGTTGTCTGCTCATAACCCATTGAGATATAAGGGTGTAATAAAGAGTGAATACTTCACTAAAATTCTGTTTGCTTAAACTTTTAAATATTTCTGCAGAACTGACAAAAATTCTGTCTTCAATCTTATAATTAGAAAATAAATCCATAACTTTCATCTACACTGTAGCTGTCTTGAAGAGGCAGAACTAAGTTAATTAAAATACAATTAATTTTCCTTAGGTTTCTTTTGAATTTTTTTCAATGTGTCCTAGTAAAAATGGGCTTTGAAAACTGTTGAGTAACTAAAAATGAACTTAAAATTTGGCAGTTCCATGATTATCTTCTCTCTTAGATATAAATATGCTGAGGATTTCTTCATTTGAAAGACCAGGAGCACCACCAGAAAAATTAAACTTCTTGAAATGTAAAACCCATTGTCTAGTTGGAATTGTTCCCTCATTGAAGACTTTTCAAAATATACATTTTACAATAGTTCTGGAGCAGTAAAACCAGCTGGGATTGTTTGGAATGAATAACTACTTCAGAAGTTAGCCAAGTTCAAGGGTATTGTTATCTGCTTTGCTGTTCCAGCCACAATTTCACATAATTTTGTTACTTCATAGAGCTGACGTCTCAAAACATATTTCTGACCACTGTCAGGCAGCTTTTCAAGTTTGCACATGAAACCCCCTCAAGTGCAATGCACACTAAAGTAGTTTTCAGCTGATTTAGTTTTAGTGTAAAAGGAATGTAGCCTTTCCACCCTAGTGGGATTTACCTTATTCCTAGTTGTTGTTTTTTTTCTGGTGGGACCTACTCAGGCCTCTTTTCTCACCAGAACTTCTACAGGGAGTAGAACCGAACATTTGTTTAAGCCAGGAGTGCTAAATTAGGCAAATATGGGGTGGAAGAATTACTGCAAGATACCCAGGAGAGCTATAAATTAGCAATTGCAAAACATGACAGCTTCCAGTGGAAGGAATCTTTACTTCTTTTATAAAGCTTGGAGCTGTAACCCTGGCAAGGAGGTTAGTCTTTCTAGAGACTAGTTTACAACTGGTAGAGTACTAAGGTAGCTGATGGAAGAAAACTTTACAGACCAGCCCAGTATGTTGCACGGCACAGATGGCTTTCTTTCTCTGTAAACGAGCCTTGTTTTTTTGAAGCTGGCAGGATCTGTGTTAGAAAAATTTCCAAGCTCAGTAGCAGCACTTCTGTGTACAGCTGTGGCTTGCATCTGTCAAAGCTTGTCTCAAAGCAGTGGAGGCAGCTCAAAAGTTCCATCAACAGCACAGGACATAAATACTTGGCTACCAATACACTGTACCTCACAGCTTTTGGCCCAGTTCTATGCTAAAGGTAGCATAAGGGGCACTGAAAATTAAAGGAATCTGTCAACACGCTTAGTGCATTATGATTTGTCATTTTATTGCTATGGGTACAGGGCACTGAATATTACAGGAATCTGTCAACAGGCTCAGTGCATTATTATTTATCATTTTATTACTGTGGGTGTCAGTCAAGGAAGTTCCTTTCTGGTTTATCTTCTGACCATACCATATTTATTATTTTTTTGTATTGAAATGCATGAAGAGAGCAATGGTCTGTGATACCAGTGCTGGAAATTTCAACTTCATTCTAACGATAAAAGTCTTGTTTCAACCAGCTAGGTGCTTGTCTTTTTTCTTGCTTTGGATATTCAGCCCATGATTTGAGAAATCCAAACACTTGTACAAAGCTTTAATGGATTGTAACCTACAAGTTTTTTCTCTCTGTTATAACTTCCTGAAGTTGAGCAATAAATTACTTTGTTAGGCAGTCAAAAATGGTGCAAGAAGGTTATTAATGTTATCACATTAATGCTAGCCAAAATGTCTCCACCTGAAGCTGTATATAGAAATGAAAATCAAAGGCTCAGTAAAATATAGCAGATATCACTGAATGATAGATTTACAATGACTGTCTTGGATAGTTTTCTCTGAGATTTAAAGCCAAAGAATATATTTATCTGATTGTAACTTTTCCAGGAAAATAAAAGCTATGCATACAGTGTGTGAGCTCCTTCAGACTTTACAGTATCAACTGTTTTTGGCATAGTTACTAACACAAATGAGTTCTTTTTCTCCTACCTGATGAATACTTTCATAATTTCTGTGACCAGAACACTAGGCGTTTTGATTATCTGCTATCAGCTAACAGTTATTTCCTGCTACTGACAGATGCTTGCCAAATAAGTTTCTACAAAGTAGATACAGAAGTCCTTGTTTTGGAGTTTTCATGATGCTACTGAAAGCCTCCAGGAACTGAAAAGATTTTCTAAGTCCTTGATGAGAGATCAGCATAGCTGTAGTAAAGGGATATGTAAATCTGTGGTGGAAGATTTGAATCTGTTGACAATAGTGACCACTTGTTTTTATCCATAATTCTTGTTCTTATCTGAAATTTATAAATTGATGTATTTAAAATATTTTATTTGAATTTCTGTTCAACAAGTCTCTATGTCTTAAAACAATTACCACATGTGGTGTACAGTAGTTTGTAGTAGTCTTACTGGGGAAAAGATAAAATACGTTCATAGTTTTATAATAGACTGAACTCTTTGAAAGCAGACATATCCTGTGAAGAATTAAATAAATTTAAAAGATAAATGGTTCAAGAATGGGTTTAAGTCACACTGTTTTGTGGCGGGCTGTAGAAATTCAGTCCTGCTTTTCCAAATTACATTTTAAAAATATATGTAGTTTCTAGGTCTCATTGGTTTTACTGACAAATAAACCTTTGGTCTGGAGATCTAGGAGCAGCGGTGTTTAGCAATGTATCTGAGTGTATCTTTATTGCTAATACCAGTCCATAAAAGAGTTAACTAAGTTTATATTTTTATAAGTCAGAAGACTTTTCTACTACCGTATTCAAAGCCAGCTGTCAAGTGGCTGGGCTATCTGCTGTGGATACAAGGTAAGGTCCCTTACAAGGTAAGTGACAGCAGGGTTGCAGATCGGTGGGTCCTTGGGAGCTCAAGATCTCACCCATGCTTGAGTTCAGTTCCTGCTGGAGACTTCTGAGCTTGTTTTTTGGACACTACTCAGGTCCTTATGACAATAGACAGTGGGGAGACAAGGGGGAAGGAGGGAACAAATAAAGAGGAAGAAGCTGGTAGGGAGCCTGTTTCTCTTGTACCTGCTGCTGATCAGGTGGTGAGAAAGTATTCATTAACTGTAACCCAGCTCTATGGGCAAGCAGGGCTAGTTTTCCATCACAAGGAACAAAACTTCAGTCTGATGCTACAGTAAACTAATTTTTGTGTGTGTCATTCTTCTGTGGCCAGGTGTAGGCAGAGGTATTTCTCATACAAGAAAGGTGTAGTAAGTCGTGACAAAGAAGAGAGGGGAGATTTGAAATGAGTATGGACTTCATCAATTAGACAGCTGAGCACAGTCCTCTTGCTTGCAGACAGTTAAACAAAATATGTTCTGGATTGATGTCACTTCCATAGGGTTTCCTACATACTCTACAGCCTCAAGTGTTCAGGCGTCAGAGGCCAGTTTCTCAAGAGATCATAGCATGGCTGAAGAATGACACTTTCAATACAGTAAGCTAGTTGTTTAGGTATAGTAACTAATTACAACATTTCAAAGACTACTTTCAACTATGTAGGTGGTTTTCATTTTTATGCTTTTCAACCTCTTGGAAGCACATTTTCATGTTTTTCCTGCTAATTGTTCTTTGTGTGAAGACTAGAAAGAGTCAGGAAGAATACATAAAGAAAGAAGAATGTCTTTTTTAACTGCTTGAATCCAGGAATGAGGGCTTTAAGTAAAACACTGATCACAATGCAGAACAGAAAGTGACATTGAGTGTCTGAGCATGCACTCACACAGGCACATGTGCACATGCACTTATACACACCCACCCACCCACCCCACTCCCAGTTTGTCAGCAGAAGTGACTACAGGGGTTTTTACTGGTCATTCCAGTATCAGATGGAGTGTTTTCATTGCAGAAGGAAGATGCTTGGAAAAAAAGGAGTATTCTTTCAACAGAGTAGTACTTTGAGTGGTGGATGAATTAATTTTGTTTCTATATATTTTTTCCCAGTGATGCCATACTAACAAAAATAAAATTATTTGGGGTTTGATTTTTTTTTTTAGTCTGTTTGAAAAACAGCAAGTCTGGGATAAGTTTGCTTTTAGTATCTGAATCAGAGTGTGCAGTCTTGAACTACTAACCCCTTAGAATGACACAGACATGAAAGAGATGCGTGTATCCTTTCACTGTGCTGAGATATCAGGATAATTATCCAACATACAGTTCCCTCTCAGTGCTTTTCAGTGCATTTTGAATGAAGAGACTGTGAGGACAGCTGATTTTAATCTGAGAATCCACTTTAAAGGGACTCAGGAGATTCAGTGCTAATAGAGGAGCTAAGTGATACAGAAGTATTACTTACCCCTCAAATGGGAAGATGAAAATGAGAATCCTTAGATAATACAGGGTGGAAATAGATACCTGCTGATCTTCCCCCAGGCTCAAAAAATGACTGAATGAAGAGTATGGAAGAAAGCTGATGCCACGTAAGACTGTCCTTTATCAGCTTTTTTTTTTTTTTTTATTCATTCCAGTGGACGTGAACTCCGTATTCTAACTTGGGGAATATTAAAGGACTAGAAAATCTAGTATAAGGGGAAATTGGGGCTTCCTGTTGAAACAATTAATTTATTTGGCTGAATCGCAGAGTGGGGACCTCTATAAAAAGTGCAACAGGCTATTAATGATGCATGCTTAGACATAACTGATATGTGTCTGAGTGTCTGTGGCTTTTTACGTTTGTATGCTTTATCACACAGTACTATCCCCTTCTTTTGGGGTTTTTGGCTTAATCTGTCTTAATGTTGCACCCAAGAGATGGGTCAGATTCATACTAAGACTTTAGGAAACTGGCATAATATAAACAGCAACATAACTACAATTTACCAGAAAGAAGAATGCAATCAGAATAGCTTAGCTTTGCTCCTTTCTGCTTTCCTTTGTTGTTGCATTTGTGCAACAGGTTTGCAACATTGTTTTGTGACGTTCCTCTTCTCACCTCGTATGTATCTGCTGGTTCATACCAAGGATACTGGAAAGCACCCAACGCAGTTCAGAAGTGCTTAGCAAGCTCTATATAGAATGAGATTTATGGCAGTGATATTGATGTTGCATAAGTAGCTGAAAAAAACTTCTTCTTCTGAAAGAAAGAAAAAAAAAATAAAACACCCTCTGAACTTTCTTCAGGAAAGTTTGGCCTCAAGGATCCTGCATTTGGGAAGTAACAAAATTGAAACTGTTCTCTTAAATTATGTGGAGAATTGGATTTGGTCCTATTTGCTATTTACAGTACTGCCACTCCAAGAATAGTACTATCACCAAATTGACTTTTATCAGAGGAGCAATCTTATTGAGGAGCAGAGTCATTGGCAGCAACAACATTTACACATTCAGTAGAAGAGCACATGTGGATCACTTTGTGTAAGACATGTCCTTGCCATGAATCAGACGAGTTGTATGTTAAAAGATGGGGAGGTGTCATCAATTTCATATCCTCCCTTCTCCCCTCAGAAGAAAAGAATATTTTCATACCACAAACTATGCAGCAATCATTTTCTTTTTCATATTCAGTGTGGATTTTTTTCTCCTTTTATACTCTTTTTTAGTTCTTAATCACTGGGGTTACTGGTAACCAGAAGAATGAGTTTGAAGTGGAAGCAGGTTAGGGTGATTGAAAATCTCTGGCACATCCTGTGGAATGGTCAGAAATGCACATGAAAATGATGAATATCCATCTCGCTCAGACATCTTGCTTTCCTTCCTGTTCTTTCTGTATCACAGCAAAGACAGAGGGACACTGAAGACAGAAAATGGAGATGCAGACTTCCTCAAAGAAAGTAGGTGCTGGCTTGATTTTTGCCTGGAATGCCTGGGTGCTGCCTAGCAACAAATTAAAGAGTACATAGGGAAACCAAATTGCATATACTTGAAAATATAATTTAAAAAGCCTTAAAATATTTCAAATAATGAAACAAAATCTACTTATTTTCCCATAATTTCAGAGCAAAAGAGCACATTTTAATGCTAAGTTAATTCTGTCTGCTTTATCCCTCAGTCTTGAAGTTCTTTATTTCTTGAAGAGAAGCTTTTAAAAACCTTGTGCATTATAGTAAGCTGGAACCAAGATTTGACTACAAGGATGATTTCAAGCAGAAAGTTGATATGGTCAGGTTGACAATGATACTTGGGTGGATTTTGTCACAGTGATTTGGCATCAGCTGTGAGTCAAATACAGGGCTGATGGAAAAATTTGGAGGACAGCAACCATTAGTGAATCTAAGCTGATTTATACCAGCTCAGCTGTTAACTTTCAAGTACTACTTTATTCTAAGAGAAATTTTGGACCAGGAACTATCTTGGCAAACTATTTTCCATGGCTCATACTAAATTGAATGGCTGCTATGGTCACTTCCACCTCAGATTTGCAAAGCCACAATCTTCATTTAAACTTTGATTTTATACAGATGGATATACACATATTTCTGTGACACTATAGAAACATAGAATAAGCCCTCACCATGCCAGCAGGGCTTTTGCAGGCTTGAAGACTATCATGCCCCTCCAACAGCCAGATCTGAAAAATGCAGCTACTGTTGAATGCTTGGAAAACGTAAAGCCAGAGGAATGAAACAGCTGTGAAACTGCTTTTGTCTGTGTTGTTACTGGAGGTGAAGGGAATGACAAGGAGAGATATGGTTATGTTTTTATAGAACAGAAAACTAAAGGTAGCTCTGAAAATCTAAAAATAACTGCTCAGTTAGAAGAAAGGGACATAATTTTTGTTTCTAACATGACTTCTAACAATTTTCCAAGTTTTTCCATCGACTGTCTCCTTGCCCCTCAACTCATGAATGAACAGCACCTGCATGCTAATATTCTGCTGTCCCACATACTGTGTGTTTCTTTAACTTGTGTGCTCTGCTTTGGGAAATACATAATGCAAACGAGATCTGTACTCTTTTATTCAGACAGGAATACAACTGTTCAAGCTAGTATGCAAAGATAATAGAAGGTGAACTAGTCTTAGCTACTTAATAATGAAACCTTTAGCTATCTAGTAATGAAAGAATGAGAGAAGTTTTATGAGAGCAGAGGGAAGCAAAGGAATAAAACTTTTTTTTGCAGAAAATAAACTGAAGTAAATGATAGTTTTTCAGGAGGAGCAATATTGAAGAGAATACTGAAATCAAATGTTCTTTTGCATTTCTTATCCCATTTTAGTACAGGAACCAAGGAATTACCCTTACTTACTGCTCAGTTCTTATGTGGTACCAGTGCATCAGATTCTTTAGGCTCAGCAGGTCAGGAATATGACAGTATCAGGGATCATTAACAGAGTTTTGTTTTCCTTAAATGGCATTTCTGGGACTGGAGTCCCCTGTGGAGCAGGAGTTCTGAGCTTGTGTCTTTATTTCCTGTTCTTCTGTGATGTAGGGAAAAAAATGTTTCTTTGAATGTTTGTTCTTTGTTGAGTGCAGCATGGAGACGTTTGAGAATCAACAGTCCCTTGTGTTTACAGAAGCAGTCACTTCCCCACTGCATGCTGTCCAGGAATTACCACGCTAGTCAATTTAGGGTAAATTTGCAAAGTGGTGCAGAGGGAGTCACACAGTTAAATCCCATTGATGTTAATGGGAGTCATGCAGCTAAATCCCTGCACATTGCTTTGTAATTTACCTCTTTGTGTTTCTCAAACCTGCTGGCTCATGACTAATTTGTGTCTCTAATAGAAAAGCTCTAACATGTTTTGGTAGTATATGGAATGGGTACAGTCTATCTATTATTCACACTATATCTGCCATATAAATACTAAATTCCAAAGTACAGACATTCTCTGTAGTGACTGATGTCTTTATATATTTGACTATATGGTTTTCTTTTAAGTTATGCAATAGTGATAGTTAAAACTAGTATCAATAACCACAGTCCCCACAACCTCAACTTCTTTCAAGAAGGAAATGATATCACTAAAATTTTTGAGAACTAAATTAATCTCACCTACCATAAGAAAAAAAAAAAATAATAAAGAAAAGATTTTTTTTGGTGAAAGCATGATGTCTGGAAAATTTACTTGATCATATTTGAAATTTTTTTTAACTTACTCTTTGGTGTCCAGAATGGCTTGGACTAGATTTTCTAAATTAATTTCAGTTTTCTGAAGAGAAGTGCTTCGTTTGTGGGAAGGAGCAACTGCAAAGAATAAGCCAGTGTTTCTAAAAATTAGGTTAAAAGAATGATGAAGTGGCAAGATGCAGACTTGAAAATACTTTGCCCCTGCACATGTGTATATCCTACTTGGTGTTGTGGTGATCAGTATAGTTGGGCATATTTAGACCACAATGGAGTATGGTGCAAATCTGCTCTAGTTATCCATGAGATTGCCAAAATATCTATACCATGGATAGCCATGCAGGTATCAAAAATAAAAAAAACACTATGTTGATACAATACCGCACCCATACTAGTTAGCTCTGTCTCCAACAAAGATAATTAGCTCAGTTGCAGCACCCTGCTGCTGTGGCAACACAGCTTCTGGTTCAAGGGCTGGCTCAGGGAACATTCTCCAAAGAGTCTTAACACCACCCTTCATTGTATGGTGTAGGCATTCCCACAGAAACATTCATAAAATAATGAGTGACTCTATCTTCTGTGCAAGGTTTGGATGATTCCCAGTGAATGGGGCTTAAAACTGCACCATGAATGCCGAGATAAAAAAGAAAATATTGCCTCATTTACACTGCTGATTCATCCACTGAATGATTCAGAAAATAAGTTATGAAATCATATCATTCAAGACCCTGTCATCAGGCATATATGCAGAGCAGCTAACTGGGGTGGAATAGGCAACATGAAATAGAAATTCCATAACTATTCTGTTGGTTACTGGAAGTTCTGAGACATACTGGTGGGTAACACAGGTCAAGCCAGTAAACCTACCATTGCAAACGGGTCTACCAGGAGTTTGTTGTCATTTGGACCAGACATCAGCTTATAGAATCACAGAATGGCTTGGACTGGGAGGGACCTTTCGATATCATCTGGTCCAACCCCACTGCTGTGGACAGCAATGTCTTTCACTAGATCTGCTTACTCAAAGCCCCATCCCATCTGACCTAGAATATTTCCAATGATGGGGCATCCATAACTTCTCTGGGCAACTTGTTGCAGTGTATCACCACCCTTATCATAAAAAATGTCTTAATTATATCCAATGTAAATCTACCCTATTTCGGTTTAAAACCATTGCCCCTTGTCCTGTCACTACAGGCCCTGGTAAAAAGTATCTGTCCTTCTTTCTGTAGGTCCCCTTCATATACAGACTGCAATAAGGTTCCCCCAGAAGTAATGGAAGTAAGATGTGCCTAAATCAGAAGGTTTCCATGAGATTACTACCAACAGCAGCAATATTTATAATGTCTCTTTTTTTAATAAATCTCCATCCAGTCCTAACTCATCACCCTCTTATCTACTCCTATCACTCTATTGCTCTTTAATTAACAACAATCTTTCATCTTCAGCTTCACATTGCCTGGGGTTCAATGTAGGCATGATGGGTGAAAGGCAGGAGTTTAGGTGCAGCCCTACAGAGGCTCACATCAGCAGATTGAATATCGTCTGCAGGATCATCCCTGCTTTTTACCTGAAGCCCTAAACTGTCTGCAGCAGCACAGAGACTAGAGCAGAACCTATTGACTAGAGTGTAACTACTGACATTTGAGAAAGACTCAGAATTGCTGTATTCTTATAGGGATGATAGGTTCATATACTTGACATTTTAATCTTTCCTCCTCTTGCAAATTTTCAGACACTGCTTCAAAGTACAGAAGCACAAATATTTATCAAGGAATTAATTTTATGAGCATTTTGATGTGGGAAAAATCCCTTAATTTTCTCTTACCTTGATTCAAGGAAATTGATCTGTAGATCTGACAGAGACTTCTTCCCTTCTCTTTCCTTCTTGCTCTCCCCCCATTCCACATGAATCTGAATGGATCCTCCCAGCATGAAAAGCTCTGGCTGGTGTGATAGAGTTCAGGAAAGTCATAAGCAGCAAAAGAAGATTTTTATAAAAGAAAGTGAGGCAATTTTAGCCAATATCAGTGCCAGCTCTCCTTCAGATATTTTTCTAATCGAATAAACCAGCAAAATAAACAGTTAAAAAGAAGCTTATTAAACAGAGTAGTCATAGAAGCTGGGGAATTGTCCTTGGGTGTTTGTACCTGCATGCAACCTAGACAGCACCTGATGTAATATTTTTGAAGGGCTCCTTTGGTTAAGGATTAGTTTCCATTTTTTCATATTTTTGAAATAATAAGGAATGTGGACTTTTGCTAATTGGACGGAGAAATTATCTCTCTACCTCTTTGCTATTTAAAATGGTGCAATATTAGTCACTTGCAATTGCTAGAACAAATTGCTTGTACAGTAGTTTACAATTCACACCGCAGTTGTGATGTAAAGGAGAAGAAGAGTATCTGTGCAACAGGAACCACCACTAATAGGGCAACTGCTCTGTAACGTCCTCCTCCTTGTCCATAGGTATGTGGCTGGTGGAACTGACTCCTGCTTTGGAGAAGGAATGATCTGAAGGCTAAAAGGCCTTTGGGGAAAGCTGTGGAATGGAAGGGAACCACCCAGAGAAGAGACTGAAGATCAATTACATGGCATTGTTTTGGGATGTGGATTATTCAGAGGGTAGCCAAGAATACGGAAGAGAAAAGACAGGGAAACAAGGTAAGTCATGGCAAGTTGGAAATGCAAAGTAGGGTTTGTCTCAGTGAATGCTGAATGTATCTGTGGGTCTGTAAATAGATGTGTTTTTCTGAGTGCTTCTGAGTATCTCTCTTTGTGCACTCATTGGAGGCAAATATGATCTTTGGCTTCCTTTTTAAAAGAAATAGAACCACCCTTTTAGAGGTGTTTTTCAGTCTCCATTAATTGAAGGAAGTGTGAGCTGCTCACACCAGGCATGGATGTAGAATATTATCACTCAATTTGTTTTATTCTTAGTATGTTTTAAACTTCAGAGATCCACGATGGTTAGAAAATAATTTGGCTTCTTTTTAAGTTTTAGTACCATGAAAAGCCTCTAATTCTCCTCTTCTGTAGTGTACCTACACTGCGTTCCTTGATCTCTCTTTGATTGCCTAAATATGAAAGTTTCCAAAAAGTCATATATTTTTACATGGGAGTAAGAGTGTTAGGGCCAAGCAACTCTTTAGGTGGGAGTTAGAAGTATTTTCTAAGTCAGTCCTATAAAAATACATGTGCATTTTTTTTTTTTTTTTTGCCTTTGGAATATGCAAGTTAGACTCTTATGTTGTCCTACAGAGTAAAAAGAATGGCAGACTCATTTATATTTGAGTTAGAAAGGAGGCCGTTAGTCTGTATTTTCTTGGTTTTATCTATCTGTATTCAGAAAGTTTATAGGCTTGTGTGACTAGCCTTTCTCATAGTGTTTTGATATTTCTGTTTGACAATGTGATACACTGAGATATGGAAGAGTCTGACATATCTGGGTCCCTGCAAACACCTGGACAGAGTAGGCAGAGCTATTATGCATCTGGACAGAATAGGCAAAGCTATTATGGGTCACCAAAACCTGGCTTTCATATGTTATATCCTTCCATTTGGGTCTCAGGATTTCATCATGGGGTCTGGATTTGTTAGTCTCTGAAGGCATCAAATCTCTGAAGGTCATGGGGTCTGGATTTGTTAGTCTCTGAAGGCATCAAATCTGTTCATAACAAGTGGTTTTGATTGACATGTGAGCAGCTGTGACAAACTGAAAGAGAAAAACTGAAATGTAGACCACTGACACGCTGTGTTTCTAAGCTTTGCACCACCTTGTTATAACAGCAAAATCTGCTTTAAGAAAAATAAACAGTAGGAGCTTTAAAAACTTCTAGTTCGGTGTTCTGACCAGAAAGCCAGTGTTCTGATATGTTGTAGCCATGGCCAAATTAAAAAAAAAAAAAAAAAAAAAAAAAAGAGGAAGGAAGGAAAACAAACAAACTAACCTGGTTAGAAAGCAAAAGGACAACAGGGTTGTAAACATACAAGTGTGCAGGAAGAGATGGTGTAAAGTAACAGGAGGAAACTAAGGGAGGCCCAGCAGCAAGACTCCTATACTTTTTGCATGTATTTTTGTGCTAATTATATTTTATAATTGCAATTAAAATTCAGCTATAATTATTCAACAAATATGGATATGCTATAAATCCAGAGAGACAATCCTACCCACAAGGAGGTATGTCAAAAGAACAACAGGGACCCCATCCAGTTGGGGTGTTACACAAAATTGCAGAGGAATGGAGTTACAAGGGAAGTTCCCTTCTTTGTCTCTTCTGTGTTTTGGCTGTTCTTTGATGGTTACATCTGTACTTACCAGGGGTTCCCCACATTAGCATTTCTGTGCCCATGCAGTAAGATATTTAGATCCAAAAGCTCAAACTATTCTAGTTTTGAGAACAGGTTAAGAAAAGGTGTTTAAGATGGTATTAATAAATGTTAATAAATATCAGGGAAATTCAAGATATCAATGAAAATCTGTGACCAGAAGGGTTAAAATCAGTAAAGAATTTCTTAGCTGTGTCAGGAACAAACAATAGTTCAACAATCGTATCAGTTTGACACTAGATAAGGGTAGTAATCACAACATAGAAAAGGAAGTGTTCAACAAATATTTTTTGATCTGTTCCTGAAGAAAAGGAGGATGATGTATTCCTATGATAAAGTATTAAGGAAATACTTTCTACTGAGCCAGCAGATAGGGAGGACCATAAACATAAACAATGGAAGCTAAATATTTTTCTGAAATCAGCAGGACTGCCACCCTTGAGTGCCAAGGGAGTCAGAGTGAGGAGACTGAATTTCTTTCACTTATTCACAAATCTTGCAACACTGAGGAACTTCAAGTATCTTTAAGAAATCAATAAAACATGCTGGTTTTGATTGGTAATGAGAGAGATGTCACTCGTCTTTGGAAAAACTGGGGAAAGGCTAATCTGGGAAATAAAAAATGATAGTAAAAACAATCAGTTAGCAAGATTTTATGAAAAATTGGACATGTAAAACTTGAAATCTATTTAATCAGATTGCAGCAATACCTGATAAAAGTACATGTCTTGTCTGATGTAGGCATTTCACTTGCACACATATTTTAGTGAAGTGCTTAGTGGAGACTAAACACCCATCTATTTTCTCCATATAGAGAAGTGGAAGGAGTGGAAGGAGGTAAAATGCTTTGTAAGGCTCTAGCAACAGCTGTCGTCCATCAGAGCTTAAGCACCTACAGCTATATTCATCTCAACTTTTATAAAAAATTAGTTGTTTCATACAAGCTAATTGTCTAGGCTTCTACAGAGAGTTATAGTTGCCTTCATAACACAGTTAATCCTGTTCTAAAATTGTTATCTGAATTAGGGTACCTAAAATGGTATGGAAGTGCACATCCCCTTCCTTGCCTAGGGAGACCGGACAATTCTTTTAGACTAGATAACCAGTTTCAAGACACAAATCTAGCTCCTGACTTAGGCAAGATCTCCCTTCATTGGTATTGTCTCTACAAGGACTGTGAGAGCACTGTAGAAGTAGTGGTTACTAGACACAAATTGGAATCTTATGTTAAGTAGATTAGACATTTGGATATTCACAAATTGTATATATATACACATATACATATATGTTCACAAATCCTTCAGGGCTTTCAGATCTCTTTTAAATCAGGAAGTTTTGAGAAAATGTTTAAATATGTGTTAGACATATGCTCCACCTCTCCACCCATTTAGCAAAATAACAAGGGGCGTTGTGTCCTAAAGTATCCAACTACACTCCACTCTGTTTTTAGACATGTGACTTTCAAACTGAAGTTATTTATAGGTTTATCCAGTGACTAAAGAAGGTGAAAGTGATGTAGACAGTACACATCACAGAAGGATGGAAATTGTCAGGAAGAATGATTAACATAACATGAGTACTCTGTAAATGAAATAAAAAAAGGGTTTACTGATATATCTCCAAGTGTTACGTATGAGAATTCATCATCCTTGAATGCGTTTCTAAGCCAAATATTATTTAATACTTCTGTCTGCAATATGAAAGAAAGTATAAAATAAATGCTGGTAAGACATATATATCACAAAGACTAGTAGAGACATTATTAATTGGATAAATAAATAATACAGATTAATGTGAATAATTTGGCTAAGAAACACTGTAGATATTACTTTTGATACTGCCAAATAAAAAGCTACACATCAGGAAAGAAAAAACACAGGTCAGCTTTACAGTATGTCACACAATCCTCTGAAAAGTAAAAAAGGCCTTCCAGAATTGGGTAAAGACCTGCCTGAATATGAATTTACCATGATGCTACAAGGAAAAAAATTGCCCTTGGATAGGACTAGAGAAAGTTAGGCAGGGACAGGGAATAATATTCTGTAAATACAATAACTAGCATCCCAACCATAATACTGAGTCCTGTTAGAGCATCTATGCTTTAGAAAGGAGACTAACAGGAAGGATGAAATTGAAGAGATACAATGATGATCCTCTGTCTCATAAAGCTGATGAGATCTGTGTGTGCAAAAGAAGGGGAAGAGATGATTTTATTACAACAACCAGTGTCTTCACGAGGGAGGTGAAATCCAATCATAGAAAGTTATCTAAGCTCATCACAGTGATGGGAAGAAAGCTAAAGGTAAGAAATTGTCATTAAATTATAAGATTGATTAAAGAGCTAGAAATGAACTGAAAATATTAACAGTGAGAGTAAGTAAACAGTAGGCTAATATTGTGTGAGTTGTCATATGTTATCTATCACTAGGAATATTTTAAGATTACGAGTGTGTGTTTCTTTAATAAACGCTTTTATTCAGACACTGTGGAGTTGCTGCAGAAATTACCAGGTGAAGATCTGCTCCCTTGATATGCAAGTGTCAGATTAGATAATCATAACAGTTCTTCTAGACTTCAAATCTAATAATATTTATAAACATTTTATAAATTATAATACGTATGGTTACCGTGTTCATTAACCTCTCTGCTCCCTCTGAGGCCTTTGCTTCTCGAGCAGTACAGTCCTTCGGCAAGGTAAGGTCCTTATCTCAATTTTTAGATGAAAATATATTTTTTCTCTGTATTTGTTGTTGCAATTCTTTCATTGTTCATGTTCATTTCTGTGCACTTTGTTCACGGTTTATTATTACCGTAATAAAGAGCACTGAATTTCTGCAGGGATAATGAGATCTATTAATGTAGTAATAAAACCTTCTCCAGTATAAGTCTCATAATGAATTCCATAATGTGTTATTTGGGACTAAGTTTAAGTATTTTGTGCTTCGTCTTGCCCTTATTCAACATTAGTTTAGCAAAAAAGCAGACACACAGGAAGAGGAAATATCCAATGGGCTCTACTTTATATATTTTTTTATATAATAAGTTTAGAATAAGAGATTTTAAAGGAAGGATTTATGCAGTAGGAGAAGGTGTGAGTGGAATAGGAAATATGCAGTAACATAGAAGCTGCTAATGAGAAAAGAAGAAATTACAAAGATGACAAAAAATGTGTTTCTGCTCCAAGACACTACATTAATGAACCTGCACAAACTTAGTTTCCCGAGACCAAGGTAAAATAGTTTCTCTAAGGCTGATCCCCAAAAGGAAAACAATGTGACTGAAAATATGGTTCAATAAAGTTCTCATTAGTAACTAGACAATAAAATTAGTATCAAATGCTTCAGCAGAAGAAGCTTTAAGAGTGATGACACAGACTGATAGTAAATGAAATTACTATGATTTACAGTATTTTTTTAGATCACTCTTCAACAGAGCCTAATCTATTTGCCTCTTCTTGGTTTTACTGCCAGTGAGCTCTGGAGTGAGAGATATATTAGTCTTTACACTAAGACAAGAAGTTTCTCTAATCATTGTCACGAAGTATCTCCAACACCACAGGATGTTCAGATTGTCTGCTCTGTCTTCTCTTCTGCTCTCTTTACATCCTCTGCAACTCTGAGGTTAAATGCTGATAAATACTGTAGTTGTCTACCTTTAACACAGATTATCAGATGGTCAAATTAAAAAAAGTTCCTATCAAAGATGATGGGTCACATATTTAATTTGCTTGGGGAAAATCAAAGCAGAAAATAAGTAGTTGAATTTAATCAATCTGGCTGTCTCTGAAGCTCCATACATTAATGCCACCTGGTATAGTGCATAGTCTGTGCCATGAAACAGGGAATGGCTCTGCAGATGGGTGTTGACCTTTGCAGCACAGACTGGGTATGTGTTTGTCACCCCAGGTCTCCTCTGCTATTAAATGATTAAAATTTGGCAATTACTCTGAAAGAATTTTATGTGCTACTTCATGGAGCTGCTAAAGCAGCAGCTGAAATAGAGCTGGCTACATTACTCCTTGCTAGTCCTTGGATTATAAGCGAGGGCATGGGGGTGAGGCATGTTTCTACTTTACCGAAACACGAACGGATGCTGGTTCAGGACTGTGGCTTCTCAGGACCAGTGTGCTCCAAATCTCATTGCTCCTGATCGGTGGCACGTCCTGGGAGAAAAAAAAAAACTAGCTCCCAGCAAAGAACTCTGTAACGTTTTGAAAGGAAAGTGAAATGTGAGAATAAAGATTTATTTTAAGATACAGAAAAATAATTCTTCCTTCTCCCTAAACATGACATTTTTTCCATTTTCTCATACATCTCTGTTTTTCTGGGTTGCAGCCAAGACTGAAAACAGGAAATATATTTACAAGGAAGTCTTACTTGTAATTTTCTATTCAAGTGTGTAACCGCAACAAGAGTCAATTCAGCTCACCTTAGCATCTTGGAGAGAGCTGGTACTAAGCCTCTACATGTTTTGAGGGATGTAAGCTACCACAGAGGAGTGGTGACAGGAAGAAAAAATATGCATGGTACAAGGAGTAATGGCAATTCAGTGCGGATGAGAAAGAAGAAAGGAGTGAATTTTTTTTTTCTCTTTGTTTAGGCAAAAGTCCTATAGTCTTAACTGGGCTTGTGGAGGTGGAGCTGAAGTCATAAGAGGGACTCAATGGCCTGTTTGCTTGCTACGCAGGAAGACCTTTACATTCTGTTACTGGATGCAAATGAACCATGAAATAAAAGTAGACTCGGGAGTCTACCCCAGACTCCATTAGGTGAGACCTTGATGTAGGAATCTGCCATCATACTTGTATCTGGGTCTGCAGGACCTTAGGGCTCCTCAGACCATGTGGTGGGTGGTTGCTGGGCAGCAGGGAGGTGTGATGAAGAAGCAGTGGTACACTGGTGACCTGGAAGATTCAGGGGGACTTTGGGACAGCCACTGGATCCACTGAGCAAGCTCTTCCCCACAGTCTTAGGGATAGATAAGGACCTCTTCATGGAGGAGCATTGGTACAGAGGAAACCAGGCATAAAGTTACAAGAGGATTAGTGTCACAAAACAGAACCCAGTGACACAACTGTGAGGGGCAGGATGAATTTGTGTGGCAGTGATCAGGAGAAAGAAACTAAAACAAGCCTCAGGCACCCGTCATCTGCAGTGCTGAAAAATTATTAAGAGCTTTGTGTCATTCAAATGCTGGTGTAAGCACAAGGGGTGGGGAAACTCCACCTCATTGTGGCTAGAGCTGTGTGAGATGTACAAACACTGCAAAACATGTGAATTTTACCTTTATCCCATTGTTTGTATGAAGGGGGAAGATAGCTACACTTGGCTCCCGTTCACCTTCAGTATAAAATATATTTCTGCAGGCAGTGTTTGAAAAAAAATGAGGCTCCATTAGGTAGGACTTGGTTTGGGGAAAAGTGAGGAAGGGGGACAAGGGAAGAGAACAGAATTCTGAGAAAAGCGCAAAGGAAAAGCCAGCTGTGGAGATTTTTTTTTTTTTTTAATGTTAAAAGATATTGTGATCCAAAGCATTCAGACGCAGTAAAAAATTTGGTATCTCAGGAGAAAAAGAGCAGACAAATGGGATATTCAGTCCTATCTAAGTGGAAACATATTTTTGTGAGCCATAGTGTTTGTGCACCTCAATCTTCCTTAGTGGCTTCCTCCTCACAGTATCAGCCCATTACCTATAAAAATACGTTCTTTCTTTCTTGTGGATACTGGGAGAGTTGAAAGGCATGTGTCCACAAAAATCAAAGCTATTTCTAACATTTATGGAGGGATATGTCTACTTGTGAAAAGGAAATTGAAGACAAAAGAAAACTGATCAAATAATGTATGGAACATTAAGCATATTGCTTAAATAAATACCTATTGAAAATGAATGCATTAAACATTTAAGATTGGAGCTCTGCTTTGGAAAGGGCATTAAGAATTAGAAATGTGGCTCCATTCTGAATTAAAAAGAAAATGTTGATTTTTTTTTTAACTGAGTAGAATTTTCCAGTAAAATGTTTCTGTTTGAAAAAAGATCATTTTAATGCTGCTTTATGGTCCAAAGGAGATCAAATAGCTACTTTGCATTAGTGCCTGCTTTTCTCCATTAGCTATGGAGTGCAGGATGAGAATGATCTTGAAGATTCAGACACTTAAATTTAGGTGCGTGTGTGTGTTCACTTGTGAGACTGGTTTATAAACTCTTACAGGCAGTGGAATTTTAATCTGAAGTGCATAGAGTTTTGGAGTTGGTTGGTCTCATCTCAACACAGAAGCCTGCATGCTGGCACCTGAACCACCCTCAAGTCCCTGCATGGGCTTGAGTTGGGATTGAGACACATAGGGCTAGCATCTCATGGAATTTAGAAAACAAAACAAAAAAAAGTATGTTTTGCCTCAATACCAGGCACTTCTCCAAAAATGAGGCTATTGTCTCTGAGCTCTTTGTCAAATGTGCCACACCTGTCTGGAAATCTTAGGGTATCCTATGCCATCTCAAACAGTAGTAGATGCCTATCCTTAAGTATCAAATCCCACCTAAGAGCACCCACCCCTCCCCAGACTGTCATGGTGGCTGACGTGCACAACTCACCCACCTACCCCTAAACATAGGGCTCTGGATCAATAGCAAGTTAAACTGACCATAGGAGAGAGTTTAGTTTGCTAAATGTAAAAGTCAGGTGCTGTTTCAGATGCTGTATGGTATCTGGGACATCCACATGAGGCTGGTTGATATTGGAAAGCATTTCTGGAAGAACCATACTCTTCTGGACTTGCCATGTCAGACTGAGACACTTATTATAGACATAGCAAGTCAGGTGACACAAAACTTACCCTGATGAAAATCTTGCAATAAAACTATCAAATGAATGTGCAATGTTATGAAAATTGCTGAGAAAATTGTTCTGAAGAAGCCAGCTGTCTTTTAGGTTTAGGAGATACTGTGTCTTGATAGTATTTGCATAAGTAGCTTAATAGAGTGGTTTATTTTTCTTGTGTTTTTAGTTCTTCTGAACATTTGTTTGCATGTTCTGCAAGAGTGGATCCCAGAATTCCTGGGGACCAGAAGTTTGCATGCAGAATAGTAAAAAAAATAGTTCCATGGATTTATCTGGGTGAAAATCTTTGTATATTTAAGTGAAAGGACCAGATAACTTTAATCTAGTAGAAAATATTGTCCATACTTAGTAGCCAACGTGAGATCCTGAATTCTACCTATCAAGTAACATATCTGTTTTTATAACATTCTACTACTCCAGTTTGAAATAATTGTGAATTGTTTGGGTTTATATATCCCATACAGTATTTTTTAATTGTCTTTAACTTTCAGGCATCCTTGTTTACAAAACTACGTTCTCTTTCCTCCTTGCTCTTTTTGCCAGTTGCATGGTGGGTGTAATTTAATATAATTCCATTGATGTCAGCATAACTTTGCTGATTTATACTGGCTGAGGCTTTCCCTCAGCTTGCCTGGTTTATTTTATCTCTCATTTTTTTGTGATTATAATTGGATTATAGCTTTCACTAAACTTTTCAGTGTCATAATTTGGAAATACTGAAAAACAAGACTTTAGCTTTTAAAGAACAATAATCAGTACTTCTGGCTTCTTCTTTTTCCCAGTTTAAGCACTGGCCCATAAATATCCCATTAACAAGAATCTGTTGCAAGTGTTTTCATTGTTTTCTTTTTGCTTTGCGGTGAGCTAAGTGTTTCTGAATTTCCTGGGCGGATGCATCAGACTGTGACATGCTGAATCTGGTTTTATCAGTTTTATTCTGTTTAAACTATTTTAAATGCAGCTTGAAGTATGTAGCTGTATCATTACGATAATAATAATAATTATTACTACTATTGTGATTACTGTCACTCTTTTTATTACTGTTATTATCAGCATTTGGGAACTACTTATTGTCAGTTCTATATTGAGAATAGCTTAGCATAACTCCAACCAGTTTTGCCAGGAGGAGCCTTGGTTTTGCTTTGGTTTTGGTTTGTAAGGCTGGTGGTGACAGGAATACTGTGGGATTCCAGCTGTTGCAATGCTTGGAGTGCACTATTTGTCCAGCCACAGGATAGACATTTCAGTAAGAGGACACAATTCTTTGTTAGTTGAACAAAACACTGAGAGACTTTCACAACACCTACATGTTCTTTCTTGTTCCAGAAACTCCTATGAGCCAGAAATATTTGTTGCAATGTGAAATGTTCTGTGAGATAATGATAGCTTTGCAGAAATCAGGAAATACGTACTGGGGCAGGAGCTTCCCTTTTCATGTGCTTACATTTATAGATATGTTCAGCATTACTTAATAAAGAATACAATAGACACTATGGATCCAAGGATACTGGTCCTGGGCCTCATGCAGTTCCTTAGTGGTACCCTGCTTAACAAATTGGAGAGGAAAAGATTTGAGGTGTAAGAAGAATTAATTAAAAGAGCAAACTCTGCGTATGAAGAGTTAAAGGATGGTCTGGGGAGCACTGTCCTTGCGGTCAGCACCATCTCATGTGGTTGTCCAAAGTGGAGATGCCACACAGCTGTGCAGCCTGGGCGGCTCAGAACACAAGGCAGCCCGGCACTAGAAACCCTGTGGTCAGGTTTGCATGGCGCTGTGCCTGTTCCTGAGGCAGAGCTGGGAGGATTGCAGGTTACCTTGAGCACTCCAGTGTGCCTGAACAGTGTTTGGATCAGCACAGGTCTGCACGCCTTCAGCCCGAGCTGCTGGCAGCACATCTGCCTGCAAACAACGAGTTTATCAAAGCTGTGTGAGACGGGGAGGTTTGCTGCAGTGTGATGCTGGGCTAACACGGCCGTACAGCTCCAGAGCAGAATTAAACACACAGTCCTGCTTTGCTGTTCCTGCAGCTTATGGTCAAAACCAGTGCTTGTAGAGACATTCTCAAATGTTGACTAACAGAAGGCCTAAAGGAGTAGAAACAGTTTTAGAATACACTACAGTTTTAAAAGGAGTTTGTATTTACATTTAGTTGAGGAAAAAGATCAACTTATATTAAAGTTCTATGCTTGAGTGTCATAAATGAGACACTAATTTCAAGCTTTTACTTCCATATCTTGCAAAGTGTTTGGGGCAATCCTCTGAATGTCTCAGTACTTATATAGGCACTTTTCTGGGCTATTGGAAAGGCTAACTCATAATTACTTTGCAATCCTAAGCAATAAAACACTGCGTAAACATGTGCTATTAACTACACATTTGTTAAGCAAGGCAAGGCTGGGAACAGTTCCAGAACCAAATCAATTGCACTCCGCAGTTTTGATTTTGTGATATCCAACTATTGGTTTCAGAGATACCTTGGGGCTTTCTAAATGGCCTTAGTCAAATATTTACACCAACTCCATTAATCTTTCTGTCTGGCTTTATAATTAATTGAAAAATTATTTCCCTATGTAGCAACCTATTCTTGTCCCCAACAGTTTAGGTACTTGGCTGGAGAGAATGATAATCAAAGTCATTTATCAGCAAAAGTTATTTCTATCATCTTCTCTGTATTGCAGGCTTAGAGCACTTGGCAATTGTAAAAGTGTTCTCTCAGCTGTGAGCTCCTGAGCCAGATTAGTGTGTACATAGTGAATCAAAATGTGTTCAAGATCCATGCAGTTGTTCATGTGCTAATTGTTCTTGGGTGTAATTCTGGGATGAGCAAAAATAGGTTGGTAATCATCAACCTGACCAGGATTTCCCAGCCTGTGGACAGGTGTGTTACTGTGGCCCTTCTCAAAGCAGAGGTGACATTGTGAGGTTAAAATGCCAAACTTTAACAACAGAGACATAAACAGAAAGAAAGGCCAAGGATAAGACATCTGGTACTTTTCTTAAACATTCTGAGGTTGAAGTCATCATCAGCTGTTTGCTCAGGTTTGATAATTTATTATGTGGTCAAGGAACTTGTGTGGTCCAACACTACGAGTGAACTCTAAATTGAGGTAAAACTAAATCTTTGTATTTGCTTTCCATATATTTGGTTGCATAATATTATACAGTAGTGTGGTATCTCTCTTAGCTCACCTAAATTTAGACTGTTCCCCCTAGTGCATTGTTACGGTCCCTGTATGCTTTCTGGTGGAAAGCACTGGGAATGTTACCAATCCTATGTGAAAGCCTGTTTGGTCTGCCCATTCCCAGACTCAGGAGCTCAGCCCAGGAGAGGCTATGCTACCGCAACTGATATCAGCACCAAGGATTCTTATAAAGGTCAGTCTGGGCAAAGAGCTGAGAATCTGAACTGGAACAGAATTCACTTGTCATTGATGGCATATTGAGCCCAGTTTATGACTACAGAAACAAGTATTGTTTATCGCTGTCTGGCTTGTATGAGAATTATTTTGAATTCATATTTGATGCAGTTTTCCATATATATTACTGTGCTAATTTTTAATACACCAGAAGGTCAAATAAATACATATTTAATTATGCCTGAATTGTCCTTCTGGCTCAGCTCCTGAGGCTGGATTAAATTTCAGAAACAGAATTGTTTGTATTGAAAAATTGACTTAGCTTCTCCTGGTCATCTTTAATTGCTTTAGGAACTTACCTCTGGCTTGTTAAATCATTCACTACATAAAGCTTCTAATTGCTTAATTGAGAAGTATTCAAAATGGAAGATAAGAGTGCAAGGAAGATGACCTCTAGAAGTTGTTAATCAACTGTAGTTATTGACATAAGCACTGCTGTGAACTTTGCAAGCTGTGATACATGTAGTGATGATCATAAGGATAATGAGGTCAGTTGTTCATTTCAGTCAAAACGACACGAACAGACATGATTCAAATGAAATAAGAGTTAGCTATAAAACTTAGAGTATGTGAAAATGACTCCATTAAAATGGTAGTTCTGAACTTGATGTTTCTTTTTGTTCAACTGTGTATCTTTTTGTATCAACTGTGGTCTCTTGGAGAACAGCTTTTTTGTAGGTGATATTGCCAACTCGTTGATTTTTCTTGCCAGTCCTCCTCTTGTGGAGAGATTTTGAAGGGCTCATCCAAATCCATGCCAATAATTGAGAATCCAGAACACAAATAAAATGCAGTTGATGTTAAACCACCCCAAAACATGCACCATTAGTCATGTGATTTTGCAATTGCTTGATCAACTACAGTCATAGGCTTTTTTTCCATTGAGTCTCTCACTGGTTCTCAAGGCTGACCTTGTACCCTCTTTCTTGGCATTTCCTATGGCTGCCATTAGTTGCAAATCACTTCATATCTTTTTTGTCTTTGTTGGTGTACCTTTATATCCAAAACACTGACATAAAAACAAATGTGAAGAAATATGGTTTAAGAAAAGACAGGAACAGGAGCAGTTTCATTCTCCAGCTGTTCACCTTAGTCATAGATCATTTGCCTTCCCTTGTAAAAGACATAGGCCTCATAGAAGTATGAGGTGATCACTGACAACACTGACTCTTACAGTAGTTATAGCTTTCAGTTAAGTAATCAAATACTTCTAGACATTGGATTATAACTTAAATTAATAGACCTTTCAAGGCATTTAAAAATCCCTACTGTTGACCTTCTAAGAAAGCTTTAAAAATATTTATCATTGTGCTGATGAAGAATAAGAGCTTCATATTCAGCATAATAAGAACTTTGCAAATCATATTATGCATCTGAATAAACTTTACCACCTATTCAGAAACCTGCCATGTTCTCTGTTCCTTCTTTGTCAGGTATTACACGTGACTTACTACAGCTAATGTCTAGCATGACTGAAATGTGACTGAAAAATCCATTGATACAGAGGAATGGAAAGAAAAAAAAGTGCTGAATTGTTAGACAAGTCTTTTCTCTTTATACTCCTGATGGTAATGTCTTGCATTCCTGACTACATTCTTGTAAATTACTTTCTATCATTTTGAGAGAGGAAGATGAATTATCTTGTGAACTGCAGCAATTAAAAATAAAACTCTAACTTTGTTACTGGGGATACCGGAGTAAAGGGGAACCCAACATGACTTCAGGTTGAGGTTTCAGAATTCCTTCCTACTGTTGCTTCTCTTGAGGAAGTGCAGTTATAATGCAGTCAGCACAGGTCAAGGTCTAAATGGTATATTGTTACTCCAGGTGTTCTTGTGTATTAAAAGACTAACAAAGCAAAAATAAAAACAAAATTACTATCACAGAGAATCTGTCTAATCTGCATGTCAATGGAGTTTGTTTTTTCAAAAACAAAATAATCTAATCAAAAGAAAAGAGAAAAATTACTTTGTATAGATTGTGAATTATACATAGATATACTGAATTATAAGGAAATAAAGGGGAAAACAATTCTGCCATTACAGTAGGTAGAGCAGAGCTTGTCAAAAAGATAAGACCAAAATAAACTAAATATTGTTTCTTTAAGATTCAAGGACAGGATTTATAACATTTTAATGTTTGTGATTAATGAGGTAGAAAGCAGATGCTCTATCAGTGAAGTAGAGATAATATCATCAACCTTCTGAGTAAGGAACAGTTTATTATTTCAAAAAAGCTTCATGCCCTTCTGGCCTTGCTTAGAAACTTGGCAGGATATGAAATGAAGATGAATGATAGTTTAAACAGAGTTCACCCTTTCTCACAAGACCTTATTAGTAAAATAGGAGTACAAAACATTGGCTTGCAAGATTAGTAACATGTGCAGCACCTCCTGTAATAGAATTTTTTTTTTAATAATTGATTAGTAGCACATGGGACAGATCTCATTATCAAGGTCTATTGATTTTTTCTACTCAGAGCCTGTTGCTAAATCATTTTCCAATTATGTAGTAATGTTGTAAATATAGAGGACAGATATGGATGGAAATCTTAATAATTCAATGAACACAACAGTTTTTTCTAAGTGGAGGAAGAGAGGGAGGCAATGTGGAACCCACAATGGCTGATCTAAGTAGGACTATGAACACTCAGTCATGGTGCTCAGGAAGCACCAATGGAAGGTCTATGTTTTAAGGTGGAGTACTAGGAGACTGTTTTTTGTGTATTTGTTTACTGTAAGAAGATGCAGCACACAGATCCTGTCACTGAAAATTTGTAAGAACAGAAAAACTGTTTCTGACAAGATAGTGTTACTTTTTGAATTCTTGGACCTGAGCAACCCCCACCCCCCACCCCCAAATTAAGAATCAAGTAATAATAAAGAGAATCGTTTGATCTACACTTGCAGCTTAGAAACCCGGCCATTGACGCTAACTGTGTATATAAAAAAGTCCCTGAGCATCACTGATGAATAACTTCTGTTAACTTCTGTTAATTTTTGGCCACACTTCTCAGCACAGGAACTCTAAACATCTGCAGAAAATGAAGGGGCTTTACCACAAAAATCTCGCGCTTATTTACATGTTGCTGAAGACAAACATTGCACAGCAAGAGATGCAATTAATTTGATATTTTGCTTTCAACAGTTAGCTTTCCAAAAGTTCACAATGTATTATGTAGGCTGCCCTATAATGAATGGAGGGTAATTCAGATGACCTGCTTTGGATCCTTTATTTCAGATGGGTGAATCCAGAGGTGCCTGTATTGGGATTGAGGGGTCCTATTGAGTAACGTTAGACTGAATGGTGAACTTTCAGATGCCTGAAAAAAGGTGAAGCCTGGAGGAATGCTATTCTCTGCTCGTGAGGAACTCCACCTTCTTTTTATCTGATACACCTTAAACTACACATGGTAAGAAGATTATGGATATTAAAAAAGCAGACTATCCAAAGTTGTAGATTGCAGTAATCATGGGGAAACATTGAAAAAGCCTGAAACTCTGAGATGGGAAACTTTATTCATACTACCTTCTAGGAGTGCATAAAA
Organism: Calidris pugnax; assembly: GCF_001431845.1. Taxonomy (NCBI): domain Eukaryota; kingdom Metazoa; phylum Chordata; class Aves; order Charadriiformes; family Scolopacidae; genus Calidris; species Calidris pugnax. Next base: position 12,872,770 of record NW_015090864.1, on the reverse strand, counting down.
GTAGATCAATAAAGGCAGTCCTCAGAGTATTTATCTATCTAAGTTTATAGTTTTAACTGTGCATTATGTAACAAACTTTTGGAAAAAATGTTTTACTTTATGCTTTAACAGATAAAGATTGTGGCTTACTTGCATTTAGTTAATTCTAGTTCTGCATTTATTTATATTCATTAGTAACTGATTTTTTTTGTTTGGATAACTAATCTTTACAACTCTTCTTGATAATATAACATAACATCAAACCAGAAAAAAAGTGTTTTGGGTTAAATGAAACTGACAATTTTTCCCCATGCTTGTTTAACCCCTTGAAAAATACGCTGAAGTGTTTCATTTTGAAAATGTAGAGAAGAAATGCAGAGTAAAACAACAGGAGGAAAGAGAGGAATATGTTTCTAGCCTTCTAACTCTCAGACCTTTTTGCTATGTAACTTCACAGCAACTGGACTCTTTCCATGATGGCTGTTCTAGTACCAGAGCAGCCTGTGATGACCTGCTGTTTCCTGTTCATTAGTATTTAGGTGCTGTAAGGCTACTTAGACCAGCAAATTTTAGTTCTGATGGGATTCCTGCCTGCCTTGAGATTTCACAGGTTCTCCCTCTCGTTCTCCCGCAGTTCCAGAATCCACAAGCTGGTGAAAGTACACACACTGAAATGATTTTTGGAAGGTGGTTTAAAGTAACAGCCTAAATAGATAATACAAGAATCTATTAGACAGGCAGTGCTGCATATTTAGATGAAGGATAGTCCAATTCTTCTCACACCACCCACTGTATCCTCACCATTCATTAGCCTTTCAGACTGTGTTATAAGTTCATTCATTGAAGATTTTTGGCTTTGTACTGTGAAGAACAAACAGGCCTGCAGCCCTCGGCCTCAAACAAAAACTTGTTGTAAAACACATGTACGAATAGCTAATAGCAACACTATCTACCACTTGGGAAAACACTCATAACTGAGAACATATTTCTGCACTTGAAACAACACGATCTGCAAGTGACTCAACTTTAAAAATAACTCCAGAGAAAAGACAGGGAAAGTAACGCACAAAAGTTTTAGAAAAATACAACGTACCAAAACAGTATGGAATTATTTAGCCTATGTTATTTAAAAAAAAAAAAAAAGACTGCAGCTTTTTTCCTCACATCCCTTTCCTGTCTATAAGATTATACTGTACCTGTGTACTGCAGCTGCACTTGAGCTTACTGTTGAGTAACCTGAGATGCAGAATTTATAGCAAATACATTTAAAGCCGAGTTTTTAAAACTGCAAGATGTGTAAGTCAGTCCCCTAGACTTGTAAAGAGACCAGTGTTACTTGTGATAATGTATTTTTTAATTATTGCACTGTTCCTAATATTTTTTTTCTGGACAAATATTTTGTGGAATAAAGCACATCTCATATTTTTCTGTTTTGCAGTAAGCTTCCAAACTGTGCATCATGCAGGGGCTGTCTCACAGTGAGAGGGGACTGGGATACTTGCAGCAGATGTAGTGATCTGGGACTCAGGTAAAGGCAAATAACTTGACCTAGTTACCAAGTTCTCAGCTGGCTTTTACTACCCTGCTGAGCTCTGTAGTACCATAATATGTTTTGTGCCAAGAATGAGGATACTTTAAATACCTGTACAAGTATATTATTGTTGTGAATCCATTCTGGCATGGCCTAAGTGGTGTAACACAGAAATTGCAACTTGGACTGCAGGAGGATGAAGTGACTTAATGCCACCGCTGTGTCTGCAAGGCAGCTTTTGCAAAGTGTTTAACACCACAAACAGGATATGAGGGAAAATGTGTAGGAGCTGGCTTTCGTATAGCCTGATTGTTAAAATAAGGATGTTGTGGCCACTGGAACTGTAAACCTTTAGCTGGTGGCCAGCTTATGCTCAAATTTATGTCACCGTACCGTCACTACAGTACTGAGATAAGATTAAAGCTGTCTCAACTCTGCCATCAGACCTCCAGTACTGGAGAACTGTCTTAACAATGCTGAACTGTTTCTATGTGTTCACTCTTGTCCAAAAGGTGCCCTCTCTAGATGATGAAAGCTGGGATTTTGTGGATGAGAGTGAGTCTCTGGAGGGAAAAATTAGGGTTGTAATGGGAAACTAAAGAACACAGGGTTGGGCATTGAAGTGTGGAAAGACTTGGGTAGAGGTTTTCTGTGGGGAAAATAGGAGACATATGAATATTGCATTAGACAAGGGAAGCAGTTACCCAAAATTGCAGGTATAGGAATATGAGTATGTGAAGGTAGGAGCCTTGGGGCTGAGAATATAAAAAGGATAGAAGTACAACATCTGGCTGTAAGCTTGGAAGCCTGCTTCCAGCATCTTGTGATGGCTGTAGGAACCTACATGCCTACCATTGTAAAAATACCTAGGAAATACTACATCTTAAAACCATCTGACTCTTTCAAATTGCATATTTTGTTTTCTTAGTGTTTGGTCTGTTGAAGGAGAAGGGTCAAAAATAAAGGCTTGCATAGGCAACAAGATGACCACACTAACTGTAATGACAGTTATGAAAGTATGTAAATACACAGGAATACTTATATAGTCATATTTATACTCCAGTTATAGTGGCATCTGATCTGATTTGGATAAAAGTGAATTAATAGTATACCTGAATGAGACAAGCCAGATGGTGTGTGTGATCTTGGTCTATTTTGAAACTGAAATTTATTTCATTAAATAAATTACTATTTTTCATTTTCCTTAAACAAATAATTAGCATTTCAGCAACATAGAATGTTTAGTTAAAATAGCCATAAAAATGCTTACTGATATTTAGATATTGTTCCTTTCTCTTTCTCTTGCTTTTTAGGTAGTAGAATTTTCCCCATAAGGACACATATACCAGAATCTTGGAGCGCAAAATTAAATGTGTGTATATGCATATATATATATATGATATTATTTATAGTATTTAAATTACTTTTTTTTACAAAAGGCTTTTTTTTCTTGAATCAAAGTCTTCAAAAGAAAATATTTACCATTGTAACATTTTAAATCAAACACTGCCATGAGGTTCATGGCTTGTCCTACCTAGCAACAAACTCATAAACAATGATAGTTTAGTTTCTGGTCTGAAGCAAGAGTTGTCATTTTTTGTTTTATTCTGTTTGTGCCAATAATACCTATTCTTCAAATCTACGTTGTTTTGGGTGGCTTCAAGCTAGGCAGCATTATTTCTTCATATGGGAATGTTCTAAAAAGGTAAGTGATAAGTTTCTTTATTATTCGCATTACGGTAACTCTTAGAAACCTCAGTCAGGACTGATGCTGTGTGATTCTTAGTGCTTCACAAATACAGAGAAAAAGACCATTCTTTTAATTTTGTAATTTCTGTGGTATGTGTTTTCAACACTCCTATGTGCTGCTTCTCAATGAAGAAAACCTCTGTCCTGTGAACTTTACCATCATGCTCTCGCATATAATAGTGGAATTTGCAATGTGTTCATCATTTGGCTGCTCAACCCAGATCGATTATATAAGTCTTATCATGTCCTAAGCTTGCCAAGGAGCTTAATTTCATCCCTGACAGGGCATCCTAAGCTTTTACTCCATGGTCCCCACCAGACAATAGGAGACCTTTGGCAGGGCACAGCACAATAAAAAATAAAGATGCATGAGTCCCTTGTCTGTTTAGTTACTTCAGTGTAGAGCTGAACAGGCTGACACATGTCTAAGTGTTAGGTAAGAGAGAGCTTAATGGGGAGGTTACGAGGAAAATTCTCTTTCTCTAAGGATAAAAAAGCAGACCTTCAATCATTATTTTTTTTCTGTTGGCTGGTCACATTAGGAGCTTTGTGTGATGAATGAGTTTAGTGAAAGAAGGTGAAACTTCTTATCGAGGCATAGGTATAGGAATATTTTGATGAAACAGAGGGTAGGAAAAACTGAATTTCTATGGTGATTGTCTCCTTTTCCCTCCCTTTTCTGACACTCCCTCTAACACTGCTTATTTCAGAAGGTCTAAGAATTTTATATATTTTCTCCAGAAGTTTGTAGATGAAGAAAAACCTGTTTAATCCATAATAATGGCATGTCTGTTTATTGATCTCATAAATTGCACTTTACTTGACCTGTCAAAAAGGCAGAATTCTCAGCGTGTGCTTTCCTGCTCCTCTAAGAGCCTCTCTTCACCTCAGGCAGATTGCTCCCCCAGCCTCTCCCCATCTGCTGGCAGCTGTTGTAAACCCTGATCTAAATTCATTAACCTTCTTCCAAACAATCTATTTGAGTTCATCCTTGAGAAAGTACAGAAGGAACAACAAACACTCACTACTGATTTTTCTTCCCTGCCTTTCATAACACACCCATGCCCAAGCTGCATACACAGCTTTCCTCTAAAAGGAGAAAAATTAAACCCCAAATCAGTAGGAATTGAAATCAGCCCACAGACTAGGATTTCCGAATTAGTAATGCTCTGATTTTAGGCAGTGTTATATTGAAATCAGCCCACAGACTAGGATTTCCGAATTAGTAATGCTCTGATTTTAGGCAGTGTTAACACCCGTCTAATACCAAGCAAAATTCTACACACAAATCTGAATGGTGGCAGAGCAATCAATGGCATGTATCTATAAAAAATAATCAAAGAGGAAGCCAGTGCTTAATAGAAAATAATGTTCAGTGTGACTTTCTGATTGCCCATTATTTCTACTTGAACAATACTCTGAAGTGCAATGTTATTGTTGCCATGTGAATGCTGTGAGTGGATCTTGAGTGATTCTTGCGTAGATAAGAAGCTTTGCTTTGGTTGAAATGGGTAAAGTTGCAGACAACTGCATGACTTGGATGTTGTTTCTTTATAATGTTATTGGGTTGTACCCAGAGCAAGGACTTCTTGCACCCTGAAAGTCCATTCCTGAGTATCTCTTAAAATGCATCCTCTTAAAAGGAACTTTTTTCTTTTCTGTTTTTTAGCAGTGCAGTTTCTGATATCACACTGTGAAAACTACAGTTAAAAAAAGGGAATGTTTTAAGAGGAAGCACTGGCCTTTAAATGCCTGATTCCCTTTAGCAACAGAGCTGAGTCCCAGCTCACATTTAATTTTATTGGGATTTTGAATCATAGGTGCCTTCCGATCCACTGGAAAGCTCCTGTGATTGTATTGTCAGTTTCAGGAAGAATACAAAACCTGGAGTTGAATTGCAAGCCTAAGGTAGAGTGGCTGTATCTTTTCAGAGACCAAAAAAAGGTGAGAAAAGATGCCTATCTTAGGTGGTGCACTCAATGTCTGGGTGGCTACAGGCAGGTACGATGAATCCCAGCTAAAAGGTACTGAGAGGGCTGAACTGCAAATTTTGAAAAGGTAGTTTTGCAAAATTTTAAAGTTTTGCTCTCACTTGAACTAGCTTTAATCAGCCATTTCCAAATGTTACCGTACCTAAATAATAATAAAAAATAGCGTGGCTGACAATTTGTCATAATCATGTTTGTATAGATGGTTGTGCTAAGTATGGCTGCAGGTCAGATGTGTGTTCTGCCAGCTGCGTAGGGTTTCAGCATTGTGTTAAGTAGATTTAAGTACTTTTTAATTTTTGCAAAAATATATTAAAAAAGTGGGCAAGGCTCCTCAGTACTCTTTCTGTATATCCAATAGTATTATTTTTAACATAAAAATATGCAGGTCTAACAAAAAAACCTGAAAGGTTGTCTTGCATTTTGAGTGTGGGAGATTTTCTTGCACTTGATGTTTGCCTGGGCCATTAAAATTTTTAGCAGACTGATGAATAGAGGCATTGGAAAACTGAAAGCACAATAAAATTGCAGCTTATGTATTTTTTCTACAGCCTTAGTAATGTTTTAATAATATATTCAAATTAATGTCAAAACATTCCCTGTCCCTTAATCTGAGAAGGCACTTTAGGACACACTGTCTCAAAGGCTCTGAAAATTTAAAGGCATGCCATTTGAATGAATGTTATCTTACTATTTTTCTCTGTCTAGAAGATGGTGGTGAGTTCTGACATTTTGCTGCAGTGGATGCTGTAGTAGATAGATTGGCTTTGAATTAGTTCAACGTGTATTCTGAACAGAACAGGAATATTATTTCAGTGTAGCTGGATCAGATCTAGCAGCTTTGCCTTGCCTTCCTCTCCCCATCTAAATGTCTCCCTATCTTCAGATGTCTGCTTCTGATGTCCCTTGGACCAGTGGGCAGTTTTGCAGAATGTTAGTACAGGATATGAGTAGGGATAGTGGAAAACACAGTTTACTCCATTTTCAGTTTTCCTGGCTGGTCTGCACTGCCTTTGTCTTCAGAGGACTTTTAAAGACAGTCCAATCTGCAGTCTTGTGGACATGGATTCAATTCTTCAGAGCCAAAGGGCAGTTGTGCTTGAACATAAACGCAAAAGCTGTTCTGTGCCTGGCATTTCTCAGGAGAAGCCATGTGTACGTTAAGGAGGTTGTAAGAAGCAGCGTGGTTGCTGGAGGACACAGACTTACCTTTCCAAAAAGCAGTCTCAGGCAATGTCAGTTGATGGGTTGTCTGAGCTTGCTGGAGAAGTGGGAGTTCTTGGAATACAAGTTCAAAGATTGATTTGAGTGACCTGAGGTTAGAATAGTTCAGGAATTGTTTGTGCTATAGGAACTTACTGAAGATGTGCCTTAAAACTCCCTTATTTCCAGCAAATTACTCCATAACGGCTGAATGGTCAGCTGGTATAAAGCAACATTACAGCAGTAAAACCAGTGTATTACTTTTTAGTGTTAAATAAACAAGCCCACACTTCTTTCCTGGCTCATCTATAATCTTCAGTGAACAGCACCTGATTGATAGGAATGCGATGATAATCCGGCTCCTCCATTTAAGGAGCCAGAGAGAACATCCAGCTAAAACAGCCAGTGTTTCTGACACCCAGAGAATGGGCTGGAATGACTGCCAGAAGTTATTGAGCTGGAGAGAATTTTAAATGAATGAATTGGGCATGAGTCACGTCTTTCCACAGAGCAACTGCGGGCGCTGGCTGCCGAAGTACTTGAGAAATCAACAAGGGCCCCTTTTGAAGGAGCCAGGGGAGAATTTCGTAACTGACTCTGATTTGGAATTCTGCAATGCATCTGGGATAATAATACCCTACAACGGCAAAGATTATTTAAAGACAAGCAGCTTCAGTTTGTCAATAACTTAAATACCAGCAAGTTGGGTGGTGAAGGGTGGCAGAGTGTTAATTGGTCTGGAAGCAGTATAAATACTTTCTGCATTTATCTCACTTACAAATGTTCACTGGTGATATGTTATCAGTAATTTATGATGTGCCATGACAAACGCTTACATTTCTGACAAAAATAGCAATTAGTTAGAAGAATGAGGATTCTCCTTGAATGTTTTCAGCAAGTCGTAGGGGGGATTTCTTTCTTTCCATGCATGAACTGCCTATAAAAATCCTTCAAACTTGGCAATTTTCTCTATTGCCTGAATTTGGTCCAGTTTTTAAGCTCTTTCTAATGTTCTCATAAAATTATTGGTATGAAATATTTGCATATCCAGTGCATACATTAGCATGCAATCATTGTGATAAGTAAAATTTACTCATACACTTTCTTAATTCATGATGCAGACGTTACTTATTTAATTTTGTTTTCTTCTTCACAGACACAGTAATTATTACCTATCTTGGTTTGAGGTTGTCTTCTGAAGGATGAGTAAAGAGTGCATCAAAATTTTCAAGCATTGTCTCACATATGGGGAGTGCTCTATTGCCCAAAACTTCATGCAGGATGCTTATCAGGTGCAGGGAAATGGGTGGAAGATTCCAATTTGTTACACCTAAGTACCATACTGCAGATGGGTACTGCGCAGTGTCTTCACTTTCATCCTCAGGGAAAGGGACTTGCGTCCCTGTGAGAAAAGTCAAATGCTTTCTGAAGCTGATGACTGCTTATGAATCCAGAGGATTTCTGTGATCTTAGTGGTTTGGTAGCTGGAATCAAAATACCATAATATTCAGGCATCCCTGATGCTTTTTTGATTTTCCTGCCAGCATCGTCTCTCTGTTGCATAAGAGGAGAAATTTCAGAGTCATGTCTCTAAGTGCATTTACTTGTTTTATTCAGTGAACAGAATTCAGTAAGGTTTCTTTTGAAAAGTAAAATTTTATTTAATTCTTAATGATTTAGAGTCATAAAGAATCACAGAATTTTAGGGGTTGGAAGGGACCTTCGGAGATCATCTAGTCCAACTCCCCTGCCAAAACAGGGTCACCTAGAGTGGGCTGGATAGGAACGCATGAAGGCAGGATTTGAATATCTCCAGAGAAGGAGATTCCACAACCTCACTGGGCAGCCTGTTCCAGTGCTCTGGAACACCCAAAGTTTTTTCCTCATATTGAGATAGAATTTCCTGTGTTCTAGCTTGTGTCCATTGCCCCTTGTTCTGTCACCAGGCACCACTGAGAAGAGTCTGACCCCATCCTCTTGACACCTGCCCATTACATATTTATAAATACTGATAAGATCCCCCCTCAGTTTTCTCTTCTTCAGGCTAAACAGTCCCAGGTCTCTCAGCCTTTCCTTGTAAAAGAGGTGCTCTGTTCCCTTGATCATCTTTGTAGCCCTCCGCTAAACTGAGAAGATTGTGGAGAAATAACAGTTTCAGAATTCAGAGAGAACTGGAAAACAATGATATAATGTTATGGTTGTGTTCAAAGTCCACCAAAAGTTAGATAGTGTTGGTGAAGATTCAAGTCAGAAGTAATTCAATTCTGTATGCTTCCTTTTTGTAGGAAAGCTGGAGAATACTATAATGAAACTCACCTTAATAAATTTTGTAAGCAGACGTATCCAAAGATTTTGAAGCCAACAGAAAGGCACCTCTTAAGTTTATGAGTTTTGGGTAAATCCTTGAATTGTCAGATTTTAGTTATAAATTTAGTTAGTTTTATTTAGCTATGCTCATTCCCTTCCTTCTCGACCCACCTGTTTTGTAATTTACTTTTTTAAAGCATCATCTGACACGTCAGTTTTCAGCTGTGGGTGGAATCTTGGATCTGAGCACCAGTTGGGGAGTGTTACAATAGGGCATAACCATCTGGAGTCTTAATACTCCAAATACAAGGGCAAAATTTGGTTAATATGGCCTGTGAATGGTAAAGGAATCTTCTGATCTGTTACAGAAACAGTTCTGATTTTAGAAAGATACTATTTTCTTATAGAGATATGTTTTAGCTCTTTATTGAAACCCCTTACACTTGAATTGCATAACAAAGCAATTGATGAGCTGCCATACTCAGTGATACATGCTTTCTGCTAGATCCAGAAGGAGTAAACCAGAAATGCCTGCAGATTAAATCAGGACTAATAATTGCAATGGAAAAATACTACTTTTTTTTTTTTCTCGATTTTTCTCATTCCAAAAACTGAAGGTATTTCTTCGGTTCTTAGATAACCGAAGAGTGAAGAAGATATTGCAGGAATGTTGGGTGACAACAGCATGAATCATTGGATTTGCTGCTTCTGGAACAATGACTGACTCAGTGGATTCTGCTTTTTTTGAGGCTGCTGTTATGTCAGCAGCCAGAATAAAAATGACCCAAAGTTAACAGATAGGAAAAGAATCTTCAAACTGAGGAAAGGCAACTAGAAATTTAATTAAAAAAAAAAAGCAAAATCAACAAAAAAACAAACCATCCCCCACTAAATTCATCAGGAAAAGAAATTTATTTTGCTTCTGGAAAAAGCAATCCTCCCACAGACCCTCTCTTTCTATGATTTTGTTTGCTGGAGCACAACTTGTGCTAGAAGAGGTGGCCGATTCTTTTAGACCACTTTGACAGGAGTAGTAAATTTCAGTTCCCAAACCTGCTCGGCTGTGGAAGCTCTCAGTCACAGAAAAGCCTTACACAGTTCATGGATCTGGGCTGTCTGCTGGAAGAACTGCCAGGAATGACAAAAATGATAATAAATTTGCTTTTACTGCTCCTCTCTGTTGTAATAAATTTGTCCTGTATCTTTACACCAAAAATGTGTGCGGACCCTCTTTATATACCCCTGGGGAGAAATTTGTGCACAAAAGTAACATTCTCTTTCTCTTCACTTCTGCTTGTGGTGTCTTTTTATAATTTGTGGAAGGTGTCCAACAGGTTGGAAAAATGCACTGGAAACCTAATCCAGACATGTCAATATAACACTGGTTTTAGTTTAAACAAAAACCAAGCAAGATTCACCCTTTCCAAACTAGTGTCTCCAAAAATACTTCTCTGATTCGGAGAATACATTTTTGTCCCAGCTTAACTCCTTCTGTACTGAATAACAACAAAAGCTATTTTTACATGGTATAATGTGTTTCTGTAGCACTAGCAGAAGGTTTGGTCAGAACTATAAGAATTTCTACTGTGTTTGGCTGAAGTCTTTGCTAGTATAAAATGAAGTTAGCACAATCGCACTTATGTGTTATAGGGCAAAATTTGAACCATAGTGCATGAACCAAGGCCATGGCAAAGGAAATGTCATCATTTCCCTGTGGTTTTTTTTGGAAAACAATATAGGAAAATACAGGAATAAAGAGTTTTTGGGTAAAATTTCCCAAGAATATACATGTGATATATTTACCTCAGAACTTCAGTGCCATTCCTTGCTCTTTGAGAATTTGTCAATAATTTGACATGAACTGACATAACTTTTTAAAATGGATATGAGTTTCCCTCAAGATCAGCTAATATCAGACAACACGGAGATTTTTGGAAAGTTTAGGTTCCATGTTTGGTTTCAGTAAATGGAAGGTAGAGTATGTCACCCACCAAAAATATTGGATTTGGATTAAGAAAAATATCTGCAGTCATGACATGCTTTTTTTTCAAACCCATGTTCATGTGCGTACAGTATTATATTGACTAATTTCAGTTTGGGTGGTCCAGCTTGAATGTGTATGATGAATATACATCAAAAGAATAAAACTGGCTTGTTGAGGATGGATTTAACATTGAAGCAGAGAGGTTTCTGCCTCTTCACAAACTCTGCCAGTGACACCATCATCTGTGTCATAAAATGAACCTGAAGCCCAAACTAATTTTCCCCAAAATAACACCACCTTAATTTAAAATGAGGTCAACAATTTAATCCTTTACTTTTTATAGTAAAAAGTAAGCAATTTGTTCACAAATCTTTCCATTAAAAATGTATCCTTTTTTTGGAGAATGTATTCCTACTAATGAAATGTATTTTATTGCTGAATAAAGACAAGTGGGATTGGCAGGATGAAGATATTGGTTGAATGTCAATCATAAAAAAAATGAGCAGAGCATTTTCCAGGTAATGCACAGGATTTAATTTACAGATTTTTATTATGAAGATGGGAAACGGTATCATTTGCTCATCATGGTTCTTGTCTTTGCTGCACTTAATGGCTCCGCAAAAAAAAGGAGGGAAAATATGCAACTAAAATCTCGTTTGGTTAGGGAATGAGAGAATATTTTGCAGTTAAAAACGTGTAAATGTTAACTAATAGGTCTTATCAGGAAGGATTTCATGACATTATCAAACCTTGGGAAGGAGCTTGTGCTAGAGACGAGCTGCCCCGTGCGCCCTCAGCTCCAACAGAAAACTTTGCTTTTCAAACCTAACTCTACTGGTGAGTAGCACGGTCCTTTCCCACTGAGACCAGGGAGCACTGGATCTGCAGAGCTCTTCATGGGAAGCACTCACAGCACCAGCCCTTTATCAGTTAAAGAGCCTTAAGTGTCTTGCTGTTGGCATTTTATCTCACCACTGAGGAACAGGAACTTACTGATTACTGTTCAGCTGAAGCTGGAGAAGTGAAAGAGGGTTTTGATCCATGCTTCCATGTTACTAGAGTGAGTACACCCAAAGTATTGTCTCAGCAGAGAGGTCGTGGAGTTAATGAGCACATATATTGAATTGACCCCCTGTATCTAGAGGTGATCCTCTAAGGGCAGGGTTACAGAACACTGTGGGGAAGCCTACAATGCCTTGTGCCGCCTTGACAGTAAGTAGATAGAGAGCTTCCTCCTTTGGGTTGTTTCTTCTGGCTTCTGCTGTAGCACTCCATTGAAATGATGAGTAACAGCATCTTTAAAAACCAGCCGTGCTCCTGGCACTGCTACAGTCACAAGGTCAGGCATCCCAGTCATTACAGAAGATTATTTTGTTTTGTGAAATTCTTTTAGCCAGAATGAAATGCTGTTAGCTTGCATGCAGCCGTTCATATGATAGGGAAAACTCCAAAGATTCACTTTCAATGGAAAATGTGAATAAGCAAAATATTTGTAATGAGGTGGTTTTAGTATTCTTGCCAAGGCAAATCAGAGAAGGGAAGAAACACATGTCTTGAGAGTATTGACTCTCATGACAAAGATGAGACCATATAAGCATATGGTTTGAAACACGAACAGCACATTTGAGCAAGTGGTGGATACTGGCAATTTCAGCTGCATTGACTGTTCAGGAGATGCCAGTACAGGAAGAATTTTCTGCTATATTACCTCCGAAATCTGCCCAAACACAACTGTAGATTATCTGTTCCTTTTTCTTTGTTCACTCTTCCTGCAGCCACCTGAAGTGGATGTTCTTTCAAGCTTGTGAAGCAAGGTATTGTAAGCACCTTTACTTGGGCATACCTAAATGTGGGAAATGTAAGTTCAAGCTCCTCCTGATATGGTGAGTACAAGAATGCAAAGGGCTTGTTTGAAGCAGTCAGGCAAGAGCTGAGTCTGGATGAGTCTGGAGGGGTGGTCGTTTGTCTTAACCAACAATCTATTAAGATTTTTCTCTTTTTTGTCTTGGAAATGCCCCCTTTTTAATATTCAGTGCTGTTGCAGAAAGAATCTGTTCTGATGAATCAACATTCTTTGAAAAAAGCAATTTCCCTGTAGAAAACCCAACCAGCAGTACTACCATTACCACAAATTACTTTCTTGTAGGGTCCAATCTGGTTCCTGTAGAAGGCAGTGGAAAAACATCTGATTTCAATGAGCATTGGTCAGGATTAGGCAGCTACTGCTGTACTCTGCCTGTTAGGACTGTTCTTCTGGAACTGTCTCCAGAAGTCACTAATAGGAAGAAAACCCATCACTTTTTTAGAACCATGGCTGACAAATTCAGGTGTTGATGTCCCAAAAGATCAGTCCTAAGCCCAGATCTTGATGTGCTTTTCTTTCTGCCTTCTTACTTGCATTCAATAATTTTTATCCTTCTTTCCCCCATCTCCAACTGATCTAACCCTCTGTTCCAAGGGTTTCCAGCTTTTTTCTTTGGCCCTGTCACTGTGACACAGGTACTGCTGGCTCTGTACCAGATTTCTTCCTTTGAGGAGGCTGGGTATTTTCAAACTATTATAGTGATACTGTGGGGAACCCCTTTTTGAAACTCCTCTCTTTTCTTGATTTTTCTCTTGTTCTAAAAAAAAATGTTTTCCAGTATTATCTTTTTCTTTTGTCTCTTTGTTTCTTCCCCTTTGCCTCTTTTGTTTTGACATTTTACCACTGTTTAAAGACAGTCTTATAAAATCTATTTTAATTTTCCTTTCTGATGTCCAGATATTCTATTTCCATCTGTCCCTTCCACAGTTTTTCTTCATCTCACATCTAATTGTTTCCTTGACACATTATAATTACTCCTTTTAAACTTATTTTCCACTTACAGTATAGCAGAACAAAAGTGTGCATGAACAGTTCAAACCTGTTCCTATAGCAGAGGTCCTGAGGTCTCTGTGTATTAGGACTTCATGCAACACTCAGTGTGAAATAAAATTCAGTATTAGCTAATGCTCTAATCCAGCAGGTAAAACTGATGTGGAGCAAGGAAGCACAGGTGAGCTCAATGGAGCAGAATAGAGAAGAAAGGAAAAGGGAGAGACAAAAGATGCAAATATGAAGGGCTGAGAGGAACAGAGACCAGTGGACAGGGCTGAAAGTGACTGGGGAGGAGAGAGGAGCTGCAAGGAGAGAGCAAAGACAAGTGGATTAAAAAACCCAAAGAGAAATAATAGTGAGGGAAAGAGGATAAACCTGAAGGCAGTGAGGATGGAGAAGTAGAGCAGTTTCCATCTTTGCAATGCTTCACAGAGACTTACAAACAAAGTCCCATGGCTAACGTGAATTCAGGGCAGGGTGCACAGCCAAGAATGAAAATGACACTGATTTTAAATGACCCAAAACATAATGTGCTGTCTGGATTTTTATTTTATTTTATTTTAAGAGTCATGTAGGCCATCCACTTCATTTGCCAAATCTATGACATTCCTTATTTCTTTTTTCTGTCAAGAAATAACTTTTTTTCTTGCATAAAATCATGATTCATTTTGTGTAACTCAGGTAGGAGCCTTAAGGCAGAAATCTTTCTCCTTCAGTTGGAGAGTCTGTAAAATGCAAGAAACAAGATGCCCTGGTTCATTAGGAGAAAAACTTGTAAGGAAGAGCATCCAGATCCTTGCTGTCTTTGCCTGACCAAAGAAAAGAATGTCCTGGCTTTAAAGGAAATGAATTTGAAGTCCTCCTCTCTCCCCTGCCTGCAAACAGGTTAACCCCACTGGCTATAGCAGTGCCCTTTGGCTGCCAGGGCAGCTGGTCAGTATGTGGGCTCTCATCTGAGGCTAATCTTATCTCTTTACCCACGTAGGATAGATATAGATGTACTTATTTATCCCCTCTCACCTTCAGTTCTATGTTCAGGCAAAATGCCTTCTGGTTTTCAACAGGAAGATTTTGCCAACAATAGCCAATGACCTAAACTCTGCCTCTCTGAGGCCTGTAACTGATCATGTCCCAAGGCAAGTTCTGACTGCTTGTAAAGATAAAAAAACCCAACAGATGAAGATTAAGAGAGAAAAATAGCTGAGTTAAAGGCAGATGACAGAACTCAGTTACACCTCTGTGAGTTTCAGCAGTTAATTTCTTCTCGGGAGAAACATGAGGTATTTACCTGGCAGTCTGATATTTTTCTTCTCCCTTCTTCTAGAGTGGCATATGAGACAGAGTAAAACTGATGGGCACAGTTTGCATTAATTGAGGAGCAGACAGGTTATGCATTATGTTTTGTCCACTTTGGTCATGTGAAGAAGACTACTTGTACAAAGAGCATTTACCCAGCTGGGTCCAGTTATTGCTCAGTTCTCTGGTAGCAATGAATCACGACTTGAGGGACTTGCAGGTACCTGTGGACAGCCAGAGGAGAGCTGCTTATATACCCTGCAGTTTCTTGAAGGTAATTTTAGCTGCTCAGATAAGATTTCCCACTTATGTCTGTCTGGAAATCTTTCAGGATAAAGATTGCTGTGAAGAATATTCTAAAAATACGTTGTTGAGTTTGCCTATAGATTAATTTTGCAGAAAGTTATTTGAGAGCTGAGATTCAGAATTCCCATGTCTATTATACAGCTTCATTGCTTAATGATGCAAACCTGAGGTGAGGCTGCTTCTGTCCTGAGGGCTGAGGAGAGAAGGCAGAGAGGCACTTTGAGAAAAGGTGGGTTGTTTTCAGAGATGTATGCAAGACTTTAATTTCATTTTACAGAGCTAAATCTTTCCTTTCAGGATAACTAAGGAAATCACTGAAATGATCTGCCACAAAATCTGACAAATTTAATGGCCTTCTATGGTGGGGTTACAGCATTACTGGATGACTGACATCATCTACCTGGACGTGTGCAAAGCTGTCCTGCACGACATCCTTGTGCCTAAATTGGGGAGACATGGATTTGATGGATGGACCACTTGATGGATAAGGGTTGGCTGAATGGTTGAACTCAAAGAGTTGCAGTCAACAGCTCGATGTCCAAGTGGCGACCAGTGATAAGTGGCATTCCTCAGGGATCACTATTGGGACCAATGATGATTAACATCTTTGTTGGTGATGTAGACAGTGGGATTGAGTGCACTCTCAGCGAGTTTGCTGACGATGTGCAGTCAACGCGCTTGAGGGAAGGAATGCCATCCAGAGGGACCTGGACAGGCTTGAGAGGTGGAACCATGCAAACCTCATGAAGTTCAAAAAGGCCAAGTGTAAGGTCCTGCACATGGGTCAGGGAAATTCTAAGCACAAATACTGGTTGGGCAGAGAATGGATTGAGAGCAGACTTGAGAGTGTTAGTGGAACATAAACTTCCACTTGTAGCCCAGAAAGCCAGCTGCATCTTGGGCTGTATCAACAGAAGTGTGGCCAGTAGATAGAGGGAGGTGATTCTGCCCCTCTACTCTGCTCTTGAGAGACCCCTCCTGAAGTACTGTGTCCAGCTCTGGAGTCACCAACATAAGAAGGGCATGGACCATGAAGATGATCAGAGGGATGGAGCACCTCTCCTATGAAGACAGGCTAAGAGATTTGGGGCTGTTAAGCCTGGAGAAGAGAAGGCTCTGGGGAGACCTTATAACAACCTTCCAGTACCTGAAGGGGGCCTACAGGAGAGATGAGGAGGGACTCTTTATTAGGGAGTGTAGCAATAGGACAAGGAGTAACGGTTTTAAATTGGAAGAGGGGAGATTTAGACTAGATCTTAGGAAGAAATTCTTTACTGTGAGGTGGTGAGGCACTGGAACAGGTTGCTCAGAGAAGCTGTGGATGCCCCATCCCTGGAAATGTTCAAAGCCAGGCTGGATGGGGCTTTGAGCAATCTGGTTTAATGGGAGGTGTCCCTGCCCATGGCAGGGGAGTTTGGAACAAGATGATCTTTAAGGTCCTTTCCAACTCAAACCATTCTATGATTCTACAACAAAACTGTGTTTGGTAAATGTAAAAAGTGATGTATAGGACATTTTATTTTGCAGCAGAAAATTACTTCTTTCCCTACTTCTTCATTGATAATTAGGGCTGACAAAGGTATGTTTATGCTTATGCCGTCATCCTCTAACTTCAGCTTGTACTAAGCACCAGGAAACTCCCACTGCAGCTTTTTTATTTTTTCCAGTGAACTTAGCATTTTCTAAAATGCCCAGGAAAATAAGATATTTTTAGAGCTTTTTAAGGAGGGCACCTTCAGAGTGTTTCTGATGGGGAAAGAAATGGTAAAGCATCATCTCCTTCATTCTTGGTGTGTCAGATGAATCTGGTACTGTTTAGACCATATGAGGCATTGAGATCCTGCCGTTACAGAATGGACCAGGGCATCATCATAGCTCACCTACGTGAGATAGAAAATGGAGATTTTCAAAAGGAGAGAGAGGAATGGCCTATTTATTAATTCTTTTAGGTCTCCACTCCTCCATGATAAAGATTTCCTTCAGCTGAAAAAATGAGAAGGCGTGTTGGGTAAATATGTATACTGAGGTGACGAAGGGAGAGTAGGGAAGAAGAGAGAAGAGGATCTGCTGACTGGATGAATGGTAAGCAACAGAAGACAGAAAGAGCTCGTCTTCACGGTGATGCTCCTGAAATGTATAAGGGAAAAATATACATATTTCTTGAGAAAGAGTAAAAAACAATCTATGCTTTTACAGCTAGGGAAAACCCTTCCAGTGATCTTGATACAACATAGAAATCTCCTGGTTTAGGTTACTCATCTATCATCATTTGCTGCTCTATGGAGGTTACTCCCAATGTAGTCTGAGAAACTGAAAGAATGACAAAGTCCCTGCGGCCTGTGTAACACAATCTCTTAATAAGGCTTTATAAAGAAATGAATAATTGGCATCAATTATGTGTGTGTCAGTAAAGTAGCACAGTCCTGTTGCATGCAGGATTATTTTACCAGAGAGGGTTTTGGTAGTCTCAGGTTATTTCTGGGTATGTTGCCTGGCTCTCTGCTAGGACTGAGCAATTGTGGCCACAAAGAGGGAAACTCTCCCAAAACTGGGATTACAATGCACATATGTGTAAAACAGTGTGAAGAGACCCGGCTGCAAGTTTCTAGCACAGGATCGGCCTGTGTGGGGGGAAGGGGGTGCTAAATCCTAGCAGTTGTCTCATGTCTGTCAGTGTGGGCAGCCTCAGCAGCTGCAATGCCTCCTGCTCTGCGCTCTGCTCATTCCTGCTGGGGACGGCATCGGCAGCCTGCAAAACAAATAGCAATTTGTTAGAGCCTGATGACAAATTCACACATTGGCTATGAGTGCACATGTAAGAGGCAGGGAAAGCAGCTTGCAGCTGGAAAATCTCACCACACCTTGTATTGGCTTAAGTCGGCAAAAGCTTCCTGATATCTCATCTCACAGAGTTGTTTCCTAAGAGCCTCAGTGTATTCGTTCTGTCCCCCGATAGGCAAAAATTAAATGCCATCAGTTGGGTGAAGAAATCTATTGCGCAGGTGATGTTTTCTTTGTACTTTTATCTAATGGCATATTTAATGGCCTCACAACAAAGTAGCTTTGCATAGACTCTGTCAGTGGGTATAGGTGCAATAAATCCCACAAACAGAGCTAGTTTTAATAAGAAGCTTCTTGGAGGCAAAAAGAAAATAAACTTTTCTCTCATTGACTGTATTTGAAGTTTGACCTGTAAAGCCCTTCCAGGTGGTATATAGCTTGGCGAATCTGTGTTTTCTCTCTTTGGGAGAAAAGTCAGATTATTCTCACTGAGATGAGCTTTTACTGCTTTCCCAGATCAGATCTGGAGAGTGTCTGCTTCTGCAGTGGTAGATGTGTGTCTCAAAGGGACAAGCAACAGTCTTAGAATTGAACTTCTGCCAACCATTTTTACTCTTTAGCAGAACTGTTCTGGAAACACTCATCCCACCCATTTTATTTTTCAAGTGAAATTCAAACACATTAACAAATCCCATGTATTTTGCTGAAATTGCAGCATTAGTGAGGGAAAAAGTTCTGACATTGCTAAAATGGGAAGTTTCACCCTTCTACCAAATTTTATGTTAGTATATCTAGGAAACATTGCCTCATGGTATCAGTAATTCCTGAAGATGTTTAATTAGGAATTTACTTTTCCATTGCATTTCCCCTCTACATCAAGAAGGTACTGCTAGTCACTACAGAGAGATAGTAAGACACTTTGTGTTAAAACAAACAAAATAATTCACGGCGCCTTTTCATGCAATTTATGCCATCTTTTTAGAGAATCTGGATAGCTTCTTGAGCTTAAGAGGAGCTGACCAAAGATTTTCTGTGTGACTATCTGAAAGAGAATTCTTCTTTTTTCAAAATCAATATTTTTTCATGGGGAAAAATATCTCAGAATTCTCTGACTTCTCATATGAACAAGCTTTGCCACTTCCATTTGAGATGCAAAACTTTTATCAACCAGGAAGCAGAGACATATTTTTTCCTCATTTTTATCCCCCCTGAAAATTCCTTGTTGTGAAAATATTTCAATTTTTAATTCTGCTCTAAATCAGGTTTATATGGGGTTTTTTTTCAGAAGTTTTGTGTGGGAGAGAGGTACCTTTTGAAGTCTACTGTGTCCTTTAATTGTGCTAAGGTTAGGAGAAAGAATAATTAACATTAATATGAAAGGCATCTGCAATCTGTAATGATGCTACACTTATCTATACCCCTGGCATTTCCAAGCTCCATCATGTGATATGTTTCATACCTGAAAGTTGGTGCAAAATGTCTGACAGAAGTTGTTTAAGAGTGGCAGATGAATGAAGCGAGTTAATGTTAATTGACTGATAAGTGTCTGGTTCCCTATCAACTTCTGGATGATTGCTGTTGATTTATGATTTTGTGTATGATTTGGGGCTGTCGTAATTAAGAGGCTGCTTCTCTTTTTCATTCGTTCTTGACAGTAGAGGTTAGCTGACTTGACATTATTTCAATGGAGTGATTTGCTTTACAAATGAGTATGATGGGGCATTTCCAGGAGAGGATCTGAATGTTATCCTCCAGCAGGTCTGAGAGCGTTCCTGTTCAGGGAATTTCTATTTTCAAAACTTTCTTCAGAAAAGATGTACATAATTTGTAGAGGATGGAATGTTAAGTGATGTATTGATTCCTGACTAATACAAAGTATTTTGGACATAACAGAGGAGTTTAGGGAACTTTTAATTTGCAAATTTTATAGAATTTGTAAACTCAATGATGTTCTATAGTTCCCATTCACACTCAAATCATACTTTTATCCCAAACAATTTCATTCAGGAAGGAAAAAGAGGACAATTTTTTTTTTAATAGAGATTTGGTTTCTTTTTCAAATAACCTTTTGACTTCGCAAAGTCCCTTTTGCGACAGCTCTGCTGGCTTTGTGTGAGGAATACAATGAAGTCGGAAGTCCCCTCAAAACAAGAAAAACATGCATATTGAGTAGTCAGAGCTGAAAGTCAATATTGGTGTACTATATAGTTTTTCTTCTGCACAGGAAAAGACATCAATAAAGTCCCTATTAGTAGTCAGTAGTCTTATGGCCTGATTTTGAAGCCATAAGCATGGTAAATCTCTAAAGAGTTCTTACATCCAAAGTATAAATCTGTTAAATATGTATCCACATTGCACTAAAATACTTTAGCAGTTCTCTTGAGTGAGTGTTATTCATTTAAGCAGGCCATGACTTTATATGAAATATATTTTGGTTTGATTTGCTGAAAATAGATTAATTTAACAGTATTCTTTTATCCATTGTGCTGGATGCACCAGAGACCAACTTCCTCAGGTATTCATTTAATTGGTCTCAATTGCATAGGACTTTGTCTGATAGAAGGAAAATCAGTTGCTTTAAGAGGCTTGCTTGATTTCTTTAACAGCTCTTCAGTTTGCTGGTCTCCAACAGCTAGAGTTAAGTTTTCTGTTCCACAGGAGTGAATTGAAAAAGGTGAGAATCAGGGAGAGTCAAACTCTGTCACTTAATTAGTACCGTTGGATTTTGCATTTGACTATGAATCAGCTTTACTGAGAGATGACCAAAAATTAGAATTTATGGTTCAGGAGAAGCTTCAATATTTGGAAATCTTATTCTGGGCCTATTTGGAAGGCAATTAAAAAAAGCACTCTTGTGAAGGAGGCACTTTCAACAACAGTGACAGCAACATTGCTTGAAGTTACCTCTTTAAGCTGCATAGGATTGTAGCAATTGTTGAATGAAATATTGCCCTTTTCATTTCTTCTCCAGAGCGTGATAGAAATTGAGCAGGATGGAGAATCAGATGGCCACAGAACACAAAAGCTCTGTCTTGAAGCTGAATAAGGCTGCTGGAACACTGTAACCTGTGAGCCTCAGCAGAGCCCCAGGAAGCCTCAAGCCTTCCAGGAGTGTGCTCATAGTCAGACTGAATTTTATCCACAGAGAGGTCCTTCTGTGACACTTCTTGGTCAGTGAGTAATCATTTCCCTAAGAGATTCTATTTCTATGGAAAATTCCTTTCCTCTTGTTCTACATCTAACAAAATAATTTGTGAGTCGGGTAGAAATGAAGGGCAGGTGGGTAGAGGCAAAGCTGAAATTTATAAAAATGTGTCTCTGCATCCCCTTGTTGGGGATGGATAGTTTCATTTTTTTCAGAGTATTTTTTGGTTGGTTTTTTTAATATATATTTCCAAAATACTGCTTTGAAGTCTCATTACGCAAGTTTTTCAGTCATTTTATTTTATTCTATTTTTTTCCAGACAGAGAGAAAGAAAAGTATTCTGGATAAGGATCTAATTTTCGAGCTGTTTATCTGAAGCAAGGCTGGGTGCCTGCCCATCACTGGCTGCAAAACATGTAAGTGGCAGGTCTGTTCTCTGCCTTTTCCTCCTTGCTGCTTCTGTTTGATTAACTCAGCAGCAGTTGGGTATTAGCGGTATAAAACTAGCACTCCAAATGAACACATTTATTGAGGAACATAGGGTGAATAAAGAATTAAATTCTGAGGGTAAAAGGAATTGGGGTTTTCCTGCAGTGATGCCTAGTCATTGAGTGAAAAAAGCCCCAGCAAATCCAAAGGAAAAAAACAAGATTTCTGTGGTATCTGTTCTACATTAACACTTTTGGGACTGAGGTTCTGATAGGCTGTTGTTATTTATGTCTCTGGGTAAATAAAAAATTACTAAGGAATATTTACATATGTGCATTGGACTGCATTAATCCAGGCACAGCAGGCTGGTTGGACCAGGTGAACTGGACTGGTACGTTTATCTCTGCCTTGGCAGAAGTGCAAAACTCTCCCAGAGGAGCAGAATTCTTATAAGGTTGCACTTTCTACTTAGCTTTCTGGTAGCAACACTTGCAGTTTTTCTTTCTCCTGTTATGCTGTCATGTTATGATCCAGCAGTACAGTCCCTTCCAGGGAAAGATTCCACCATGCATGCCTACTGTAAAAGCAAGGAACTTGTAAAGCATGAAATAACAAAAGGTGGATTGCATAGACAGTGGAAGAGAACAGCATGAAATCATCAAAGTCTGTTCAAAAAGAGGCAAGAGCTATGAGTGAATCTGATGCGAGCAAGGTTTGTATGTGGAAGGAAGGTAGGTGTGGATCAAGAATGTGAGAAAGAATGTAAAAAGAGAAGGCAATCTAGTTAATGGAGATCAAGCTAGAAAATAGGGTACTCAGCTGGGGCTCTGTTCTGCACTGACACAACTGTTTGCTTCAGTGAGGCTTACTGGTTTTGTGAGCAAAGGTAAGAGACTGCAGGCTTCATTATGAAGTAATGAACATATTGTCAGTATCAAGTAACGAATGAAAATGGTATGTACATAAAAATTGAAAAGTTCATACAATGCTTATTCCATAGTCTTTTAAAATTAGATAAGACTTGTATCTGAAGGCTAACGGAGATCCCAAAAAGTAATGGAATGGAAAAAAAAAAGCAGACTGTTTTTCAAAAAAAGGAAGAAGACTTACATAAACAAATGAATCTAAAAGCACCTTAGAGATGATGGAAAAGTGAGGCACTATGAGAGTAAGATACACATGGAAGGATATTTATTTGTCGTATATCATAGCAAATGCAGAATTCCTTCTCTCTTTCTGCAAGTGGCTCCAAACTCAAACAGGAAATCTGGGAACTCATAGATAAATGCAAGTATAAAAGGTCTTGAAAACTCAGCAGAAATTCTTTTGAAACCTGAATCAATCTACTTAATACACTAAATCATCAGGTTCTTGATATAGTTTTCTTAGGAACTAGTGCAATATTTGTCCTTAACCTTAATGGGGAAATACAGTGACTTTTAACCTAAAAGGGCAGATGAAGCTAGTTGTATGGGTAGGCTTCTCTTCAGGACAAAAAATGATCGTTTCACAGAGAAAATAGTTGTCACAACTCAGATCATTTTAGTTGATTTTCATTTTTATTAATAGACAGATTTTTTTTCATTTGTATAGAGTACCTAGTATATAGTAACTGTGTAGGAAACTCAGGCTTTGCCCCCATTTGAAATAACGAGGAATGTTCCCCTTGATTTCAGTGGCTGCACGATCTGACCCAGCAAGGCAGACATGGTTGCCTGGAGGCTGAGTCAGATAAGGGCTCTTACAAACCTCATTTAAGCAAATAACTCACATAAAGAGGAAATTATTTCTGAGTAAGCAGCAAGCAAGCAGGACATCAAGCTATTTTGACCCTAATTTGATCTTCCTGACATTCATTATAGTCATCTTTTGGTTAATGCTTTGGCCTATGTGGTGAGACTGGTATGTGTCTCCCCATACTCATCGTGGCTGTGGCAGAAATAAGGACTCCTTTCTGACCCCCTGAGGTGGTGAGCAGCTGCATTGCAGGCAAGAGTAGCTGCTGCTGTCTGTGTTTTTCAGGACACTCATTTTCCCCATTACCAGTAAATGTAACTATTACACCATATGGCTAAAAATTGGAGCAGGTCACAGATCTCCGAAACTACGCCCTTCCTCCATGTTATGTGTGAACTTCTGCTAGACTCATAGGTGGTCCTGGACTTTAGCTAAATGACTGTTTAATAATTCAGTTTCAACTTGACTAACCAAAGAATTATTGTCTTCTATTTTCAGTTCTCTGAGTGAAAAAAAATCTGCATTACAGTCAGTAAAAGAAGAGGCTACTTAGAGAAGAGATTGCAAATTTGGCCTGTAATGACACTTTGCATACTAAAGGGTGAGCTATAAAATTCTCTCTGAGACCTCTTGAACTCATTCTCCACACTCAAGTTATATGGGAGACTGAGCCTTGTGGAACAGGCCTTCAGTGCAAGCCTGTTCTTAAGACTGTGACTAAAGATATTTTTATTTGGACTAACTAATCCAAACAGCAGAAAATTATTCCTTGTGGATCTTATTTTATATTCATCTTGCTCACATGGAAGATTTGTTTCTCTTTCATTATTTTGTTAAAAACTCAAGCAGATTAACAATTGCTGATGCTATTTGGATCCTGCCAGACTTGCACTCTTCTGCATGTTGTATGCTTGTTTACCAGCTCACAATCAGACTGGGGCTATGGTGGGGTACAAGGGGCTTGCTCTCAATGAGCAAGGATCTATTGCTTTCATTTGGCTTTAAATCCCTGAATGTCACAATGTCACCAAACAGAAACTTTCCATGCAGGCAGACAAAGAAATTTCCAACCAAAATTGTGACAAATTTAGCTTTGTTGTCTCCAGAAGTGATCTACTCTCTGTTTAACACATATATATATACACATAAGACAAAACTTTGGTTTGCTTGGATGTAATGGATCATACTACATTCACAGGCACTTGACACTGCTTGATATATTGAGACAAATTATGGCCTGGGTGGTGCTAAGGGTACATGAGGGTTATGAGAACAGCAGTGAGTCACCGGTAAGGGAAGCTCTCTGCTGAGCAACGAGAATAATGCTTTTTAATTCACAATCTAATAAAGTAAAGTAAGCTGAGGTGAGCGTGCTGTGCAGTCTAGTAGGCTGGCAGGAAAGCAGTGCCTAACACACATCATGAGGTATTGAACAGCTGCCTGTGAGAGATAATGTTTCATGGGGACTTTTGGAAACATTTTTGTTAGTGGCTGGCCCGTACGGCGGCCCCTGCTCTCACTCCTCTCTCCTCCCGACTTAAGACGCACTTACATAAGCTGCTGCTCCAGCCTGGTAGTGGAAGGAAGGCAAAAATCTTAAAAATGGCTGCAATGCAGATGATTTACATTCTCTGGATTACACTGAGGCAAGCCAGGGCACAGGTACTTATTTTTGTCCTTGTCTCTCTTTCGCTTTCCCGTGCGGTGCTCGGCTCATCGCAGAAGTGACACAGCCTGTTCCCGCCGAGCGCTGTGCACCATCCCACACACTTTGGAGATATCTCCCAGCACATTGCCGAGAAAAGCTGTTGTTCTGGCTCAAAATCACAGCTGGCAGCTGTTATTTGACTACAGAATTTTCCTCTGTGTAATGTGAGGTTTGGGACCAGTCATTACTTCGTACTAAACTTGATTTTGTGTGATTTTTTTTCCAATGGTAAAATAAAAAGGATGACTGTTTTAAGACGGGTTCTATTTAAAGCCCAAACACTAATAAAAAGGAACAGTATTCTTGATACTAATAATTCCTTAAAAAGTAGACTTTTTGTCTCATTTTAGGTGAAGATAAAAGCCTGGACCATTGGAATTTCTAAGCAGTAGTAAGGTCCCTCTGCTTCAGCACCACTTACCCCCACACAGGAGAAGCAGTGCTAACCCACCAGAGCAACCATTTTGTAAAGATCTTTTCATAACATAATTAGTAGAGCTTGAAATGTATGAAGAATGAAACCACCAGTTATCTAAAGATCTTGGAGAAAGATAGACAGGACTATACGATTTTGGAAAGGAAACCCATTTACCATGATTAGATTTAATAATATGTTCAGCAATATTCCATAATGCTATATTTCTGCAGTAACATTCCTTATTATGAAAGATAACAAATTAAGAGCCATGTAAAATATCCCTGTCCAGTCAACTTAAGAAAATAAGGGAATAATTTGAAACACTTGTTGCCTATTTTAAGGTTCTTGACTTATTATGATTCTTGGCATCATACAATGAAGCTTCCAGACCTGGAGTGTGAGCTTGAAAATGTGACACTATTATTTTCATTTGCATTGTTTATACAGAATGATAGGTGTGTAAGGCAATTCAGAGGACCTTCCCTCTCCCCAGATAACACGTGTTTTTTCTTGGGAATATGCAGTCTCAGGCCATAAGACACTCACACTCAAACACTCACACTCATGTTTAATTTAACCACTGTAAGGAGTCCTATTGATTTCAGTGGGACCACACACAGTAGGAAAGTTGAGCATGGATAAAAACATTTGCAGATTCAGAGCAAGGAATCTAGACTATCCGGGCAGACCCCATAAAACCAGATAGTTCACTGCAGCTAGGGACCTAAATTGCACATTACTATAAGTATGAGGAAAGCTGACATTCCATTCTATAAAATATTTCAAGTTTTTAAAAATTTGGCATTCTTCCAAGTGGGGCTAAACTACCAAAGTTTTACAATTTTCTAAGGGGAAAAAATCAGTTCAGTGTTGGTTTTTTTATTATTATGGTTTTTAGACATTAAAATAATAAATAATTTTTTTGTTTGAAATAAGATATTGCAACATAGAGAATTTTCCCCATTTTCACTAAATGCTTTGTTTTCAAGAGAATTGCATATTTCTCCAAATTTCCTACTATAGTTACTTAGACTAGCTGTGTGTACTGCACCAAATGACCATAAACAACTTATAAAGAAGATAATACGAAAGACTTAAGAAGGACTATGGTTAATATTTTCAGTGAGGATGTACACACAATACTGTAAAGCATAATTAAGAGGTTCCTGAGGGCTAGATTTTAGATGTAGTCATAAAAAGCAGTAATTAACTATCATAAACAGAATTTGAGCCATGTTGGCCCAAGTTGCAGCATCCACCAAGTCCATTGCTCTTGAAGCCAGAGGCCTTTGGTCCCACACAGCTATAGCTCTTCCAGGTCTAGAGCTTATTGGCCTATCTCTGCATAATACAGTATTGCACAGTGAAGGCAAGTTCAGAAGCATCCATGTCCCTCTTCAAAACACACCTGGGTACTCGGAGACTCATTTTCCAAAGGAACACTATCAAATCGCTTATGATTATAGATCCACATGACCAGCCTGTTTCCTCTAAACCCAGAGACTAAGTACCACCTTAGCTGTCTTTGCCTCACTATCAAATCCCCTCTGTCTTTGCCTCTGGTGTACAAACCTGTTTAAAATCCTTTCAATAGTAGTACTTTGGTTCATGTAGTTCATCCTTACATGTATTTTATTTTTCCTGCTGGACAGATTCACTCAGTCCAGTCTCAAATCTCGTACATGTTCTCTAGCATCTCTCAGCTGTGGGAAAATGGCCTCGTTAGAGAATGTAGCCCTGGAGAGTGAGGTACATCCAACTTTGTTTCAGCCTCAGGTGTCCTACTTCTCAGGAAAAAGTTCTGTTTGGCAAGTTAGGGGGTGTTTTTTTCTTCAGCTTTTTCCTTCGCTTAACTTCTCACTTTCCTCTCTCTACCCTAAAGTGCAGACTACTTAATTAACGGAAAGGGAAAGATCTGAGGAACTGAGAAACGTTGTCCCCAGATAGCCAAAAGCATATTCATAGAGAAGCTTGGGCTCAGATTCAATTACCCAAAGAGGAATATGAATGTGGATGTTTGAAATAAATGCCCTAATCATAAAACTATAAGGGATTTTTTTTTTTCACTTATACCTTTTCCTTCTTTCCCTCGTTTTCTGTGGAAGGCTTAGGTCTCTAGCTTTGCAAAGTTCATGACTGTGAAACACAAGTGAAGCCAGGAGCTTTGCTCACCATGTGAGTTAGAGCTAAATCCACAAAATGTCCGCTGGATCATCCTTATGGAGCATTAATCTTCTACATGGCTGGTGATTTACTGGGGAGAGGTTTGTATTATGCACTATTCCATGAATTGTACAAAGGAATTGCACAAGTCAAGCATCTATTTTAGGTCTGTGAAATCTAGAAGTTTGCACTTGTAAAGCTAGGTATAACTTACAGTATTAACATATCTGCAACCGAATATTATCACAGTAGCCAAACAAATGCGGCAGGTTGAAGATAGACAAACCAAGCTAACCGTAAATGAGGGGAAAAGTTATGGCATTTCCATCTTTAACATCGAATTCCTTCTCAGGGCTTCTTCTGGTCTTATACTTCCTGTGCTACTGAGAACTGTGTCCTCCAGGGCCACCACCAACTGGGACAGAGCAGTGGGAACTCTAACTCTCAGAATAGAAATTCTCTAAACCAACTTGTGAATCTTGTCCCAGGAGCCCAAACCTCACTGAAAATCAGTAGTATTGGCTCCTACATCTCTCAGAGGCTCTTGGAAATATTATTAAGTCATGAGATGTGAGATTCTGTAAGGATTAACTGCTATGTAACTGCTATGTTAACATCTGCTGTAGAATAAAGGCTAAAGCAGATGTGAGAAGTGGGAGGGTAATGAATAAGGCAGTTTTAAAAGGGTTTAAAAGTAGATGAAGTAGCCTGAAGTTTCATAGACCTAGTGTTTCTGTTCTACCAACAGGAAACTGCTGAGCTACCTTCCCAGGAAAACTTGTTTTATCTAACTCCAGTGGTAATCATCTCCTTGAATATGGTCGGTCCAGCATTTGCTTTTCTCAACACTCTTAGTGTTTTTTTGTCCTTTGAGGAAAAAAAAATTCTTCCACTGTTGTGGAAAAGAAATTCACAGTAGCTATTTTTCTCAGATGGAAAATACTCCTTAAAAAAAGGGAAGAATCTTTTCTTTTACAATTGCTCCTTTGATAAACTATTTGTTTAAACCATATTTTTGTCCTCAGTAGTGAAGCTTGTTTCTTATTTAAAGCAGGATGACAGGGCTCTTCCACTGTGTGGAAAGGCCCTCCAGAACAGAGCCACCCATTCTTCTTCTGGGAGCTAATTGATTAGCCTTAGAGCTACAGATCGGTACCGAGGGACTCAAATAAGATGACTTCGTTTTTCTTTTTGAATGACTTATTTCCCCGGGCTGTCTCTATTAGACATGTCCAGGTGGTCCCAAATTATTTACAACTGCAGGAACCTCTGTGGTCACAGGATTATCTGCATGGGGAAGCACATTTGAAAGTCAGTATTTCCTTTCTCAGAAAACAGGACAATCTTTGTTAGTGCATATTCTCATTTAGAATACTTTTATACTACACGAAGAGAACCTAAATATATAAATCTTACTTTGCAGTCTTTTGAGAGCAGTGATTTAATTTAAAAGAAGATCATTAAAAAAGAAAAAGAGAAAAAGATCCTTGAACGTATTCCATATTTTGTTAATTTTTTGATGATGATTCCTCTCCACTAAGGAGAGGAATTGAATGCTCTGTCTTCTGATTATCTTATTAATTGTCAGTTCAGGTGTTGAACTTTATTTGTAAATGTCTGAGCTGTGTTTTTATAAACAATGAACTATAGTGACTTACCTACAGCACTTAACACTGCTCCTGTTTCCCCACAGAGGAGGAGCACAACCTTTTAAAGAACAATAAATGCCTGAGAGCATCCATTCTCCAACAGAGCTACTCACATTGAGGGCCCAACTTTCCTGCTGTTCCTGATTTTTTTTGGTCTTTGCCTTCATTTTCACTATGAAACCAGAGTTTAGCCTGTAGTGGTCAATGTAATTGACTTCTTCAGTTTAAGCGATCATTTCTTTTCAGTGTCTTCAGGGTTATTCTTAGGTCTATCTTTTAGGCTGCTGGCATCTGTTTAGCCTGGCAGCCAGACGAATGTTTTAAGAGGAAATCTGACAGTCTGCATATATCTCCTGTAGTACTAGTGCCAAGAGAGTCACTATTTTAAATACCTATAGAAATGTGTATATATACATTTATAAAATATGGTAGCCAGGTTATAGACTTACTTCAGTTTTTAATTTCACAGTTTGTTTTTGTTGAATCATAGAATCGTATAAATTAGGGATGGAAAAGTTGTATTAGGTCATTTAGTCTATCCCACTGCCAAAGTGGGATTGTTCCCTGCAGTATATTTTCCAATGTTTTATCCAGTACTTTTCCATTTTCTGGGTTGGGCTTACACTTCAGCTTTTTATTCAGTTAAGCTCATGTTTTGACATTTTAAGTATTTTTCTCTGGAATTCACTGAATTCTGTTACCACCCTGTGGTGATAACTATGATGCCTGTTGCTGCTTTTCAGTTGTATGAGAAGTTAACAGAAGTTATTAACGTATGGCTATCTTAAAATAAGTCCTTCTCTCATCTAATCATGAGAGACGTTGTAAACTTACTCTTCAGTGGGTAAAGTTGTGGAATATATTTTTGAATTGCTAACAACACATAACGCTGTTAGTTTGCTGTTTTCTTCTAGCTGGCATAAGTTCTTCTGCTTTTTTGGCTACGAGTCATATTCAAGGTGCATATTTCCTTGGGTCTCTTTTTAACTGACTAATGTTTCTTATTCAGTCAGTCACTACCTAAATAGCATTTCATTAATATAAATCAATAATCTTTCTAAGAGTAGGCAAAGTTTTACTATTTCCACATACGCCAAGCACATGAAAACCTTTTTCTCTGTAGCAATGATAAATGGAAAACATAGTCAGGAGAGGTCCTGTGATGGTAGGACCAATACAAAGAAGTTTATGCTCAGTAAGAGGCAGAGATTGTTGCGACGTGCCAGATCCACACATGGCACCCCTTGCGAGCAAGGCTCAGGCTGTGCTGGCGCTGTGGTGTCTGTGTCTTATGCAGTTGAGGAATTTCCACGGTATTTATCGCGGCTGGTGCTCAGCATCTGTGCCGGCAGCCCTGCAGCAGGACAGAGAACTGAGTCTACAGGAGACTGAACAGCGAGGGGCTTCCATGTAGGATACCACCACACCCACTGCGACTAGGCTTGATGTTTCCCTCTTGGGGCCAGCAAGTGCAACAGCTCTGTCCTAAGACATGTGCCTTGATGATGTTTGTCCTCCCTCCGGTTGTGTCACACAGCAGGCAGGATCTCACGCATGCATGTGCAGAAAATTAAGAGTCTGCAGAGCCACGCTAATTTACGTCAAAATGTGAGTGTAACTGTGGTGATTAGCAGCTTTTTAGCCTTTCTGACAAAGACTTATGAAAATAATAATCCTCTATGCTGATTTCCAGCAGAAATAAGTATCAAAAATCTTTATATAGTGGCCTTATAGCAAACAACCTCCCCCTTAATGAGATGTTAACCCTCATTGCTTTTAAAACGTGGTGGTTTCAGAACAGAGAGGCTCTGTGGGATTTAATTAGAGTGAGTTAACCTTTTCCCACTGAAATGGTGGCCCTACATGCTTTTCATTTTGAGCTTGCTTGTTGCATCTCCATCTCAAACAAACCTCACTGATGAATTAGTTAATGGTTGAAAAATGCTGTGAGGATGTAAGGGTCTAGGAAGCAGAGTATTGTCATTAATGCACAGAATTGCTAGTCAGGAGACCTGGGTTCCCTCCCAGCTGTATTGCTGATTTCCTGTAGCTGTGTGTGAAGATGTTGTCATGCCAATAAAGTCTGACTGAACTGTGCATGACCTGGCCATGTCAGCTACAGCCAGCCAAAGCATTCAGAACTGCTTGCTAAAGTTTTAGGCACCTCTGTTTAGTAAAATAATTCAAAAACTTTGCCTTACCTTCCTGTTACTGTTTCTGATAGAATTTTCTTATGATTTATGGTACCAGAATTGGCATGAACATTGAGTTTTTATTTCCCTCTGTTTCTTGATCCATGAAATAAGTGATGAATGCTTTTGTGTCTTACCAGGATTAAAAACCAGTTTGTCTTAATTCTTTAATGCCTTTGAAACAAAAAGTGCTGGGAAAGTGCAAAGCAGATTGTAAAATGCTGTGCATTTCCCATCTCACTTTGTTTCTCACACACATCCTGTGCATTCATTAAGATAAAATCCACCTTTGTAAGACACTGTGACTCTGCTTGTTTAACACATTTCCTGGCTTAGGTTGGAAAAAGAACCTTGTGAATAGGGTTAGGCTTCACCCACTGAAATTTCTTTGGCAGGTGACAACATATGAGATCATTTTACACATCTCTAATCACCACTAAATCCTTCACCGATACCAGTCTAGCGAGTCAAGACAGAGCCTATTTGACCCAGTGCAAAGAAAACTACCAGTAAACCTACCAGCCATCTCATTTAGGCCCCACAAATCCTGTGCCAGGATATTTACAGAGGAGATCAATTTTAATTTATTTCATTTTTCTGAGCCTACAAAGGGTAATTCCTCTATAAGAAATTTATCACTTCTCTTCATACTTTCTGGGGTAAAAGCTAGGGAGCCTGAAGGGTTCATGTCAGCCCCAACATGACTTGACTGAACTGTCTTAATCTGCGGACCAATTTGCTCTACAGGCCCCTAAGGAAGGAACTTGTTGATTTTGGCAGTGTTTACCTTTCCTACAAACAAATTCATCGTTTTCCAGACCGGCTGGCTCTTAAAAATCACTTGAGAGCCGAGGAAAAAAAAATCTGCCCCAGGCTGCATCAGTATTCTTTTTCCTGTGTTCTGGGGAAAGCTTTTGTGTTCTCCACAGCTGCTTGAGGATAATCCGTAGAGTCAAGATTATTCACAGAGTCAATAGAAATGCCTGTAAAGTTCCCTGAGTTTAGTTTCATTCAGTGAGGGGAGTGAAAGCCCCTGTCAGAAAAAAAGGAGAAAAAAAATGAAGATTCTTGACTGAGTTAACTGTATTCTCAACTACACCCGTGAAGAGAGGAAATAAAAGAGCTGACTTGAGCCTACTTGCCTTTCACTTCTGGGAACTACATGTTGTATTCTTAATTTTTTTCATTTACATAGAGTGCACACCAATAATTTTTGGTGTGACTGAGAAGTATCTGCTTTAGATATTATATGTCAGGAATCAAATCCCCTGTTTCTAACCTAAACACACTAGTCTCAAGTTTTTAATTATTCACACATATATCATGTAGGTGATGAGAGCCATGTAATATATTGCAGAGCCATATCATTCACCTCTGACTGCCTGAATTGCACGTTCTCACTAGCTTGTCTCCACCAGAACCAATTACTTGACAGTTGGAGTTTTGGCTGCTTCTAACATACACTATCATTAAAAAAAAAAACAAAATCACATTTTTGAAGAAAAGCTTTCCCATCTTTTTCCACTGCCTTGAGTTTTAGGCATTCTTCTGGCATGTATGTGTACTAATCAGTTAATAAAAAGAAATAGACCCTCATCTCTTACAGGAAGATGGGAATCACTAGACCTTAAGCCACTTTTTTCTGCTTCCTTTACAGTTCTGAAAAGCAAAGAGTATCCTCATGATGTTTCTTCAAAGAAAAAAATTTAAGTTTAGAAGAGGGTGGTGGGCTGCGCATCTCATGAAGACAGAAGCTCATTCCTCAGTTTCTCTTCAACTTCAGCAGCTCGTGCTTGCCACTGAGATGGCTGTTTTGGGTCCCATTTGGAGGTGCTAGCCCTTGCTTTGGGGAACATTGGCACCTAAATCAGATTCCATGCTGTGGACCAGTCTCCTAAAACTTTTGGGACTCTAACTAACTCTGTCATTGGATATAGACCAAAATCATTAAATTGAAGCTAAGTCAAATTTAGAGTTTACTAACATTTATTGGCTAAAGCTTTATTACCCCTTCGATGTCTATATTGTTAGATTCAATGAAGCTAAGTACCTAGTTTTACATTCTTTAGTGTGCAGGCTGCATTTTCCTACATTTTTTTTCAATAATACCTCTCACTGAGGAGCCTGGTGCTGGTTATGCCAGTAGATGTTGGTGGGGAGAGGACACTCCTCCTAAATCCACCAAAATTAAAACAGAGGGAACATATGACCTTTGTGTACAAAATCTAAAGGAAAACTAAGAGGAGCAGACAGACCTTTTTTCCCCACACATGCTCATAACAAACGGCTTTGGTGAGAATGACGAATACCTGGATTTTGCTGCTATGCTTTAGGCAACTGCAGCTAGATTTTCACTTCACCCTTTGCTGATGAGGCCTGTCCACACATCATACACTGCAGAAAGCACGCTTGTACTTTGGCCACCCCAGTGCACAGTTCGGTATACAGTGCAGACTGTTTGCTGGAGGTATATTAATGCTAACATGCTAAGTTGAAGGATGGGTCTCATTTGCCACAGGCAAGGTCACATCCCAGCACAGCCTGCCAGCTGGTGTCTGTCAGCACTTGGAAAGACCTGGTACTGGTCTCCCTTCCTACAGCTTTGCCCCCTGATGTATTTATAGGCAGCAGTCATAGCCTCTCTCAGCAGTGATTTCAGCTGACTTAATTGTGTTCTTATGTTTGCAGTTTCTTGCTACTGTTCTTTCACTCCTTTGTAATGTCACTGCAAATAACACATTTGGACAGGAGTGTTTCCTTGTTTACGTACATTCTTGTTCCTCCAAAGAGCTGAAATTTATTTAAATATAAGAAATTAGGCAGACCACCACCAAAATCTTGAAGATATGCGAAAGGGTAGATGGAAGACTGTTTCAAAATCTACTGCTTTATGATCTGCAAAGGCAGAAATTCCCCCTTAAATCCAT
Source organism: Calidris pugnax (assembly GCF_001431845.1). Classification (NCBI taxonomy): domain Eukaryota; kingdom Metazoa; phylum Chordata; class Aves; order Charadriiformes; family Scolopacidae; genus Calidris; species Calidris pugnax. Next base: position 12,838,421 of record NW_015090864.1, on the reverse strand, counting down.
TCAGTACTTGAAGAAAGAAGGTAACTATTACATTACTGCTCTATGTCTACACCAGCTACTTACGCTGACGGCTGACTTCATGGCCCATCTCTAAGTGGAACAGCCATGGTTACAAAGTTCAGAGGTGCAGCAGGTAGAAGCAATGCTAGGAAGCACATCATCCTCTCAAAAGGTGCCATCAGTTTAACTTAATTGATTGTATCATATACCACACACAGTTTGGGTGGCTTCCCACTGGCTCTGCTTTTCTGACAACCATCTTTCTGGAATGGTTTTACTCATTTCAGGAACTTCATCTAGCTGCCTGGGTTTTTGATCCTTTCCTGCCTGCCCAATCCATTGTTAATGTCTGGTGTCCACTGTTAAAGTATTCTCAAAAGCAATTATAAAAGCACGGCTTATCCAGGAAAACTGTGGAAAGTCAGTGTGGAAATGCTTGTGGTCACAGAGTTACATGGAGCTCATGGATGTTGCCTACATTACTGTGGCTGATCATTTCCTTAGGAGTGCATATGGACCCTCAAGATCTTCAATGCCTGCAATCCTGCTCATGTGCAAAGTTCATGTGGCCCAAGATCCCATTTCTGAAAGTGGTCTGTAGTGAATATTTAAGTAGGTGTCTGGGAAGGATGGCATAAGTGATGTGATCCTTCACTTTTCTCATCTTCTGGATGATCTGTCAGGCTTTCTGGAGTGCACTTTTCTCTCAGTCCTTTCCAGAAGTAAATATTAGTGAAAGGATATATGTTTCAAACTCACGTGCTTCTGTCCTGAGCAATGCCATGTAAAGCTGCACCCTTGGCCAATCTGGTGTAGTCATCTGGCTGGGCTTCTGGGCAGCCAGATGACTAAGCCTCACTAAGTAGGGATAGCTGGATATCTGCTGAATGGTGCTAGTTGTGATTAGACACACATCATTGTGTGGTTGCATTTATATCAAGTAATAACATTACTGCCCTCATTATCTTACTATTTCTGGGATAAGTTAGCCTTTTCCAAATTAGAAGGTGAACTGCTTTTGTGAACAGTTCTGAAATAGTTTCAGTCATGAGTCTAGTCAGCCAAGATCTTCTATTTAGGCTGATTTTATTCATTTTGAATTAGGTAGGTTAGTGTGGTCATGACAGTATGATCAGAGAGTCATTTCAGCCAGCAGGCTGTGGGGCTGACGAGCAGCTGTGGGGTGGAATTGGAGACAGTAGCCTCTGTGGTCAGCAGGCTTTCCACAGGCTTTCTGTCACCTGCTTCCCTTTCTTTTCCTGTTCAATCTGCTGTGTTGTCTCTCATCTCTGACTTATCTCTGGCAGATGAAACTATGCTCTACTATGAGTTAAATGTTTTCACCAGACTACCTTTTTTCATGCTCCGTTCTTCAGTTTTCCTCCTCTGTTTACCACACACCCTCCAGAAAACTGCTACTCTGCCTATTTTAAATCTATTCTCCAAATATTGCTTTCCTTCCATATTTGTGGGATTAATGCAATTTGGCGTATGCTGGACATCAGGCTGAATCACCACCACCATGCACCACAAACAAACAGGTATTACCACACGCCAGCCATCGCTAGTTGCTGCCAATCCCCTGTAACCACAATGAAATTGCACAGAAGTCCCCAGGAGGAATCGCAGGTCATTAGGATTATTTTGAAATTGAGTGGTTTCAAATTTTTCCGTGAAGATGTGCCACTATTTATTTGTGTGGTTGCAGGCCTCTCCAGCTGTAGTCCATCATACTGTTCCCACCACAGCTCAGCTGCTTGCAGTCTCCATGTCTCTGGAGATTTACCATCCCCATACCTGGTTCTACTATCCCTCTTGCTTTGCCAGCATGTTTGGTCTCTAAGCTGATTCTGTAAATAGCACCACTGCTTTTAGAGGTGGTTAGGCTAAGCAAGACCATTTTGGCAGGTTAGGAAGTGACTGCACAGGGAAGTTTGGCTTCCCTCTGCATACCGGGGAGGAGCAGCAGAAGAGGCAGTAACCTCTTTGAGAGATTTAGCTGCAACTCCAGCAGCAGATCCACCATCAGTAACCGCGCTGGAGTCTGCAGGGCCCCGTGACTACACGTGACATGGGACTGAAGGATGATTGTTCCTGCGCCTGCCTGGGAGTAAGGGAAAAAAGCAAAAACCCGAGTGTGTCTGCTTTCTCAAACCAGCTCTCCTCTGCTTGCTGTGAGGGCTAGCCCTCACCAGATGCGTCTGCAGAGACGCTCTGGCAGCTTTTGAATAGGGCTTGATGTAGACAGTTATTAGCAGCTGCCCAGGAAACATTTTTTAAAAGTCAGGTATTAGATAATTCTGGCAGAGTTTTAGTAATGCAGAGGAAAAACATACCACTTAAATATACCAAAGAAAGTTGGCAAATGAAGGCTAACCTAATTTCAGAAACTGCAGAGACTCAAAGGCACAAATTTAGCAATGTCCATGCACAGCCTGTCATAACTTGTTTTCACCTCTATATTGTTTTTGCTTTTCTCGTAGGAAAAACTGCCTTCAGGACCCAGTATGCTTAAAATTTTCCACTATTCAGTGGCCTAGAATTCCATATCTTCACATGTGTTTTAATAAGTTTGGAATGAATTTTCTAGAGGTGATGACATAAAATAACCATGAGATGTTTATTAATTGAATAAAATTTTCATTTGAAAAAGGAAAAGTTAATAGGAAAATTTAATAATTTCCCCAAATTATTAAATTAAATGTCTGCTAGACCTGTGAAGTAAGATTGTTTCCCTAATATTTAGATCTTCTATGATACTTTTAATTCAGTATCAGGAACCAAAAGGTAATGTTTAGTAAATGCAAGTACAAATCAATTCTGGGTATTTCAGTAATAACAGAATACCTGTTTTATACAAAATAATTTTTTCATTTAACCAAAGAAAAAATGAATATGTCCACCAATAAAGTGTTTAGATCAACCCAAACAAATGGATTTATCAGGGTCAAGCAAATGTTACAAGAACACCCATGAACATAAGGCCTGTATTTTCAGGTTTATATTTAAGCATCCTTTGCAGGTTTAAATTGAGAAAGGGACTCAAGTCTAATGACTGAGCGTAGGCTTTTGAGAGACCCTCTTATAAGGTTTCAACAGAGTTCCAAGAAATGGAGATAGATAGATAGCCATTTAACTTCTGAATGCTTGGTTTATAGCCTCTGGCCCGGGATGTGGACACCAAAACGCTGACAGTTGCAAAGCCTAGCATCTGCATCAAGGCACAAAAATGTCCTGGTGATAATGCTGAAGATATGCAATACTTGGGCAGAACTCTATGCCTAAAACAGAGGTGTGAGAAGGAACACTTAGCTTAGTAACAAAGAAACACTAATGAGTGAGGTTTTTTACATACCAGTTCTCACTCTCTCTGAATTTTAGGACTTTTGGTAGAGAACTATGAAATAGTGTTTTTCCTCACGTGAGGAATTCACAGCAAGGAAGCTTCTCCTGAATGTCAGCACCTGTAAATTTTCTTTTGAAAATGCAATGAAGATCATGCTTTTTCTTTTTAATAATAGAATAGGGAAGGTAAAAAGAGTAATTTAGCCATTAGTGCTGTAGTTAAACTGCAGGAATCTCAGTCCCTCTGCATACCTCAGCTCACTGAGGTAAAAAAGTGGAGAACCTGTTCTCCCAGGGTAACAGGTCAGATAGTGGCAATGGGCTCTAGTGGTGAACGGTCTCAGTTGGCTACAGAGGAAATGGGAAAAGGAGCACTGGTTCTCCAGGCAGTTACAGAACTCACTTTGGAGGAGGGATGGGACTGTCCAGTCCTTGCATCACAGGCTGCTTCTGTATTTTATCCCATGGCAGTTTAATCCACAAAAAGCCTTGGGAAAACAACCAAGACTTTTGGTGCCTTTTTGCAAGTTGAGTGTTGTAACCACAGGCTCAGGATCATCTTTCTCTTTCTTAATTTTCCTCCTTCTCTTGAAGACCTTTAACAATTTTATGGAAAATGGAAAATCTTTGTTGGGAGGGCTTTGAGTATGTTCTTGTCTACCTGTATAGCTTTGAAGTTAGGATTGCCTCTTCAAAAGAAGATATGTAGAGCTGAGTATCCTCAGGTAAACCAAAGCTCATTTTCAGTGATAAGTGCTTTTACCCTCAAAATAATGAATAGCAGAGGTGGGTGTATACTCTTACTCTGGTCATGTATTAATAAAAAAAGGAAGGACATTTGTGACATTGTTTGCAGAATGTGCTCCTGTGTACGTTAGGTCATAGGTAGAGGTAGTCCTTGTTTGTGGATTTAGAGCTTAGGCAGGACTCTGACTTGGCACCTTCGACTGAGAAACCTAGGAGGTTGCATGTGCACAGAGACACAGAATTCAAGGCATCTGGGGAATTTTTATGATAAAAGTCCACACACCTCCTGCTTAAGTGTAACGAATATCTAAGAGTTGTGACAGCTTCCGTGTTGGACATAGCATTTTGGATTTCATGGGAGCTCTGCTCTAATCTGTTGTTTGGATCTCAGCCATAGAGTGCATGGGATCTCAAACTGTATGTGGTTTTCTTTCCTGAAATATGTGCACCTTTCTTAGGTCATGACTGGAACACTTTGAGCTATGGCTGATCTGTGTTAAAATAGATTATTTTAATTCTGTTAGGTGAAGTGGTGCATCATGGAGTAGACTGCCTTCCACAATGGTGCCCAAGGGCATACAGCTGGACTCAGTTTCTGAGGAGAAAAGAGGGCAGGTGTACAGGCCAGCAGGAAAAAGTACACAAAAAAAGATAAAAGAAAGATGAGAAAATCAGCAGATATTTTGAAAGGGGCAGAGTGGTGAGAGATAATTCTGGGCTACGCATCTGTGACTATCCATGGATGGACATGGCTTTTTCTGTTTTCTAAGTAAGGTGAACAGACACCTAAACCAGGCACTGAGCCTGGGTTCTTATGCTCTTCTCAGCCAGACTTACTATCTTGAGCATAATATTGCAATACCTGCTTGTTTTGCAGCTGCTTAGTGTTTGGCTATCTGTCTGTCTGTGCCGATTTGTGATACTGTTTGCTAGACTGTTTACAAAAGACCATACATACCCTGGTTATACTCACAGAAGAGTAAACAAGGAGATATCAACAAAGCCAGATATAAAAAGGAGCTTAGTCAGGACAGGTCACAGCTTACGCACTGTAGTCACTACTTCTGATTTCATCTCTTCTATTTGAAGAGAATAGTTGCTCATGCCAGCATGTTTGGTCTATACAAAGATCCTAAGGCTAATGATTCACTTGACCGTGTTACCAGCTGCTGTGATTTTATTTGTGAGCCTTGCAATATTTGATGGTTTTCTTAAAACATCATATACTGGAATAATGCGGTTGAGTGAAAAACACTGTGTTCACTTTTAGAGGATTTGAAGTTCTCAAGTCCTCACAGTGACAGAGTAAAAGTTGGAAAGAATTTAAAAAAAAAAAAAAGGAATAGAAGACAAACAAGAATGGAGCCTATTTTCATGACACCTGAATGCCAAGAGCTGGCAATACTGCAGCTGTGGAAGGCTTCTAAGTGGCCATTTTGATCACCATTTGGTCCCTGAGAGAGACTTTTTGATATAGGGGTATGTGAAGAAGGTCTCACTATATGGCTGTAGCAGCCTCACCTGATGTCAATTTAAAGAGACAGGTGATTTCTTCAAGTTGGAAACTAATGTGCCATAATTCCCCAAGGTATAAATTAATACAAAATATATGTCTAATAATATAAAGTACTAGACACAGAGAGCTCAACCTGAGCAGCAGAGCTGTAGTGTTGAGTTCTTCTGTAATCAAAATATGCAAGCACCTCGAGGGAATGTCTCAAGCTGGCTGATTACCCATTAAAATCTCAAACCTTTGATATAGCCCTATAGTATGTATCACCTCACATGAAGAGAGTACTATTTTAAATTTCTTTTATATGTATGGGTCTTGGCATGGATTGGGGAGGGGGAAGCCCCATGATGGCAACTCCATGCTCAGTAGGTTTGGATCTTTTCATTATGCATGAATAAATGGGGAAGAGTCTTTCTTTAATTATTTTTATTTACTCAGAATCCTTTTGATATTGTTACTGTTCTGCTTGTATTTCTCTATAGTCCAGTATGCTGTTCTTGTAAACAGCACAATTTCTCCTACTCTTTGATTTCCACACAACTGACATTAGAGCATTTGGCCTTGCATCTTCGAAGTGGGTTCCTGCGACTGAGAATGAACTCTGCCATTTAGAGCCATGTGTTGCCTGGTTTAGCTGAAATAGACACTTACAGAATGAACCCAACCGTAGTACTGCTAAGTGTGCCAGTTACAGGGAAAATAGGTGCAGCTGGACTTGGAAGACCCTCTCCTTGCTCCTCCTCTTCCATAAGTGGATTTTCATGCATCACTTTACTTCGCTATGCCTTCATTTCCATGCATGAGTAAATTTTTCTCATTATTTGCCGCTCTTTCAGGCTGGGATTCTCCCTCTCTGGCACTTGTTCAGTATCCAGCTTCCCAGGGGACGTGAGAATGTGCCTTCACTGAGATACAGCCATGCAACTCATGATTGGTGTTGGGACAGCATCTGAGCCATAAAAACTAAAAACAGTTGAAATGGAATCATGCTTACAGGTTTTCATTTTCTATACTGAAACAAAACGCACAATAATGTTTTCTTCAGCAGGATGCTTCCATTTACTGAATTTGGAAGAGTTTTTTAGAGAATTGGAGGAAAAATAAGGAGGACAGATTCACAGAACTGGAGACAAAACAAAGCCAACCTGACCAAAAGTTCAGTGACCAAAGGACTCAGCCAAGGTGAGCTGGGTTACTCAGCATCCTCCAATGATGACCCACACTTCCTAGGTCCTTCAGAGGAAGGGTCATTGACAGACTTTGTGGGTTAGAGATTAATGTGATGCTTATGAAACTGAAGTCTTCAGCAGAAGCTTTTCTGTACTTGGAGCTTTTACAGCCTCTTTTTCTTATGCAGTTTTTCCAATGTCTTAATATTTAATTCTGCTGAGACACCAGTAGACTCTTTTTATCTAGCTACCTATTTTGGGGGAAAACATTTCCTTGAGATTGTTATCCCATGGCTGGCTAATGGGTTAAAAAGTCATTAAACAGACATTCATATGCAGGCGGTGCAATTATAGAAACCTTTTTTCCTCAGGATCCCAGAATAAAATCACCTTCAATGAAGATAATGCAAGAGATTAAAGGCCTGTTTGTTCAGGATAGATTTGTTTCTTAAATGGATTTTCCTGTCAGTGACTGAGTAACCTTAGAAGTGCGACAACCGCTTGTATGCAATATTACCTGTAAGACTGCTGTTGAGGAGGGATAAACTCCTCATCTCTTTCAATAAAGACTGCATGTTTTTGTAAAAGATCAAATCAACTCAACTCGGAGTTACTGAGTGAAAGGATGAAATTCCTAGGTGAAAATCTATGGCCTTTGTTATACTTGAGGTCAGACAGGATGGTCACTTCTGAGTTTAAATCTACAAATGGGACTTCATTAAACAATAGTGGTCAACTCAGTCCAGCCTGCTTTTTCTGGTAGGTTCTTTTATTTTTTTCTTTCTCTTCTCTTTGGAGCTTAAGAACATGCTTATAAAAAGTTTTAATTAAGTTTTAGCTGCATCCCAAACCTTGTCTAATCCCAAGATCACAGCAGTGGTGTGTTCATTTGCAGCCACAAAATCTGGAAGCTAACGTCACTCAGGCTTGAAGTCAAAACTATATTACTACAGTTGAAAGTCAAGAATGTCTAGGTACTCTACTAATCCTTTCTACAATGAAAAAAAGAACATAGAAGCTATTGCTTCTACATAGAGTATTCTATATAGAAGACAGGGAAATGTTCCTCTTGGCAAACACCAGCATGCCATTTTTGTGCTTATGAAAAGCTACTCTGATAGATCTAAGCTTATGAAAAGCTACTCTGATAGATCTAAGCCTGGAGGAAATGGCAGAGGTGGTCTGGGTCTCAATTTTGAATCACACTTTTAAAAATAATTATAGCTTACTATGTCTTGGCACAATATACCTAAAATTTACCTCAGAGCAACGACTGGGCATTAAACCTATGGAACATTGTCAAGAATAGTAACTTTATCTGAAATTTGATTTCTTTTATCTGAAATTAGCCTTACCAAATATATATTGTTTTCTGAGGGCACACTATATTTGTACACACTAACAAATCTTCATTACCTACCTCCAGTATCCTTATAAGTGGATCAGGTACAAGAACAGACAATGACTCTTCTTTCTGTAAGGAGCAGTGAGGCATCACATACATTTTATTATTACCACCCACAAGAAGACAACACGAGGAGTGGGTCTCCTCCTTTGTGTTGCTGGTATAGAATAATAGGTTAAGGGCCCCATGACAAAATTGAATAGCATGTTACTGAAAAAGAATGACATACCCCCAATGAAATGTAACACTGAACATAAAATATTCTAAATGGAACTGACCACCTAGCTCAATGAGAAACATTTCATTTCAAGCACTTGAAGGAAAAGCAGAGGGGAAAACCCATCAGAATTCAAACAGGAGGAAAAGCTCTTGCTCTACTCAATGACCCAGGGTTGGATCAGCACCAGAATGGAGGACTCAGCCAGCTATGCTAATGAGAGTTTAAACTCACATCTCCCAGGAAAGCGTTCTGATCTGTAGCATCTTTGGTGCTAGATCAGTAAATTCTGTTTCAGTCCTAACTAAGGAATCAAACTTTTACTGAGGTTTCAGGATATCACCACAGAGGTGACTATTTTGACTTGTAAGTTGGAAAACCATTTTAACTCTCTTAAAATATGTTTTAATTCTTTGAGTAGTTTCTTGAAGTGGTTCCACCTAGAAAAGTTGTAGAAAATCTGCCTCAGAACAACATAGAGAGTGGCTGGAGAAGTAACATGTGTCAAAAGTAAAGTAGTTCTGAGAAGGAGATACCCCTGAAGCGAGGACCAATGTCCAGGATTTACGGTGGGTGGTTAGGGCAGTGTCATGAAATGAAAAAGTCTTCTTTCAGACAGATATACACTGAAGATAACAGTTCATATCAAGCAGATCAGGGACCTGTAGCTTGGCCTCCCACATTTCTAGACCTACTTCTTTCACTTATATCAGGTATTGAAAAGAAAACATATCTACCACAATCCTCTAATATAGGAAAAATGTTCGTGAGGTTTTTTAACTCCAATGTGGAACACAAAGGAATTTAACATCTTTCACATTTCTTTCAAGTGGAATTGCTATCCTTCATTCAGCTCTTTTTTGTAATGTCTTCTCACTCCTTACCACATCAGAACATTTTTAGGAGTTATATTTCTAAATTACCATCATCATCCTTTTTCCCCAGGCATCTGAACCAAGTAAAGGTGGAAGGAAGTGGGAAGAATACCACCTGGGAAACTTTAAGGGTTGAGAGACCACAAATTTCCCAGATGCGTATAAAACCTCAAGTTGCATTCATGAACTGTTGTAAGCATGGCCTGAGGGTCAGGAACACATCAAACCAAGGTTTTATTCAAGTGGTTTTGAGGTTTGAGGTGAATGTTACACTGCTCTGGTAGCATCCTGAGGGGTGGAGTGTGGGCAAACTGTGAGCAGGATTTATTTGCTCTAAGTGCATTAGTATATTCCTGAACAGGGGAATGATTATAGGGCAACTTCACAGTAGGCATAAATGTTTTTCTATCTTATAAATGCATGTGTCAATGAAATATTTGTTGTTAGCATTAAGGCATAAAGAATAACAAGAAAAGAAGGAAAATATTGTATTATGGGTTTCTATTTCCCACTGATCTGGTATAAATAAAATGTCATGAATTATTTACATAGCAAACAAAGAGTTGTAAAGGCTTAGAGGGAAATGAGTTAATTCACTACTCATATAATTTAAACTCTATTATCTAGAAGCTAATTTGAGACCACCCATTTTTTAATTGTGGTTTAGAGAGATTAAAAAATCTTAAGAAACTGAGTTTAAACAACCCAATAATTATTCTGTTTTGGCCCTTGTATTTACTTTTGTATAAGAACTCTCACTGACAGCCTCCAGCTAATCAGAATAATTTACTTTTACAAATGGTAGCAGGGTAAGTAAATACCTATAAGTAATAGATCTGTATGGTAGATTTTTCCCTATAGAAGATTAATCACATGAGTATATTATTTGTATGGTAGACATAAAACCTATTTTTAACTAATATAATTTTTTTAATTATAGTGGCAAGAAAAAATGCAATTAAAGCAGATAATGTTGTCATCTACATATTTATTTGCTTTCCACATAACCTTTGTGTGTACTTCCTGGCCTAGACGCTAGTAAATGAGGTTGAAAATTTCCTAAGTTGAAAATGAGATTTAGCTGAAAAAATATATCTTTTTTTTTTCTTGGAATTAAAAAAATATTTTCTAATGAAAATGTAAAAATAACATGTAAATGTGCAAATTTTTCTTCATGTGCATATTTTAAAGTACTTCTGGACTAAAAAGTTACAGAGTGACATTACCACTACGGAAACATGTGATGAATATATCCCATTAGCATATTTATTTCTTTTTTTTTCCTGAGATGAGAAGACTAAGTTACCTTATTGTCTCATGTGTCTCCTGTGCATAAGGGCATCCAAGTCTCTTTCTCTAGCTCTTCTTTCTAGCTGGTTGCTTCAGGTTTTTCACATGTTGCTGTGATTTTCTATTTTTTTTTAACCTAAAAAAATCTGTTGAGATCCTCAAATGAAAGTTTTATGTAAAAGATTATTGCTATCAAGACATTATTAGATTAAAAAGAAGTTCTTTCCTTTTTGATAATCTCTTCCTTCCTTCCTGATTACAGTTTTTATGGCATCCCAAATAGGCCTGGAGGTCACAGTGTGAATAATCATAGACTAGGACTTTGAACTGTTTTTGAAAGCTAAGAAGCTTGGTAGCTTTTTAACACCTCCTTATTTTTCCACATGCCCCAGCACATCTTAGCTTTGGAGCTATGCAATAAAGAACCCTTTTAATGAACTTTGGAACTTATATCTAAGCAGTCCCTTTTTTTTTTTTCCTTTCTTTTCTTTATTCTTTTTTTTTTTTTTTTCTGCCAGAAGACAGTTACTCGTGGCCACACATCCAGATGGCCCTCCACCTGCCTGCGGAAGAACGGGAGGGAAGGGAAAACGAGCGAAAGCCAAGATGCTTCTCCTCTCATTCCTTCACCAGAATGCTCAGTTTGCTGCTAAAATTTCACTTTTTTTTTTTTTTTTTTTTTTTTTTTTTTTTTTTTTTCTGCCAGAAATCTAATCTTATCATGCTAACGGCGTGGGATGTTCTACAGTTTTTACAACACACCTACAAATACGATCAAATCTCTGTACCCTTGTTCTCTGCACCGACAGTCTTTTCTTCTGCTCTTCCCCCTGACTGCACACCCCGTGCGGCCCCCAGCTCGCTGCCGACATCCCCAGTGCTCAGATCACACCTGGGACCCTCTCACCGACCCCTTTCAAGATTTCTGGGGAGAGATGAAAACACATTTGTCCCTTGAGTGAAAGAGGAAGTTCAGCAAGTCAAAACATCGTCTCCCTGGATCTGGTTGGGGTTATCCGTTTGTCAGGAGTGCGTGTTTTTACCTGTGTCGGCGTTGAGGCAGGCAGGAGGTCTCACGCGTCCGACCGCAGCGTCGTGATAAAGGAAGGGAAGCAGAACTTGCCAGCAGCATACCTCAGCCAGGAGATGAAAGGGGTGAGCTCCTGCAGCACACAGGAGCAGGTATGCTAGCTGTGGGGCTGTGAAGTTCTTAACACTTTCAGGGAAAAAAGTAGATAGCCATATTTTAAATGGTAAGCAAATACTGGCAGGACTAAAGAATGAAATGGCTAACTAGATCACTTTGTTTAGAGCTGCCTGTAAGTCCTCTGACAGTACTGTTGCCTATCAAAACTCTTATGACTGGTTTTCAGGTTTTTTCCCCAAATTTTTACATTGTTGACACCTGCTGACAGATTCTGGAGCAAAATGTGGTGCTATGACATGTCATTTACTTGAAGGGAGAACATTTATCCATGTCCATATAAAAATCAAGGGAAAAAACGAGTATAAGCCCTGCAGTCCATAGAGATATATGGCTTTGGGCCAGACTGAGGATTTTGGCATAAACACTAAAAATCTTTTAAAAAATAATATCCTGTGGCTTTTGCACTTCCATTGTATTAAACTGATTTTCTTTACTCACAGTGGGATTTCAAATTAATTTGTAATTATACACACCGTTAGGGGATGAGAAAGAAATGACCTAATTATAGACCAAAAGGATGCCCTACAGCTATCATCCAATTACTCCAACCATCTGAGCTCTTAAGCAAAATGATGGGCTTAATCCTCTCTTGGTCACATCTAGTTGTAATTTGCCACTGAAAGCTATAATTTCACTTTAAATATTCATTTACATAATATAAAACTCTGTACTGATGTTACTTAGAATGGAAACAGATAATGAGAATGGGTCACAATCACAAATATCCTTCTAGACTATATCCTTCTATACTTTGGTCTCGCCCACACACTCTGTGACCATTAGGTGAGGGAGAAAATCATGGCTTTTCTGCTGTGTCCCCCAAATGGTACTAATTAGCTACAATTAGGCAAATAACAAGCTTTTAAACTAATGGAAAACCCAAAAGTGCCTACTAACAAGTGCAACCTATCTCCCAGTTTCAACCTTCCCTTTCAGCAGGGGACGAAGAGTTCATGAGGAGCTACTTAGTAGCCCCAGTTAACACGAGAGTCAAGAAGCAGCTTTCTAATTCAACAAATTTCTACCCCTGCTCTTAATGCAATATACTAATTTTATATTAATAGACATTTCATTAAAATCTTACAGTAGAACAGGAAGAATAATTAAGATGAAGAAAGAGGTATGATACAGAAGAGGTCAGTTATCTATAAAGCATCTGTTTTTTTGATTCATTGACAGCTGAATAAGCTATTTACATGTTAATACAAAATGTCTTTTCTTCTCAGGTTTTTGGCAAATTAAAAAAAAAACCAAAACAAAACTGTAGGTGAAATTCCAGGAGAAACCACCATCTTTAATAAAAGACAGATGGATAGCATTGAGGTTGTGTATAACATGGGGTGGGGTGAAGCAGATTTTACCAACTGGAAGTGGAGAAAGAGCTAGGAGTCTCTCAGTCTAGTAATAAGGGCATTCATGTAAAGTTTAGGTGAGTCATACTCAAATATTTCTTTGTCCTCACTCCCCCAGAAACAGTGAGTTTCAGTCTCTGTGTAGAAGTTGTAACCCTCTATAGAAACAAAAATGCTGATTGTACCAAGGAATAAAGCCAAGCAGTCTCCTGGTCAGATGAATTTTCAAGCTACTGTACGTACATTATCTTTCTGCTCTGTTAATTATTCGTATCAAACAAATTGGCTGCAGTGGGTGAGATACAGAGAAATTTACTTTTGAAAACAGGGTAGTATTTGGATGAAGCGGTAGAGCTAACTTCAAGCATCAACTTAGTGCAATATATGAAGATTTGGTCAGCTGAATGTGTAACTCCTGGGATATACTGAGTAAAAGGAAGCAACTACCTTTTCTTAATTTTTTAAAATTATATTTTAGACCACTTGTGAATCTGTCCTCAAAAAGTCTATCAGGAAAAAAATGTATTAGAAATACCAAAATCGGTTGTTTGATAGTTTCAGCTTTTAATTTTGTTTGTTTGTTTGTTTGTTTGTTTCAGGCACCATTAAGAAATGCTTCACCTGAATTTTTTTGGCTCAAGCTGGTGATAGACCCCTGTTAGTTCTTGTTGCTATAATTGTTAGATGCACAGTTATCCTTTAAAGATCAACTGACTTGCTACCAGGCTGAAAAGGGAAATGGTAGTTTTGTTTGCTCTTTTAATATTTTGTTATCTTGTTCAGATGGTTTTGGAGGTAGAACTGCTGGGGTTTTTTATGCTTTTTTTTTAATTGGGAGTGGATTTCAGTAATCATGCTAACTACCTTAACAATGTTTCTTCTGAATGAAACTTGTCTGTTTATAGACACATAATTTGTACTTATAACTTTTACTTCACAGACTAGAAACATGTACTTTTTGTATCTGAATGGACAGAAGACACATAAGTTTATCTTTAATGTACTTATTTGCTTTGCAGCTATTGTGTTTGCAAGTTATTTTGATCAATAGCAAGGATTTAACAAGTGTCAGGTTAAAACCGACCTGTAGGCTGGGAGACCTTGTGTGTAGTTAAGATCTTAGAAGTTGGTTGTAATCGCTGCCTTACCCTTTGTTTTTGGACTGCTCTCAATTGCCTAGTTAGAAGTTTGGAAGTCTGGGTTATTCCTCTGGTGGAAAGACTGATGGTGGAGTAATCTCTCTTTGAAGTAACTCTGCTCATAAGCAAGTTCAAAGCCTTGTTTTGTCAAACAAAGATGTAATCAAATAGCCCAAGCCAGTTCCCACCTCCCAGCCAGCAGGCACTTTCCAGACAACGCCTTTCAGTGCAGAGATATGCACCCAGGCAAAGTGACCATCCTCTCCCCAGGGGAGACAAGGACTAGGTTTTCAAGCAACAAGGACAAAGCAAACACACATGTTCCTCTCCTGGCCTGGCCTCTCTTCATCCAGAAGGCAGAGCTGAGACAGCAGAGCTACAGAGCAAGGAGGTCTTTCTAAAACTCCTGTCTCCTTCTCAGGGATCCAAAGTTGAATTGCTCTAGTTTATGCTCTGCTGGAACTTCTTTCACAAAGGGCTTATGAGCTGCCTCGTTTCTTTCCAACCTAAGATTTTTAGGGAAGGGCAAGATTAAGCAGGAGAAATACTTTTGCTACAGGAAGCACAACAGCTGGAAGTAAACGCAATCTTTTAAGCATGAAAACTCTTCCTCAGCAACTTGCTTCCCATATAAACCCTATATATCCCTGGGCAGTTGTGGCTACAACCACATCCATTTTACACATACTTTTGTGGCCAAAACAATATTTAGTGAAGAGAATTAAAGTTACTGCTGGCTCTGGCTTTATTTTGGCTGAAAATGTGTGTCAGTGTTTTGAATCTTTTATACTGAAGTTACAGAATTCCTTTAGAGATGTAGCTAAAAATATGACAGATGGTTATTTTAATGTAGCATACTGTTTACTTGCAGGAGTTTAAACTCAAATCCAGGCTAGGAGAGTTTATCACTTTTGTTCTGAGCGGAAACTTGTGGTTTTCATCTCATGCTCACTGCAATAGCTATTCTTACATAATTTGATGAAATTAGCTATGCTCTATTGCTTTTGTAATACATCTCTCCTATAAGCACATATTTCTGTGTTTGGGCTTGAAGAAAATTACTTTCCTGAGTAAAAGAATATCCGCAAAATATGCCAGAAAGCGAGCATGTCTCTGAGTTGAGCCCAGTTCTTGCTTCTTTAGAGTCATGCTGTGAGAAGGGTTTCACCAGGCCCTTCATAGCACGGTTCCACTAGCTTTTCTTTAAAGCCACTAAACTTCTTTCCTTCCATAGTCCCACTGCTGTCACTCATCTGAACAGCCCAGTTGATTTCAAAGTAATGTCTTGCCTAAAAAAAGAGTTATTTGAATGCTAAAGTGATTTAAATTACTCTTGTGAAGGGTTGTACTGATTTTATCCCTTTCTGTGAATTATGAAGTATCTTAACACCAAGGAACTATTTCATCTGATATACATTCAGATTGCTATCTGTAATAGTTCAGATACGTTCTCCGTTTACTTCAGTGTTTTTTCCTTTTCTCTGCCTTAGGAAAGATATACCTGGATGTGTACAGGTCTGCCATCTGCCTATATTTTTTCTTTCTGATAAGTTATGTGAAGAAATTGTTTTAATTTTCCAGCACTTTCTGTCTCATCCCTTAAAAAATAATCCTCTTTAGGCATGACTCTGTTCTTCAGTGACCTTTTGTTCTTACATATTTTTTTAAATTTTATAATTTCTGTAATATTTTTATTTTGCTCTTATCTGATTTTTAGCCCTCTGATTTATTTATTTTGTGTTTTCTTTAATCCTTTAGGAGTCCTTTATGATTGCTTTTCTAATAATTCCTTATGCATCACTGTTAAGCATTTAATATTCTTGACCACTTAAAATTAGGTGTAATGAAGTTCTGAGTGTACTTGATATATGCTCAACACGTATTTTTACCTCACTTTATTCTTTTTTTACTCTACTAGAGTATACACTGCCATGCTGAAACATAGCTCCAGTTGTAAACTGCTAGCTGCACCCTGTTCAAAAGCAAACTCTACTTTTATTTTTGCAAATCCTTTTATGATGATAATTAAAAACTCTTTAAAAGGCTTATTTTTTATATATGACTCTATGTCCTTGCAGAAAAGCACAGAAAACAAATTCCTAACTCTAAGGGTTAATTTATTCTATTTATTATAGCTCTACTTGAATGCCATACTTACATTTTTTAATTCCTCTGCCATGGCAGAGATAACAGGAAGTAAAGTTTTTTCCAAGCTGTTTTTATGTATTCTAATATTTATGAACTATATTAGATGCAATTCTTTAGCTTGTCCTGACCATTTTCAGTTCTGAACATGTAGAGAAAGAATATTGCAAAGCTAATTTATAGGGGACAATTTAAAGAAATGCAGGTAATGCAAAGATCCTGATTTTACCATGGAAAATGGTAAAATAAAGAGGGGGATATCTATAGCAGATTAGTAATTAAGTTTCTCTAACAATTTTTTTCTACTATGGTTTATTTTTATGGGAAATAAGTTCTTGTGAAACTTCTGAAAAATTTTCAGGAACTTAGGAATATTTGAGGGTTATCATTTACACTTGTCTCTCCATCTCTCTGCACTTTTTCTTTAGTCTTAAAAAAGAAATGGAAGAGAAGCACAAACCTGTATTTCAGAATATTAGGCTTATTTCTATCTATGAAACACTTTTTCACACTGAAAAGAATATATTTGATAACTGGCATTTTACTTTAATTAAATGGTCTGACTTGCCGTCATTTATTACATAAACAGCTTTACAGGTTAGAAAAGAAAAAAAAAAAGAAAAAAGGCAGTATCTTACACATGGAGATTGCTTGTTGGCTGTCACTACTGTCACAACTTTTGTTGTCACCAACAAAAGAAGTAACACGGAAACCCAAGTCAGGTGTATAAATGTCTGAACGAACCCTGAACAATATTGCACTACCAAATGTTTTATCATGTACAGAATTCATAGTCTTACACTGTTGGGGAAAAAAATAACCAACCTTTATTTTTCATGTAGAAAGATATTTTACCCTTAAAATAATGCCCACCACCCCTTGCTGAGCTTACTGCCTACTGTTCACAGGTGTGACTTGCACACCTTTCACTATATTGCTGCACTACGCTCAAAAGCTCACAGTGATATTTCAAATGTTTTTCCAAGGAAGTGCTGCGTTGACCCTGAGCTCCACAGGAGTCATAGTGTTACTTCTTGAGTCCTGTGGTCATTTGGTGACCTCCAGTCTCTCTGTGCTTTCAGGAGCACAGCCCTACAGAGGAGCAGCTCTTCCAGACTTCTGAGGTTGCAATGAGGTGGCTCTGCTAATTGCAGATAATGGACATTCACTTGTTATAAGAAATCTGTAAATGTTTTGTAGATCACTTCCAATTAGAAGTCTTATGCTTGTTGGTTAGGAAAAAAATGTTTGACAGAAGCTCCTAGGAAGTAAAATTTCCCTAAGGAACAATGTGTTATCTTAAGAAGGAAAACGTACCTTAAGGTTTTTGGAGGGACTGATTAAAAGCAGCAGTTTTTTGATCATTATGTTTTTGACAAGAAATTTACCAGTTTACTGGCTTTTCTTTAGGAGTTAAGAGAACAAACTCCTATTTATAATTCTCATCTTCTTAAGATCTTCAATTTAGCAAAAGTATCTGACGTGGCAGGTTTAATCATCTTAATGCCAATTAGGAGACAGACTTTCCCAAAGGCAGTGTCTTAATTTTACCTTAATCTTCTAATTATATTGTGTGTATGTCTCTGTGTAAATTTTGACTCTGATGCTAACTTCTCAAGTACCCTGTTCCTTGAGAGAATGATCTAATGCCTTGGGGGGTCTTGATGTCTAATTACTGAGAGCTTTCCCATCTCTGCATTGTCTAGACTGCAATTAGACACAAAGCTGCTTCGTACACCCAAAACCCTGGAGATACGCAGATAAATGACTTTGACTAGCCTGGTTTAGAGGAAGAACTATTTTGTGCTGTAGAGTAGTGAATGTCCTTTGGTCCTCACATATTGTTTCAAGTAATGTGATGTGAAGGTGATATTGAGGGTGGGATTCATCTGACTAAATACGTAAGTCTATGTGTGTAGACCTCTGACAGCACAGGTTCATTTGAGCTTGGGTTCTGACTGTCTTAGAATCTCTTCATTGTCTAGTCAGTCCTATGATTCATCTCATTTTGAGGTAGCAATCTAAAATAGGCCTATTAGGCTCAAATTATGGAGATTAGAAAATTGCAGAATCTGAATGTTAGGTAAAATAAATGTCATCCTGACTTTTAGTGCAGTAAAGTTACACCGTGCTCTACTATGAAAATCCAAAACAAATTGCAAAAGAGAAGGAAGAATAACTTGTAATATACATTAGCTTTATTTGGGTGTGTTTACTATATGCTGAAACTTAAAGGAAAACAGGAATTATTAATTATTATTATTTGTATCAAATGTTATTATATTATTTTTGGAATTTCCCTTGTGAAGTTAAATAAATGGGAAATTATTAACTTTTTTAAAGCAAAGCATCTGAAAGAATAAGCAAAAGGTTTTGATATTGGAAGGATTTCAAAGATGACTCACATGCATGATTAAGGGGTATAGAGAAATTGATTTATGAAGAAAGATTAAAGGAGCAAAATATGTATACTGTAGGTTAAGTAAGTGATGCATAAGGAGGAACATGAAAACTGTCTTCAAATATTTGATGCATATAAACATCAAGAATAGAGAGGAAATGAATATTTGAGTAAATTTCAACAGGGGAAACATTCAGACATTAAAGTCAGATATTGTCTTACTTTGGTGTTGCCAGGAAAGACCTATATGCTGCAGGAGAACTGAAGCAAAAAGATAAGATTTATACATTGTAAGAACCATGAAGCCAAAAGGGTCTCACAGAAATTATTAAAAACCACTGTAAATTTTAATACTGGATGACAGGAGTTGTGTAACCTTTTTGATATAAAATTCTATAGAACAATACAACACACTCAGCTTTAAATTGATGAGAGATTTTACTTTTTGTGATATTTTTTGTTTTTCTGCAAGAAAATCATAGAATGGTTAGCGTTGGAAGAGACCTTAAAGATCATCTTGTTCCAACCCCGCCATGGACAGAAACACCAACTAGATCAGGTTGCTCAAATCCTCATCCAGCCTGGTCTTGAACACTTCCAGGGATGGGTCATCCACAACTTCTCTGGGCAACCTGTTCCAGTGCCTCACCACCCTCGCAGTAAAGAATTCCTTCATAATATCTAATCTAAATCTACCTTCTTCCAGTTTAAATCTCTTACCCCTTGTCCTGTTGCTACACTCCCGGATAAAGAAGCCCTCCCCATCTCTTCTGTAGGCGCCCTTCAGGTACTGGAAGGCTGCTGAAAGGTCTCCCTGGAGCCTTGTCTTCTCCAGACTTAACAACCCCAACCCTCTCAGCCTGTCTTTATAGGAGAGTTGCCCCAGCCCTCTGATCATCTTTGTGGCTCTCCTCTGGAATCACCCCAACAGGCACATGTTCTTCTTACGTTGGGGGCTCCAGAGCTGCATGCAGTACTCCAGGTGAGGATCTCACCAGAGTGGAGAAGGGGGCAGAATCACCTAAATAAAACATACCGTTATGAAAGATCCTGGAAGGTGAATTGATCAGCTTGTTCACTTAAGCAGACAAACTAGTGCCTTTTCATGTATAAACTGGATGCTCTGCAGGCATCTAGGGAACTGCTGGATGCAGAAAGAAACCAGTTAAGTTGTGAACTGCTGCATGTCTTGATGCATTATACAGATTTTAATAATTAAGCAAAAGGAAATTCTAGATCAAGAATGTTGCCATCGTATAGGAAACATAAACTTGGTGTTCCAACACTGTGCGTAGTCTCCACTGATATGGCCATGAGTGGTATGAGTTTCCCAAATTACCCTGCTGGTGAAATATCAGGAGGTTATGTGGCTGATGGAAAGGATCCACAGAGTAGAAACTGAACTGGAATAAAAGAGTAGTTGTAGGATCATGCACCTGGATTTATTGGAGGGAAAAAAAAGATATATTCAATGTGGTATACGTGCTTTTGCTTTGTGAGACATCATGGTGGCATCATAGCTGTACAGAGACCAAACTCTCCCCTTCGCCATAGTCCTGTGGTAGAAATCTGTTTAAAAGAGTCAGCTGAAGAATCCTCTTCTTTAGTCATTTGTATAGTTTGTCAGAACAGGATTCAGATATTGTCAATCATCTTGAAATCTACCTAGTTTACAGCTTGTACTCTGAACCTATCTATCCTTTTGATCTTTTTGCCTTAAGAATGCAACTGCATGAGAAATACATTAATAAACTTTAAAGCAAATGACACGTGTCAGAAAGTCTTTCTGAAAAAAATAATGAAGAATTCAGAAGTGTTCCATGTTTAAAAAAAAAACACCAAACAACAATGCCTTTTAGGAACTGGAACAGACTTTGAGCTGTAGCTGTGTTCATTTAGTGAAGAATTTAATTGTAATCGGTTGCTTCTTTGTAAGCATGCAGAATCAACATCAGATGTGGGAGACATATCTGCATACTTTTACATTTCACAAATCAGCAACAGGTTAGGGTCAACAAAACTATCTAACTAAAATAGAACACAGCAAGGTTTAAGGCACCACATTGAAATTGTGACTTCAAAACCTTGCATTCATTGGTTGCCTGATCTCAACTTCATTTAAAAATAATTGACTTCCCTGTTTGCTCTGAAGCTTTTCCAGGGCACGCGATATTCTGTTTCTGGCCATTCTCAAAAAGGCTAACCAGGCAGGTAATGCCATCTGAATTAAACACTGGGAATCCTGAAGATGAGTAAGGTGGTTTGCTTATAGCTGAGACATGGGAAGTGAGATTAGACCCGCACAACTTAACAGTCTGGGAGAGCTGGGGATTTTTAGCCTGGACAACAGAAGGCTTTGGGGAGACCTTGTTGCCTCCTTTTAATATGTAAAGGGAGTTTATAAGAAAGACGGAGAAAGACTTCTTCCCAGGTCCTGTAGTGACAGAACAAAGGGTTTTAAACTGATAGAAGGTAGATTATATTGGATATAAAGAAGAATTTTTTTACAAAGCGAGTGCTGACGCACTGGAAGAGGTAGCCCAGACAATTTGTGGATCCCCATCATTGGAAATGTTTAAAGTCAGGTTGAACGGGGCTTTGAGCAATCTCATCTGTTGAAAGAAGTTTCTGCCCATGTCAGGGGAGTTGGACTAGATGATCTTTGAACGTTTCTTCCAACCCAAGTCAATCTATAAATATGCTCCAATAAAACTGGGAACCCTTCAGAAGTAGAAGACTATAAGATTTTTTTTATTTACATCTGCTTTGATCTCAGGCATTTAAACCTCTCATTTCTGAGGAACCATACCATACCCATAGGGTTCCAGGCTAGCCTACAGAGCTGGGCTGGTCTTATGGACTCCATCTGCAAAAGTAACTAAGATTCATGGAGACGTAAGAAAAAAGGAAGCTGTATGGAGCAAGATGGTTTCTGGCCTTTGTTTTAGCCCTGCAGAATTTATATATCTATTTTTCATTAAATGGTAAAACCAGGAATAAACCTACATAACATTGTTACGATCTCATCTTGGTTGAACCTTTGAAAGAACAGCTGAAAGCCCCTAATGGTCCGTGGATTCTGACTGGATTGGACCAGCCACAGTTTTCAGCTGTGACACCAAGTGCCTAAGCTCCATAGAGCGGTCATTTGAGTTTCGTTACTGGGAGTTAGCTACCTCTGCAATGTTTATGTTTTCTTTGAGTTGGTACCCTCAGCTACTTAAGCTGTCATACAGTTTCCGTAAAAAATATCTAATCTTAGGTTTATATTCTACTTTTTGGGCTAGATGCCTGAAATCTAGACAGAAGTTGCATTGCTTGGGTCTGTGAGCACCTGGATCTTTCTGGGGCAACAAGATCCCTTTGAGCACTTGGAAGATGCTCAGCACTATTGCTGGAACTGCAGTGCCTTTTGTCCTCCTGACATCTCTGGAATTCATTGAGATTTTCTCATGTAATTCTTGAAAGTTTAATCTGGGCCTCAGTCTCCAGAATGGAGATGGCTGAAGATTCAAAATTTGCTTAAATCATAAAGCTTCCAGAAGCTGAAATCTAGGGACCTCATTCAATTCCATCTTTAATGCTGAAGAAGAAGCCAGCAGCAGCAGCAAGGATTGTATTCCAGATCTCAGACGAAGAATGTGGTCTTGGCACTTAGAAAAATGCCATTTGTATATATATAAACAAAGAAAATATTGATAGTAAAATAATTATGAATACATAAACCTAGGACACTAGGAAGCCATGTTTATAGGCATTTTTCAGTTTATAACCACACTTTTAAGAATTTCCTGTCTTTTGTTTTAGCCAGACACATGGGACTATTTTATTGCAGGGTTTTTTTGTGTGTTCTGTTTCCTTCACGTTTTTGTTTGAGCAGAAGAGGATGGGGATAAAAAAGTAGTCTCCAAGAAAGGTTTACAAAGTTTATGATGCTAGGCTGTGGCAATTCCCCTCTGTGCGCTTAAGACAATCATAAAAATGCATACACCGTATTTTGAAATGTTATTATGACTTATTATGTAAACAGATGATGATAAAACATTGTGAGTCATTATTCAAACACAATACATCATAATGGTTTCTCTGGAGACACTATGCATTTCTGTCACAGATTTTATTTACAGAATTCATTGTAAAACCTTCACAAGGGTATTTACTGTGTCTTCCCATCACCACATTTAAAAATAATGATCTCAGTCTCTGGCCATGTAAACTCTGAAACAAAAGAGGAGTCCTATTGTCTTCTTGTGTAAACAAGGTTTGTTTATAAGGTTAGGCCCTCACCAGTAAGCCTTTTTATAATATGCATTTTGATTACACAGGTTTTCTGGCTATGCACATGAAATCACAGTCAATGCTGGTTCCAAAACTTTTAAACCTACCAAGATGATTTATTTGATGTAAAACCTTAAGAACCACTACCATTACCGCCTTGTTCTGGTATTCTGGATGGGTGTCATGGTTTCAGATGGGATGGAATTGAATTCTTGTTGACAGCTGGTGTGTGGCTATGTCTTGGGTTCAGGATGAGAACAGTGGTGAAAGTGCACTGATGTTTTTGATTGTTGCTTTTCTGTTCTTCACACTACCTTGCCAACGCGTAGACCTGGAATACATAAAAAGTTAGGAGAAGGCACAACTGGGAGAGCTGACCCCAGCTGACCAAAGCGACATCCCATTCCATATGACATCATGCTCACTCTATAAAGCTGGGGGAAGAAGAAGGAAGAGAAGAATGTTTGGAGTGATGGTATTTGTCTTCCCAAGTGACCCTTACACATGATGGAGCCCTGCTTTCTGGAAATGGCTGAACAGCTGCCTGCCAATGGGAAGCAGTGAATGAATTCCTTGTTTTGCTTTGCTTGTGTGCTTGGCTTTTGCTCTCCCTGTTAAACTGTATTTATCTCAACCCGTGATTTTTTTCTCACTTTTGCTCTTCGGATTCTCTCCCCCATTACAACTGTGGGGAGTAAGTGAGTGGTTGTGTGGTCCTAGTTGCTGGCTAGGGTTAAACTATAACAGCAGGGAATAAGTTTACAGGCATCTTCTCTTCGGATTTTATTCTTTCCTCCCTGTGGTTACTGCATCTATCAGTGGCCCCTGTAAGGGAAGAAAGGACTCTTGGGTGCATCCCAAGGGACTTCACTGGGTTATGTCCCAGATTCAGAGTCTCTGACGCTTGAGTAGGATTCATTGCCACTGGTTGAACCCAAAACTTAGGTGTATGCCTTTAGGATATCTATATGTGGATTAGTTCTCATTGTAGTCAAAAGATTTTCAAAACACAAGACCATTTGAAATGTCCGGGGATAACTGCTTTTCCTCCAGCTGTCACACCAGGAAATCTCAGTTAGAGGAATGCTGTGTTCTGTCGGCTTTATGTGTACTTCAAATGACACTAGAAATGTAAGTTTAGACAACAGTATCAACCGATGGTTAACAAGACTATAGAGAAATGCTTGACTTGCCACAGAGTGGGCAACTGTGTGTGGTCAGCAGAATCCTGGAGAAAGGTAAGACAGGAGATTCATGTTTAGTCACTTCAGCAAATGCAGGGACTGGGACAACACTGGCTCAGTACAACTGTTTTGGTTAAGGACATAAACCTTGGATACTTTTAGACATCTCAGATGTCTAAGTAAGAGGGATAAGATTTTGTTGGTATCTCTCTGATATTCAAGATTCATCCCTGGTTTCTGTCTGATCCTATCAATGTTTAATTTTTTGTCAGTAAATTTCTCCAAAGGTGAGCTTGTAGACATACACAGAACTGTCCATATTTTCAGCCATTTGGAAGAGAGGATTGTGGTACCTCAACATTTTCCCAGTAGCTTTGCAATGAGGTGGTCCCATGCGTGCTGAGAGGACTCTCCAAATCTCAAGGTTTCAGCAGCTATCAGTATCTCACTAAATAATTAAGTCTGCATAGGAAAACAAAGGGAATAGTCTCTCCGAAACAGACTCACTTATGTAGTGGTTAGAGAGATAAGTCTTAGTCTTTGCTCAGAGAGGAAAGGTGGATCCTTGCAAAGTGGAATACCTCTAGTAGGAGGGTGTGCTGCCGTTGGTGATCTTTTGATGCCAGATGTTTTAAG
Organism: Calidris pugnax; assembly: GCF_001431845.1. Classification (NCBI taxonomy): domain Eukaryota; kingdom Metazoa; phylum Chordata; class Aves; order Charadriiformes; family Scolopacidae; genus Calidris; species Calidris pugnax. Next base: position 12,813,518 of record NW_015090864.1, on the reverse strand, counting down.
GTATATTATTAGCATAGATGGTGGGACTCAAAACTCCTTTGGCAGAAGAGGGCACTGAACTTTACTTTTCTACAGCCTGGGTAACTTTTCTAAGCACTAAGAGGGGGAAAAAGGAAAGAAAAAGCTCACAGGCTCCATTTCTGCTTTCATGAAAGAAAGGTCAGGCTCCCAAGGATAGATGAGCTCTTAAATCTCCTCTGTGTGCCTGGCTCATGAGTTGTGATGGAAGCTTAGGTACTGAAACAGGACTTGGGAACATAACTTTGGTTGGATTTACAATTCTTAGCTTACTTTCTGGACAGAAATCATGAAGTCAGAGAAGAGCAGAGTTAGTGGCTTTTGTCTGCCTTTTCTAGATATCACCTCATTGGCACTTGTGTCAGTGTTAATTTTGTGGGGCCAGAGGGGATTTGTGCAGGGGGCCTGCACAAATGACATAAATATCATAAGCAACTTCTTGACTAGGGCTGGCCAGTGCCGCCCCTGTGATGTGGTGAGGAAATGTTAGTGCAGTATTATCTAACAGACCTTAGTGGGCTGAAGAGAAAATTAAAACCACTTTTTTTATTGTTTGTTGTTTTTTCCCCCTAGAAAATGTCTAAACAGAAATTGATGCTTTCATAAATATTTGAGACTCACCTATTGCTTTTCCTACTTATTTATATAAATACCTTTAAAACCATTTGTGCTGAAAATATCTCCATGTCATAATTTTTGTTAATGCAACTTACAGTGATGTGTTCTTATAAATATTGTCCGGTTTGTCACTAGTTCTGCACTCCTGAAAGAAAAATCTGTATTTCTTTCCACAACAATGAGGATGGTTCCGATTTATATAGTTTGGGAATCTGAAAAAGATCATCCAGTGCACTGTAAAGACAGGGAATCGATAACAAATCCATGTTAGTTTTATAAAAGATAAAGAAAATGTGAGGAAGGAATTCTGGGGTTTACATGCACTCCAACAATTTTTATGAGATTAGTTTAGAACACCCAGCTATATGTTAAATTTAAATTGGAAGGATTTTCTTATATTTTAACATAGGATGAAGGAAAAAATGTTTTATTTTATATGCATGTGCTTGCTTACACAGACACACAAAAAGACATAAACCATTTCAGAAATGATAGTTTCCTCTCAGTCCAATTAGGTGAACTGAATGTCATTATGTGGTAGTTCTCAGGGCTCTAATTGCACATAAAAACTTCCAAATCATAACACATGTGGTATTTCCATCCAAAACAAAAGGAGAATTATTAAAATGTGGTGGGACTTCATGTAATTTGGCAGACAACTTAGATGGCAATAATTTAACACTTGCACCATGAAATTAAAATTTACATTCACTTGGTGCAATTCTTCAGACCAACAGCAGACGGTTTCATTTTTTTTAATGGGAGCAGGGAGATTTAATTACTTCAGTTTAACTAGAAAAGCCTTTCCATTGCTTGTTGACAAAGGCAATAATGCTGGCACAAGTTTGCGGATACTTTGTGAGTCTACTTTCCATACACTCCACAGCTCTGCTTTCAGGCATCCAGCTTTCTGAAGGCCATGAACCACCATATAGATTTGTCCACAGATTCCAAGCAATGTGTGTAAATTCCAGCTGCTCGTAAATAATTTTTTCTGAAAGGCAAGTATTATGGCTGCTCTAAACATTTGAAGTAACTTGCCAAAATCTTCAGCATTGTGTCTTCCCGCACAGAATGTATACAAATTATACTACTATTTCTTCTCACAAATTCTTCCCTTCTGCAACAATTCCTTCTGTATTGTGTTACTGTCTATAAAATGAATGCTAAAGAAGTGAGCCATAACTCACCAGACACAAACTACAAAAATATGTTTGATTTATGTTGTCATGAGATCTGGTAGGACAGAATTACCAAGTTTTCTTCCAGAAACATATTTTTTCCTGACAGTTGAGAGAAGCTTGTAGCTAAAATGTTATCCTCAGGCTACATACATCCATCCTAACAAGGTATATGTAAGTAATTCAAATAAGCATCTTCTGCACTTGGTCAGACCAGGCTGTAAAAGGATAGATGGAAGTCCTCTTTTATGTCCTGGCAGAATGTTTTCATGAGGGTTGCTCTATGGAAGTTGGTAGGAGGGGAACAGAGAATGAGGCTTAGGCAGGTAACAAACACATGCACTGGAGACAAGGAAGACTGAAAATGTGAGAGAACTGTAACTAGGGCAAAATGGGAAATTAATTCTAGGCACTATATATCATAACACATGCCTTTGCTTAATTAATTTGGGAGATTTTGAAATATTTTTCCCTGTATTTGGATGTTTGCTTCCTTTAGTAAAGAACGAGCAGTAGATGTGTCTTGATTTCATTATTTAAGTATTATAGGGGTGCATGATCACAGCCCAGGAATACTTCTTCCCTTTACTGTCTGCATGATACCTCCGAAACAGTAGATCTAGAGTTCAGCGCAGTGGAAATTATCCGCATCTCTTTATGTTTTATAATCCTCCACTGATCTGAATTTAAGGGCTAGACACAACTCTCAGGGGTTGGAGGGAGGGAAGGAGAAGGAGAAATCCTCCTACAACCATCCTTTTTGTATTTACACTTGAAATGGAAAATACAGATGTTGCAGAAGTGCACATCTGGGACATTGTTTCCATATTTTTGACAGAGACTAATTTTCACTGCTTTTCAGCTAAGTGGCTTAAAATCAACTTCTTCCCCCTGCCTGAAACCGAGAGTTTTTGAAATAAAATAATGTGAATACATTTGCTGATCTTGCAGACTGTGCTGTTGTACTTATTTCCTTTCTCTTCTCCCCAGAAGCTTTGCAGGATTCTTGTCTGGGTTATAGGGTTTAGGCTATTTTCTTCTTTCACCACTGTTCCAATGCTCCATTTGCAAAGTGTTTAGATTATAGCAGACGCGAACTTCCTCTGTCTCAGAGCCAGCCATGAATCAGGCTGAGAGCTGGGACCACTGGCTGTCAGAGGACCTTGAAAAGCTGCAGCTTTAAAATAACAAGTGTTTGACAGCTTGGTTTACAAAACAGCAGATTGTGGCTATATTGTACTATGGAGCTACATATGACATAATAACTAGGGACTTAAAGTTATTTAGTCTTTTTCCTCTCAGCATAATTTCCAATAAATAAATCTCTCTGGGACAGGAGGTCTGGTGAGTTGTACAATGCTTGCATTTTCCTCACCAGAGCTTGTCCCCTCTCTTCTCTATTTTACACATTTAAAAAAAACCCTCAGTGCCTGGTAATCACAGTTCTATAACATTTTCTGTTGAAAGAGACAGACTAATGTAAAGATAAATACATACACTTTTTGGGGTTTTTATTAGTCAAGCTATTCATTATAAGTCTTCCCATCAAAATCTCTTTAGAAACTTCTTAATGGACAGAGCTTAAGTTTGTGTAGTTGGAGTGGAACATAAGCAATTATTTTTAAGGCTGTAAATGGTGCCTTTGAAAAAGAGCTATGCTCATAGGATTCCTGTGAGTTTTATTTTTCAAAATCAGCGGCCAGAGGTTGCATAAATGTGGATTCATGTGCACTGAAAAAAATTGAAGTGAATAAAATTTGACTATTGGAATGTTCTTCTTTCTCCAGACATAAAATATGATGGAATGAATGAAAAAAACGACTTTATATTAACACATTTACTAAAAGAGAACTAGCTATTTTTTCTGCATTCCCTTTTCAATAAAAAAATGGTAAGAAACGCCAACATTTTCTTGATCTAATTTTCCCTTTACTAATATTTAGGCTTTCAAAGAAGCCCAAGGGATATCCTTGCTCAATTTCCATTAGACATTCAAATCCTTTTGCTTTTGAAATCCCATGTCTAATTTCCACTTCTTGTTTTCTTTGAAGACCTTGATTCTTCAGAGTCTCTTTACACTAATTTTTACTGTAATGTTAAAACAGATATATTAAAGTTTTGGGATATATTTTACAGGTAAATCTGGAAGAGTGTAGGCTTAAAAATATTTATACTTGAACATTCATTTTCTTCATTCTCTCCTTTGGAAAACAGGACACTGGGTATTATAGACTACATCCACAAAGGTTCTATTGCATAATACAGGCATGGATTAATTTTAACTTCAGCTATCTTCAGTTGAGTTCATCATCTTAGGCTCCGTCTGAGTCTATGAAGAGAAACAGGCCTTATTAGGGCATGGTTTCTCTGACCTATTTTAAGTGTGTACTTTAGGATGACATGAATCACAACCTGAACTCCACTGTCTACACTGAATAGATCTCCATTGACTGTCAAGGGAACCCAGGATGATTAATTGTGTTGACATCTACACTGAGCCAGATTATTTCTACTCTTAAAGCTGAAGTGTCCTTAATATCTATGAGAATCGTCAGCCTTGGTCTGAGCATTTTCAGCTTCTCATTGCCACCAGTATCAAAATGAAGGGCACCTAGAAGTATTTGGCGATCCTTTCAGAGCAACCACAGTGAAGCATATGGTTTAGGCTCCGTCTGTTAGCATTAGTGGAGTTGATACAGAGCAAAAAAACATGTCTCGGGGTTCTGATGCCTATATATAAGATGAATGGATTTATTGGCTGTCTACAAGGATAGTAATATAGATGTGGCTTTCAGATTTGATAAATGGAGAAAATGACCTAATTATATGAAGGCAAGGGGCTAATTTGACTTGGGTTTGGGAATCTAAGAAATTACCCAAACCTTAAAATCTTATCTAAGAATATGAGCTAAATTATGTTTCAAGGATAAGACTGAGATGCCCTTTCTTTGACACTTTCAGCTTCAGGTAATGTTTGTGAGATAGCTTGATGGCTTTTGTACGTCTATTAAAAAGTGCCCCAAAGTATTGCTACTGTTACAGGCTTATAGAGTAAGTCTGACTAATTTGGACTGGCTATTTTTACAAGTTATCTGGATATTTAAGAAATGCAGTACTTAACATGGTCTTGCAGTTTTATAGCCATATCCTTAAATGTTTTTAAGCATCCAACTTCTACTAAAATAGCTGATGTGATTTAGTGGCCTGAATACTTTTGCAGATCTAACCCCTGGATTCTCCTTCTGGCTAAGTTCACTGGGACTTTTGTAGTCAGTACCTCTGAATGTGATTTTTAAGTGGTTGTGTACTAGATGCAAGTACTTGAACTTAAAGTATTGGGCGTAATCCATTTATATCTGAGTTTACCTGCATAAAGAAATATATAATGCTTACCTGTGTTTTTGAAGTCCAGTAGAGGTTATGATATGTTCTGAAATGTTAATAGTAGATTATCTGTTTTGAATAAGGTTGATGCAACAGTAAAAAAACACACCAAAGCCAAAAGGAAATAAAATAGTTTCTAGTAGTTAATTTTTTGCTTTTCTTGCTTAGAATTAAATTATTTTTAGAATACATTTTAAAGGTTCTTGAAGTAAAACATTGAATTAATAATTTTTATCGAGTCTACTCAATAGTTTATGTCCTTTTGTATTTCTGTCCAAAACCTGCATCCATTTCTTTATAGTATTTTTTGTAATGAGTTAATTTTTGTTTCCCCAGCTTTACATTTGGGAATGTGGTTTTAAAAATAATTCTTCCTATCCATTTGGAGAGAAACAATCTATAAATATACCTAGGCACTCATAGGGTTTTAGTACTTGACAGTTTTATTAAAAACAACAAGTACACACAGTCTTAGTATTGTTTCTAAGATGTTACTTACCCTTGTCTGTGAAATATCAGCAAAGCAAAACGAGACATTGGGGTTTCAATTTGCCAAATGTGAGAGGTTATAAAAACATTTTTTCCCGTACAACATATTTTTGAAGAAAATATACTTCAAGAATAAGAAGTCAGAAAAACTGGCACATTCAGAAAAAACTGTAGTAGAAGATCACTTCTTGTGCCTATTCGAGGTCATTCTATTTCTTGTTTTTGTCCCAAGCTTAATCAGAAAAAATTATTGCTGCTTCTCACAATTTTTTTACAGCTTTTACTTTTTGTATTGCTAAATTTAACGTGAAAATGTATAGCAATACAATTATTGGAATTCATTTACTTGACTTCTTTCTGAACTAACTTTAGCCCTCTAAAATTAGGCTTCTAGTTCAAACTAGTCAGCTAACTCTTCTTGTAGTCAGAGAGAGACAGGAGGCTTGAGAAGAGCAATGCAGTTCCAGGTCTTGATACTTCTGTAGAGACTGGATCACCCAGCTTCTGAGTCACTCAGCCTATGTCAGAAGAGCACAACCAGATGCTGATAAGTGAAAGTAAATACAGTAATTCCTAGAAAACAAAACTCCACTCAAAATAGTGATTCCACTAAATGAATCTTCTACTGGGGGATTAAGCACTGAACCTAACAGATATTGGGTACTTTCTCCCTCCCTCGGAAGCTAACTCTTACATGGCTAGTCCTTCCACAGCGACTACCTTCCTGAACTGATGACAAGCAGCTTTGTTTTTTTCCAGAATAACTTTTTAATTATATCTATTGTGTTTTTGTCTATTGTCTTTCAGTTGTAAAAAGAAACAAGTCTCAAACCCTTGAATTAGGATGAGGAGAGTCATCTGCAATGTGCTTATTTTGATAGTGAGAAAAACCACTGTGCACATTAAAAATATTCTTTAAAAAATCAAGGTAGTATAAAGTTCTTTCCCTTTAAGTGGTTCATAGGAGCAGCTGCATTAAGAGGAAAAAAACTCTAAACCAAAAACAAAACCCCAAGACTTTGGGAAGAAAGAAATCAGGAAAAAAATGACACAATTATAAATAATTTTTTAACTTTCCCTTCAGTAAAACAGCTTTGAAAGGGGGAGGAGATGGGTTAGATTTCTGCTAAATTCATTAACCTTGAGAATGTCCATAGAAGTCACAGGGTAGGTTACCCGGGACATTGAACTAGGCCTCCAATCTTTCCCAGGGTAAAGCTTTTCCAGCATTTGCAGCATGATGTCAATGCAAAACTTTTCCCAAACTTCCTGGAACAGTTACAGGCAAATCACTGGAGGCACAAAAAATATCTGGGGCCTCAGCCAACAGCATTCCTCTATGAATACTGGTATCTCAATTTGCTCTTTATTTCTCTTAATTGACATTATGCAATTTTGAAGATTTACAGCCAGCTAGACTAGGAAAAATTAAAATAAAGCAAGGCCAGAGCTGAAAGTGACAGCAACCTTTTTACCACATAGTGGGCATAGTTTTCTACTGCAAACTCAACTAATTTACAACAAAATCTCCCCTTTAATCTTCTGTGATGTTGCAAAAAGTCATCAGCCTCCCAGATTATATTTTATCTGTGGCCTGTATAATGAATGTTTTAATCCACTGGAGCAACAGAATAAACCATAATTACATATATTTTAGACTGAGGGTATGTTTTCTTAAAAATGTATCCTATTTTAGCATGAAAATCTCAGCTTCTTAAAACAAACAATCCATAGACTACATGATCATTACTCTATATTTTGTGTATGTTGTCAAACCTTCCAACAGCACTTTAAAGAAATACCTCAAAGTACTGCTGTTGTGTAACCTATTGGAGATAATCTATGTAATCATGAACATCTGACTCTAAAAGGGAAGGTTATAAAAGGCACAGAGGGCAGTTAAGCATGTAATTGTCTTTGGGAGATAACAGGAACTGGGCACGTAACTCCCATTGTACCCTAGAAAATCTCCCCTAAAGAGAACTGAGAGCCTGTCGTTATGTAGGATTTGGTAAGTGAATGGCAGAGCTTTTACCTTGAAAGCAACAGCAGCAGCTGAACAAGTTTCATACAAATTAAGAGGGGAAAAGTGTGTAGATTTGGCCTCATGGGAGCAATTCCTTAACTATCTTCCTGCACTTGGTGTCCCTGATATTATCAATCATAAGAAGCGGTCAATGTTAGCAGAGTCTGGGAACTTTCCTTCAGCTCCTTACACATGAAAATATTAATCATTCTGGGTGTAGTCAGCCCCCTGCTCCAGCTGATAATTTACTTCAGTTTTGTTTTGTAATATAATGTTTCCAGCAGTCACAGCTACAGCTAGCCCTGGGTCTGATCCCTTAGCTGTCTTCCCCTGGCTTGTTTGTCAGTTGCACTGCAGGGTGACACTACAGTTGGCTCTAGCGTGGCCACTCTCAGGCTGTCTCTTCCAAGAGACTGAACTTTGTTCTCACCCCTAAGCAACCTTCAGCTAACGGTATACTAGCAACAGTGGGTTCTTTCTTTTTGCTTGGAAAAATATTCACGCTTTCAGTTTTCTGCATGTCTCTGCAGAAGATGCTTCTAAAGCCTGAAGATTTTTTCTGACTGAACTGAAATCCAGCTCAGTGTTGTTCTTGGGGTATTTTTTTTGGTTGGGGGTTGAGTTTTTTTCAGTTGTTTGTTTTGTTCATTTTGTTTTTATGACAATCTTTGAATTTCAGGTCTATGCCACCACCTGTGTGCAGGTGCTCTAAAATAATTTAAACATTAAACATTTAGGAAGATGGCCTGACTTTGATCTCAAAACGGCAATCTTTACATAAACAATAGTGGTATTCTGGAGAAAGATGCCAGATGAAAGGATTTTATAACATACTGGAATTTTTTTGTTTTGTTTATTTTAGTTCTGCAGAACTGTCATAGAGCCTCAAACATGGAGCAGTAGTCCACTGCATGAAGTACTCCATGTATGCAAAACAAGAAGCAAGTCTTGATAAACTCAGCAGAGCGTACTGCAATCCTAAATAAAAGAAAAAGTCTTGTAGGGACAACTTCTGCCCTCATTTAGAAACAGTGAATTCATTGTGATCGGTTACCAAATTTGGCCTTAGAAATAGTCCATGTATTTTGTCTGTATATGTCTGGTTTATGTATTTTAACTGTGTTTACTTGACAATAAAGGCAGAGAAGTCTTCCTCTTGAACTCAGTGGAAGTGTTGGCTCTGACCTCTTTTAGAAAAGAAACAGACCAAAAAAGGTGATTGTTTTCTGTCTTGAATTCTGTTATTATTTCTAACTCAAATTGTGATTCTTAACTGCCCTGGGTATAATTGGACTGCATACACATTTATTTTTTTGGAGGGAGAAAGCTCACAAGGTCCACAAATCAATTAGACTCCTGTGAACACTGAGGGAAATGTAAATCTAGAGAAATCAATATGCTCTGCCACTCATTGCTCATTTTTTTAAGACTCCATCACCTACAAACCTTCTCAAATGCATGTCACACTAGGAAATTGGGATGTGAAATTAAAATACACAGAAGTGACAGGATATAAAATAAAACTGTGGCAAAAGCAGCAATATAGGTAAAAACTGTAAAATTATGAGCAGGGGACTGTGTATGAGAATGAGGGAAGGACTTTAAAGACATGCAAAAGAACTCACCTATTGTTTTAAAACTGACATTTTTCAGTCGTTTCAGATCTGCATAATTACTGAAGGGAAACCCCCAGACAGAGGACAAACAATGAAGACTGTTGATGAAAAAAATCAGGGACGGTTGGGAATTAGACCTGCTGTGGGATTGCTTCACTGCCCTCAGTCCAACTTTCCAGTCTGCAGCAGTTGGATGTGAGCCTTTCTCTGTGCCAAGATTGCTGCTAACAGCTGGAAGGACTCCCTTCCCCCTTCCTGTCCTTTTGCCAACAGAACAGTCAGTTTTAAATTTGTTAAATGTGGGTGAGAGAGGAAAAAAAAGATTTTCACTATTTCTAGGCTGACACATAGATGACTAAACTGGGAATCTTTTTTATTTCTAGCAGAAAAACATAGAGACCGATAAATAGTATCTCAGAATTAGAAGGAGTTTTGCTTTGAGTGCCTCCTCCAGTGTGGAGCTTTGCAGATGCACCAGACTCTGAAGCAGTAGATTAGAAATATGGTGAAAGGGTAGGGTTTTGCAGAAAACCAATTAGATAGAGAATGAACTGAGCATTACTGATTTCTAACAAATATATGATATGATATGATATGATATGATAGTGTTTCTGAAGGCTGAGAGAAAGGTAATCTGCTGTTTCCTTCAGCTGAGTTATGGAATGTAGAGGAGAGAAAAAAAGTTGTTGTACTTCAACTCACCACGTGTGATCACACCTGGAGTACTGCATCCAGCTCTGGAGCCCCCAACATAACAAGAACATGGGCCTGTTGGAGTGATTCTAGAGGAAGCTACAAAGATGACCAGAGGGCTGGGGCACCTCTCCTATGAAGACAGGCTGAGAGGGTTGGGGTTGTTAAGCCTGGAGAAGACAAGGCTCCAGGGAGTCCTTTCAGCAGCCTTCCAGTACCTGAAGGGTGCCTACAGGAGAGATGAGGATGAACTCTTTATCAGGGACTGTAGTAATAGGACAAGGGGTAATGGTCTTAAACTGACCAAGAGCAGTTTACCGGTTTAGATTAGATGTTAGGAAGAAAGTCTTTACTGTGAGGGTGGTGAGGCACTGGAACAGGTTGCCCAGAGAAGTTGTGGATGACCCATCCTTGGAAGTGTTCAAGGCCAGGCTGGATGGGGCTTTGAGCAACCTGATCTAGTTGGTGGTGTCCCTGCCCATGGCAGGGGTGTAGGAACCAGATGATCTTTAAGGTCCCTTCGAACCCAAACCATTGTATGATTAACACTATAAATTCTGATGCCTGCTAGACACATCTAGATTCATGGGTGAGTGACTCATAAGAAAATAAGACCCTACTCTACTTTTTTCTTTCTTTTCTTTCAATGACTCATCTATATGCTTTACACAATGTTCTGGGTGAACATTCTCTTTTTTCCTTAATTAATAATTGGATTTTTTGTTTTCAAGTTCCAAACCAATTTGTAAGTAGATTTGAGCTCTTATGAAGCCATTAGAAAGCACATGACATTCAAAATTCAAATTGGTAAATTAAGCTTCAAGGTCACAGCATAGCATATATTTTTTAAACAGTGACATGCATCATTACTAAAATTACAGTTACTATGAGATGTTACTAATTATACAGACACATATCCTTCTGTGAATATTCTATACAATCCATTCTGAATTTCAGTTTTGGCACATACATGTTTCTTGTTACAATAGTCCTAAGTTCACTTGTTCTGAAGTCAGAAAGAAAGGTTGGTGACATCTAGTCTATCACTTTATAACATTGCACATAGGCTCTTTATCACTAATATTTCACTAAGGTGAAGTTCCTTGTGTGGATGTAGCATATCTTTTAGAAAGACATGTTGCCTTAATGTCAAGGCAAGCAGTAAAGCAAAAGAATTACAGGCACTACTTTGTCTTTGAGAGGCTTCACGTCAGATTTACAATCTCCCACTTGGTAACGCCAGGGCATCTTCTTGCTTGGCACGCTCAGGCTACAAAATGACCTGAAAAGCAGGCATATTCTTTAGGAACAAACCTCTCAGTGACACCTGTGACCTCAGTCAGAATTTAAAATAAGAATTGCACAAGGACAAAGTCAGTGTAGAAACCCACAAGCCAAGGAGGCCTGTACTTAAAACACTTAAAAAGTGAGTAATCCTCCCTAGTGAGTTAGGTTGCTGAATGAACACAGACAAGAGACACCGGGCTGAGCAGTGTTTTCCAGAGTGTACTGTCCTTTAGGACTTCTGGTACATTTTGCACTATTTTCTTTATTATCTTCAAGTCAGTTCTTTCATTTTTCTGGTAACACAAAACGTTTTGTATCTTTCCTCAAGAGAGCTCCTTCCTTTGTTATTATTTCAACTTACAAATATGAAATGAATGTTGCCCAAATCCTTGTATGTACCGAGTTACATTGAACTTCCAGAGGATCTTGGTATGTGTGGGAGGAGATAATTCCATTGTTTGGATGAGAAAGTATTTTGGTAGCATAAAAGGGGCAGAGTTGATTCTTTGGCATAACTTAAAGCTAGTGTCAGCTGCAGGTCAAGACACGTATAAGGTTTTTTTAAATCATACTAATTTTACATTGCTATTTTATCCTTTCTGCACTTACCACAAACTTAGAGTAGCTTGTAGACATCTCTAACACTGGGATATCTACGCCTTCTTTCCCCTTTGATATTTTGTTGCCTCTGTTGATTTAAACCTGCATCTGAGTTGTTATATGCCATCAATTTTTCTCACTCACACATTTATTCATTCTTTAGGTACATTAATCTCTGGACAGTTTAGATACATTATCTGCTTTTCATAAACAAACATACCCCCCAGCCCCCAGCCTAAAACCAACATGTGAGCAGAAATATTGAAAAGGCTGTGGTAAGTTTTTTTGCAGGAGGATACATACCCTGACAAAAAAAAAGGTGCTTGGAAGTATTTCTTTCACTGAAGATCTCTGAATGAATCTAGTATGATCTCTGTTCCTAGTTTGCCTTGCTTTTCCTGTAGAAGACTGCATATGCTCTCTCACTTTTGGCATGTAAACGTATTTTTATCAAAATAACTTCTCAACATTTTTTCTCAGATATTTGATATTTAACTTAAATGGAATTCTGAAATGATCTAAGCCATATCATATAAGAATCTGTGCCATAAAATACCTTAACATCTATATCATGTATTCTACAATTGGTCTTTTAACTGAAAATCACGGCAATTTTGAATTCTGCTGCCTAAAGTTTCATTTGTGCACCTGCAATTTGGAAAATATTCAGTTTATTTTTTATTTTTAGATGAATACCAAAGAAAATCCTTGTATTCTTACTTCTTTCCTCTGTCTTATTCAGCCTGACTTGGACTTTCTTGTTCTTTTGAACACAAAGCTCAGAGAATTTTTAGGGTATGCATGACCTTGTACCTACACCAGAGACAAACATTGACCTTTATTTTCACTGAAAATGGTGTCTAAAATTTTAGTTCCTTGTGTTTCTACTGTATATGTCACAGGTTTAAAATAATATATATCTGAAATGAGTGTTTGTCATCCACCTTTCCCACTGAGAGAGTTACCTTAGGGACAGTATGTCTGTGTTGACAACATTTAAAGCATATTTCCTTCCTAGGGAAATTTTTCTGTACGCAGATTATTACTGAAATGTTTATCCTAATACTTTACCTCTTTGGTGTATCAGTCTGCAAGCATGCAAACTGTTAACTACTGTATTACTTTGACAGCCTAAGATGATGCTAGTCTTGTCTTGAATGTATTTCAAGCCCCACTGTAAGTTTTTGGCAGTTAGAAGGAGGTTTGTATTCAGATAAGTTAATTTTTAGCAGTAGTGTGGGGATTTCTCCAAGTGACCAGATTCCTCAGCACATTTTATAAAAGAATAGGCCACCAGGGAAACCAGTGGAGTACTGCATACAAGCAGGTTATTTGCTTCAGATTATCTGAAAACTAATGAGTTATGTGATGGGAAGGTACTACCTGAAAACACTGCTCTCATCCAGTAATAGTTCTTAGTTGAATCAAGGACAAGTCTATTAGAAATCTCTCCTGCTTCCATGGTAAAAGCCAAAACTCATACCCAGGAGTGAAGATCAGTACCAAAAAGTCTACTTTTACTCCTTTAGCTCTTCCTTGTGACACCATTCTCAGCAGTGCTGCTTCATAGTTCTCAAGAGGGAGATGCAGATTTACCTCAGCCTTTATCAGGTTTATATTCCATTTACAAAGGAGTTTTTTTCCCATATTTTTGGCATCACTTTTTGTCCAAACTCCTCCATCACGACCCCTCTTTTTCATTAAATATTCCTTGATTTTATATGGTCCTTACAGAGCCATAGCAAAGGAGTATTTAGATTTATACGGTTTTGGAAAGCAGCTCGATTTTCTATCCATCTGCTCCTTCCCACCGGGCCCTCTAAGCCGCCTTCCTGCCTGAGGGGGTCTGGTGTTAGACCTCTGGAAGAATCAGTTTCTCATAGCCAGTTTTCCTATGGAAACTTGACTTCCCCAAGGAAGCGGGGAGAGAGGTCTGCTGAAGTAGAGAAACCATGTTATTATTTGCTGGAGTGACCCAGAAGAGTGACAAGTAAAGGATTTTGTCAGCTTGGAGCTGCCCTATGAACAGCTGTGCCCACCCACATCCTGCAGCAGGAAAGCTGTCCTTCTCTCCGAACGCATCCCCAGCAGCATCCTGCACTGGGGAAGCGCTGGGCTGGCACAAAGTGTGTCTGGTAGTGACACAGCAGTCTGCTTCCAGAGAGACCTCGTGCTCTCGCAGAGACAGACCAAGCAGAGCTTTGGCACTCATCCAGCCTCAGGAGCGACAGAGCAGTTTCCCCACAACACCTATTCTTTCTGCCCTGCCACCTCCTTCTCCCACTTAATTAGGCTTGCTTGGTTGTTGGATATTTTGTCTTTTGCTTTTGGATGCTGGTGTTTAAAGACATTGTCAAGACCACTTGACACTTTGCATCTGCTTCATAGTCTATCCTGTAACTTCCCTTGGGGACTAAAGTCAGAATTCCATCGGTGATTTCCCTTACAGCTTTATGTTGGAAGTTGGTCAGGGCTCAAGGACTTTTAGAGCTGCATATGGGAACCTGGGAATATAACAAAAAGGTTGATTCAGTATCTCCCTGTTCCTGTTAGCATTAAAAATACCAAAGTCTTGTCAATATGTACTCTCTTTGGGATATTTCTATTGTGTCTGTCACTGTCTATATTAATTGTTCCTTAAATATAAGAAATGAATAAGTTTTTTAAGACTCATCCATTTTATTCAACCAAGAAGGCAGTTAGTGTCCAGCTCACAGAAGTATTTATTGTAAGGGTTATATATTCTCCTGAAGTAGCTAGTTTCAAAGTATGGAAGTTTTATCAGACTGAACAGCAACGTCCTAGGCTGAACACTACAAGAACCACATCTGCTTCTCTCTCTTTATGCCTATAGTGTTGCAGCTGGCACTGATAACTAACAGCAGCCAGGAGGTAATAAAACACACGAGGAGAAACGAAAGCTCCTTCTTGAGACAGATTTTGAACAAGAGGTGGTCTTTCTTTAGCGTTCTGACTTTTCTGCAGTAACAAAGCATATTTCCAGATAGTTCATTAAAGTAAAAATATCCTAAATGGTCAAGGTTTTGGACCTTTCAGGTATGGGAGAGATCCTTCATGACAGGCTGATTTTTACTGTTGGTGACAGAAGAAAGCAGGCATGAGGCACCAAAATGGTAAAGACTGAAATCATAGTTACATAGGAATTGTTGATCTTTCTAAATGCTGTTCCCCTCTGTTATTGGTACAAACTCATGTGCTAAATAGGTTGAATTATTCATCTCTGTATGAGTTGCAGGTGAATCTAATAAAACCCCATAACTAATGGCTCAGGCAGTTCAGAGATAGTTACATAAACATTAATGAGCTGCTGTGGCTAATGACCAATTTTTGGTACCCATTGCTCAGCCTCCCTTTCTCTGTGGTGTGACTTCCTTCACTGAAGCAAGATAACATCTAGATGTACACTGAAGTGACAACCACACAAACCACAGGAGCAGAAATATAGCTACTTTCAAAGGTAGGAGGCTTAATATATGAGCATTTAAAGGATCGTGATCCCTTATCAGCAAAAAACCTCCCAGTGCCTTATGAAGGAATGGTTTTGTTCCTAAAGTGAAGCATATAGAAATCCACCTAACCACCAGGTTCATGAGTTCTTAACCTAGCAAAACTACCAAGGCAGACAGAAGTCAGCTTCAATTTTGTTAGGTTAATTCTGAACCACGAAAATACTCACGCCAAAATCCCTAAACAAACAAATGAGAACTTTTTTTTGACATAATGTTGAAAAAATCCTAATGACACCAAGAACACTAAAAAAGAGGGCCATGCCATGGGCAATTCTGTTCCTAAAGCAATATTTATAAAAAAGTTTTTCAAAGTAACAAACAAAAAATTGATATTTCAGTATAGTGTTGGCTTAGTAGCTGAATAACTCCTATTGCCTTTGCCTCTAAAAATGGGTAGTTTCTCTATGGATTTGCTATGCAGGCCATGGAACATGGTGACATGTCCCTAGATTCAGAAGAGTAACACCTGCCTACACTACCTTTCTTTCAAACAAGGAGCACAAGTGAAGCTGAATAGATAAATGGACTTTATCTCATGTCTGTGAAATACTGCTCAACAGCTGGGAAACCAGATATTTTCGGGTGATGCGTATCTGTCAGCTGTGAACTCTACCATCTGATGAACATATAAACCTGTAAACAACCATCAGATGATTGTAGACTTAAATCATTAATATTGAGCAGGGCACGATTCAAACAAATGGCTTTCATGTGAAAGGTTACAGAATTCATGTAAGCCAAAGAACGATTGTCCTACAGGATACTGGTTATGTTTGTTTGTCTTTTTCCCTTTTTATTGATGGGCAGAATTCCTGGAAGGCTTACACTTTTTAGGCATTTTGGAAGAGCTGGTGTTTTCTAACACCAACCAACTGTTTCCTTTTCAAAATTACAGCAGTTCCAACACTGACTTATCTATCGTGTTTCAGTTTTTAAGAAATAATTCTTAGATTATCACCAAAGCTATAGGGTGCATTACTTGTGCGCATAAAAATAAAAAAATAGGAACTGATTTTCTTTCTTTTACTGACCATCTATTTTCTTGACTGTTAAGGATGCAATACTTTCCTTTGAAAGTTAAGGGAATATGTTTTCCTTTTATAGAAATCCATAAGTTAAGTAAGGAACTGCTCTAGAAAGAAGTTTTTTCTCTACTGTAAAATTCCAAAGTGAGGCCTTACTTTTAGAAATTAATTCTAGTTACGTGGCTAGGAAACTATTCAAGGTATAACAGTCCTCTAGCCAACAAACTTGACAGTATCCATGACAAACAAAATATGTTCCTGGTGAAAGAATAATTTGTTTGTTAGCTTTTATTCTGGAATACATCTTTCCACTTTGTTATAGCCCTCCTGTTCAAAACCAGAATTACAATGCTAATACAAAGTCAAGCTGTAGTGATTCAGACACACAATGCTCAGAATGGGCTAAACAAAGAATTATTGACATTCACCCTCTAAGCACTCTAAAAATAAACCAAGTTTTTTGAAGTTACTCATAAACAGCTTCCACTAGGGCTTCAGTTAACATGAACTCACAAATATTTTAAGTTCCAAATATGTGAAAATGAGTCCAAAATTGCCTATGAATGATGAATTTTATGACTTAAATATGATTGAACTTGAAAGAAAGCTTATGTTATTGCTTAGTGTTGTTATTGTTACTTCTATCAGTAGCAAATACACCCAAATTTGGATATACAGAATTATTTTGTTTCAAAGAAAGAAGAAGGAAAGATAGAAAGGGTGAGCATTGAAAACTAGTTCCCTGAAGCCAGAATCCTAACTGGTAAAAGCCTTTTAGAGAGTATCATGTACTGAGGTTCATTTGAAATGAACAGTGTAAATCTGACTAGAAATAATTGTAGATGATGTAGTATGCTATTTAAAACGTGTTATTGCCTAGATCTGTGGAAATATGATGAGATAAATTATGCTTTCAGTGATGGGAGACTAGAACTGTATTACTCCAACACTGCAAAACACTGCCAGAAGCATGGATATGTGTGTGCAAGAACAGCATCGAGGCTGAATGGCTTCACAGACCTTGCCAACGCTGAGCTGTTTCTTACAGATTTTCTTTTATTGTGCTATGACTGGCATTGCTCCACACGTGATAGCTACAGATGGTGCTTTTGTACAGACAAAGCCCAACATCCTCAGGCAAATATATTGCCGAAACCCTTATACATGAACAATGAAAAGCTAAACTTCAGACACCCTTTTCCAGGCTGTTCCATTTTGTTTCTTGCATCACACACATCGCCCAAGCACAGCTATCAGCTATCTGTGTGGCTCGTCTACACCGGTGCTGCTGGGAGTTGCGCTGTGATTGCTGACTGAAAGGGAATTGCCATTTCAGGTGGTGATACCAGAGTGGCAGCCATGGGGAGTAAATATGTGACTGTTGCATGTGTCAATGAAGATAACACCAGTGAAGAGACACACCTCATCTCCAAGATGAAATCTTCTGAAAAAGGACTGTATATCCTTTATCAGCACATTTCTGTTACGCTTTTCTACTTGTCTTGTTTGCAGAAAATACAGTATTATTACATTACTTTTTGGAAAAAAACCAAGCCCAAAATGACTGCAGACTGTGTGATTAAGAAGCAGAGTACAAAAAGCTGCTATAAACCCCAAGGAATTAAGAGTTGGGAATAAAATTACTGAGTTTTGAGGGCATAAACTCTGGGAGCCACTTTCTGTCATTATCATGACACTGGATTTAGTCCTGATCAGGAGTGACAAAACTCAGAATCTATTCTATGGGAAGAAATAGTATGGAAGATATACTACTGAGTAATACTGTCCCTCTATTTAAACGTAATATTTCAAAATCTAGATTTTAGAAGTTTTTTTAGATAACAAAAGCTGCCCATAAAATGTAGGATAAGACGGATTGAAGGTTTAGCATGCAAAACTCCTCATCCCCTGCTTCGCAGTAATTTCCAGCAAAATCATCAGTTTGGACTGTGCCTAATGTGTTTGTACAAGGGGAAACATTAAGAAGTATAAAACCAATAGTAAGCCTCAGCTTATTTTGCAGACTGTAGTACTGTTCTTTTGCTGTTTGAGTTTATGCATAATTTATTGCTTTCTTTTACATTGTAAAGCAAAAAGGTAAAACACATGTTCTTACAAATGGGACACTCTCTTCTATCTCCTTTTTTTCTCCTCTGTCTCTTATCCTCTCTCCGTCAACACTGGGATCCCAAATCACATTTATTCACTTTATATCTTGGCCAAATCTGAAAGGAATTTGGGGGGAGGGGTAAAAAAAAAGAAAAAGTTTTTTTACCCAAGGGAATTTTCTTTGCTGAATATCAAACCCTGCAGCAAGCAATGAATATAGGAGAGTTTTGAAAGAACAAGTCAGAGGAATCTTTTTAAAAGGAAAGTTTAAGGCACTGCTATCATATGGTCTTAGAGCATAAAGCCCCCCCAAAAATGATGCTTTCTATCTAGGATTGTCTAGAGATGGTATTGGAAAGCAAGAGTTGTGAAAAACAAAACATCAGACATTCAAAGCCAAAGGGACAACTACGGGCAACTAACTTGGCTAGTTTTAGGAACAACTCTAACTCTCAAGGAGTTTCTCTATTAGACTTCAGTTTATGCTACTGAGTAATTTCTCTTCTGGCCATTAAGGTGAATGGCAGGTTGATGTTAGGAGGAACACAGTCAGTCCAGGCTGGATACTTTTTCATGTCTTCCTACCTCTCCAGCTCTGAATAACACTGAGTGCTATGTTAACAAACCTCTTCAGCTTCTTCTAATCCTAAAGGGAATTTCATAAGTCAGTAAAAGCTCAGTGTATTTGTTAGGACTGTTCAATTTGTATTTGAGGAAAGAATTTCACAGCTATATTTCTAAAGTTTTTAAATTGACTAAACAATGACAGCCATTGTTGACATCAGGAAGCACTGGCAGCAGACATTTAGCAACCAGAGCTATATATTATGTATGCTGTGTAAACTTTTACTCTGATCCTAAACGATACTTTAAAATACCATCAGTGTTATACCATGTATTTCTCACAGAAGCTCTATTGTATGCACAAAAGCCTTCAACAGCTTGCACTGCCATTCCTGGAATGGTCCTGGACAAGACAATCTTTTAGAAGTATATTTTATCATTGCCAAGATCTAGAGAGCTTAATAGCAATAATTCAAGAGAGGCAAGAGTTAATGCAGATGGAATGGCACATTTCCTGAAAGGCTTCTGCCTTCTGCTATGGGCTATTTCACTCCGACCTCCCACAGAGTCAGCTCTCTACCACTGTGGGTTTCTTTTATTCTGAATTTAAACTCACAGAATACTGAAAAGTCAGATAAAGTATCCTCTCTCATTTTTCTCTCTGTCATAGCATTATGAGCCCATTCCGAGTTTGGTCCCTTCTTGGAAATTCCTTTTAAAAGCTTGCAATTTTCAGTGGGACTTAAAGACCTGATACTTTTACCAGAGCCAGCCAGTGCTGTTAAAAGAGAAATTAAGAGCTTCCTCCTGCAGTCTTTTCTCCAAGCAGTGAAAACCACAATGATTGCTGAGAAGCTTAGGCCAGGGGAAATACCTGCCAGGAAAAGTTAGGTAGCAGTGAGGAAAAAAACCACTCTGGAGGGAGATGGAATCAAAACCCAGACACAGGGTTGAATCATAAATTCTTTATTCATTCCTTGAATCTGAAGAGGCAACATAGATGAGCTTCTAGATAGATAACTGGGACCGTATATTTCCCTTCTCTAAAGTATTCTTCAATTACTCATTAGAGTAATTCTGTATTCCTGAATAAAAACCGCATAAATAATCACATCCACTTACTCCTGGGTAGAACCATACCAGTATATGTTTCAAACATTGTTTCTAAGATTTTTTTTTTAAAAAAGCTACATTAACATTTCAATGTCTGAACTTTGAAGATATTGTATGTAGTGTCATGAACATGCTTTTAAAGAAAGACACATCTCTACCTCAGGACTGAAAGGAGTACAATGTAGAGAATGCAAAAGTCTTAATAAGAACTATGAACTACCACATTTTGGTCTACTAACATAAGCTAAGTGTTCCAAGCTCATGTTATCCTTCTCTCAGCCCATATTTCTACCCTGTAGGTCTTCTACCCTGTCTCCTCATTTCAAAGTGAAGCTTCATTTGCTGTGAAACAAACAGTGGAGGAGTAAATGAAGCACCTAAAAGCTATCTTGAGGAGGAACAAGTTACCACACACTATCTGCTCTGCCTGGATTTGTATTTGAAGTCTGTTTGCAAGAATACAAAAGTGAAGGTTAAATGTAGGACTGTGTTGCTTAGCTCACCTTTACTTTGGTTGTCAAGCAGAAAAAGCCACTAAAGAAGTATAATTGATATGGGTTGATTTAATCTTTTCCCTATCCCCATTTTTTTACTCTCCAGAACAGGAACTGTTATTAAACAAAACATTAATTCTTTACCATCTACAAGAACAAGAAGAATCTGCCTGGATATCTAAGGGGACTTTAATTTCACTCTGATCATTAGTTTGTGTTCTTTGTTTCCATGTCATACAGTGTGGTGTGGCAGTTTATCCGAGTATATCCAGTTCAGAAAGAAAATGAAGAGTCAGGTTTCCCAGCATGCTAGAAGTGTGGTATTCAATAGAAGTTCTCATCAAGGTTGTGCCTGCCATCTTGATCTCTGTGGAAACTTAAAATAGTATTTAAAATTGGCTACTGTCATTATCTCCTTACTGTAAAGCACGAAGCGTTTGTAAGTTGATCTGTTCTGTTGGAGAATTTAGGAGACTAAAGCAGGAGAGACGAGATGACACATAACAGAGATATTAAAAACCAACAAATTTTGTGTTTTCTCAAAACTGCAAGCACAGAGTAGATGAGAATGAACAATATTGAGAATGCTTCAAAAGGACTGTTAGATAAATGATGGACCCTTTGGAATATCTGGAGAACTTATAAAAACAGCTTAAAAGATAGGCTGGAAAGAGGGAGGAATGCATATTGAATCATAGGGGAATTATACAGCCTCGTGGCAAGAATCTCTTTAGACAGCTTGGTTGGAAAATATCACAGAATTCAAATAGAGGTAAAATAAACCTTTTCAAACTAAGATCTACTTTAACAACAACAAAAGCTAAGCTACTTGAATGATCACAGAAGTAGTGGGCTGCTTCAAACTATGTACATGAAAAATCACAGTATTATATGATAACCATAGAAAAATACTAACCCTGCTTGTTTTAATAAATAGGAAAATACTTTTCAGGTCATATTACCAGATCTGTGGTTGGGCGAGAGAAAAGAAAAAGAGAAAAAGAAAAAGAAGAAAAAGGCTTGTCATGTTGGGGAAATAAGAGTTAATAAGCCAAAGGCTGGGCATGGAGAGCATGTTTCATTCTGTCTCAAATAAAGCAAATAAACTCCCTATTACATCCCACCTCACAAAAAGGTAATCAAGTCCTAATGGATTTTCTCAATCCAAAAAAAAGAAGAGTTTTCACCAAATCTCTAAACTGTGGGTTGTCTGAAACACTTCAGGAATGCTATTCTATTAATTGGCAAACCACTGAATACCCTCAGTTACACAAACACAGTGCCCATGGAGGTATATGAAGACCAGAGATGCACAAATATGGAGAGGAATAAGAAACTGAAACTGAATTTCAAAATTTTGTCATTATGACTCCCATCTGAGTGTAGAAATTAGATACAAGACTTTGTCGTAGTTGTAAAAAATATTAAAATTAAATTAACGGGCAGGAGAATAATTGGAGTGACACTATGTATGGCTAGGAAGTATTTTCCAGTGCTTTAAAAGAGGCAAGTGATAAGTTCTTCTAAATCAATGAGACTGACAAACGTCAGTAACACATGATCTTGTGAGAATAGGCAACCTCTTCAGAAACAGGACATATCTGAGAAACCATCCAGTACACATGCTCTGATTTGCTGTCTGCCAGGCACGTACGGGGTTTACTAAACAGAAATGATAACCTTTTGATACTTCTCACTTCTATAAATATATTTGGCAGTAGATACTTCCTAGTTATTTTTATAGTGCCTTCACCCTACGCAGAAAACAGGATTTCTCTCCCAAGTGCCCTGCCTCTACAGACAGGTGTCATTTCTTGTTGCTAAGGAGGAACTCAGCCTCTGATGTGAAGAAGTTTTGTTTGGGGCTGTAAAGTATAAATGAGTCAAGTTCCTCTGGGTTTTACACTTTTCATTCTGTTTTGTCTCTTTAAAGAAAGAAAAATAATTCTCCAATTAAAAATGAAGATGTTAACCCCTTTCTGATAAGAGTAGGATTTTGTTCCTATAGTGCACACACAGCCTTTGCTAACTGATTCAACTGCAATTCAAGGAATTTGTCAGGTCCATATAGGTAGAGAACTTTGTAGGATCTCTCATGTTTAACTGTCTAAAATCATTCATCTAATCTTGGTTCTTGCCATAGCTGCTACAGAGATATGGTGAATATTGGAAGATCACTCTATAAACAGCATAAATCATTCTCTCTGGTGTCCACCTTTGAGTAAGTATGACAGGTTTATGCTTGACACTGAACTTTAAAATGGCTTGTCATGTTAGTTGCCAGAAAAAAGGGGAGTGAAACTATAATCATTTGCAGTTGCAGACTAAATAATATATATCACTTTTAGTTGGAATGATCCAGCATCTGTGACTTAGAAGGTGATATTAGCCAGGTTCCTCCTGAGCACATTAATAGAATTTATTCCAGCTACTGAGCTTTAGAAAAGACTTAGCTTACAATAGTACCATTATTTTTTACATTGCCAACTGAAATATCTTCTTCTCCCTTTAGTGATTTAAGTGTTGGTGGTGAACATACTCTATTTCTAGAACCTTCCTCTTCGAAACCCCAAAATCTCTTATGCAAAGGCTAAATACACTTCTTCTCAGGTCCTTTTTTACTGTTGTATTTTTCAGGATGATCTTTTATAGTTTATCTGAGTTTTGTTTAGTTTGGTTAGTACACTTTGCTTTTCACTCCATATTTATTGCAATTCGCACTGCAGTGTTAATCTTTTCGCTGTGGATACACGCAGGGAAGAAAGTCTCCTTTTTCCTTGCAAAGAAAGAAAACTCATAGTCGGTTTTGACAATCACAAACTATGTCTAGACTTGAAAAATGAACACTGCTTTTTTCCCCCCAAAACTCTCAGACCTAGTTCACCTCATCGGATTAATTTTCAAAGGAGTTGGGGAGTCACTGGATTCAAGCTAGATCTGTAAAATATGTATGAAGGAAGAAAGTTCTCTACTAAACCATGACCACCTGATTCATATATTTCTTGATAACTTGTCTTCATAAATCACAGTTACTATTAATGTGATGCAAAAAATCCTTCTTAGAAAATGGGAAGGATTTTTGTTATGAGCTGGAAAATATTTCAGCCATTCAGAAAGAATTCCCCATGCAGCTTCAGTTCATAGCAGCATGAATGCAAAGCAACATGCACCAGAGTGGTCCCTCCTGTGATGTCTAACTGTATGACTCAACATTGTCTGTAATGGTTATGGCAAGACTTTTTTGATCAGTTGGAGTTTGGAGACTCAAACCTGTAAATTCAGCACAAAGTCCTATAAACATTTAGGCAGCGATCTGCCCTTTTAGACAGAAGATCATACCTGTATGTATGCACAGTCTTAAACGGTACATAAAATGGCCAGGGGATAAAATGCTATATACTTTTTGGTCACCAGGGATTCACACATAAAGCCGGCTTCCAAATAATTTTCTAATTCTTATAATTTGGAGAAGAGATTTGAGCCTAGACTCCTAAATCCTGTAGCACTGAGAGGAATCTCAGGCTGTCCCATTTGCTTTCACTACCCATTTGCTTACTACTGCAAGATTTTAGTCTCAGGGTTCCCATGAAACAGTGTCAGAGCAGCTAGACTCTTCACTATTTCTCACTAGATGAATGTCTCAGACATATTTATTTATATATTTGCTCTGATTTCTCTGATTCTCCTTCCTCTTCTGTCAGTGTCACCATTAATTTCTATCTCTATCATATTTCTCTCTCTCATCTCCATCTATCGTCTCTACATCTCTACCTCTATCTTATCTATATATCTGTATCATCTGTACCTAGATCTCAATGTATCCAAGGGATCATTACTGGTAGTTTGTAGTCACCTTTTGGTCTGCAATGACTTGTGGGATCCCTGCAGTGCTGATTTGGCACCTCTCTAAGTAGCACTGCCGTTACTCAGTAGGGATTTTGTACAGTACAAGAACCTATAGACTAGCTGAACCAAAGTATTACAAGAGAGTTTTAAATAGAGTGCAGTCAGTGGGTGCCTGTGGCCTCATTTATTTTTGAAAGACTGTATTGAAGTATCTCCTCCCCAGAATTCAAATGGAAATCTGGGAGAAGATCCCTTGAAAGACAAGCCAGAGAATGAGGGAGACCCTCTTTACCCCCTGCATTAACATTTCAACCTTGCCTCAAGTGCTTAGTACTGAGTTTGAGAACAAGGGAAATGATGTCCTGAGGCTTCAAGGCACTACTTCGTCTTTGTTCAGGCGTAGGCCATCCTGTCTATATAAATTACTGAGCTTTCGCAGGAAAGGCTCCCTCATGTCCTAAGAAGGTAATGACTTCTCTTCACATCATCACTATCTCAGCTCTGCACTCATATTGTTAATTGACCTTTGGTGCCTCTGATACCAGAGACCATGTTTAAAAGGCCGTCTGTGCTTACCTTTAAGTGCCTACCTATTCATCAGGCCTAACTGTTGGCTAGCAAGTCTTCAAATCAGTTGTGTAATGACCAACAAATTAGATAGTGGATTAGGAGACCAAGGTTAAACACGTACAGCTTGTATTTGATAGCAATAGTTGTCTGTTTTTTTTCTTTTGCAAGCTCCTTGCAGTATTTTGTAAAGCAACAATTAGGAAAGGAAAAAAAAAAAAAAAGAGTAATTTAAAGCACTCACAAAAGTGAAACTCACAGTAAGTTGATAATGGATAAAGTTTCTACTCTACATAATGACTTGGGAAATTCAGGCCTGAGAATTTTCAGAATCTGAATGTTAGTTTGCAGCTTTTCAGTGGGAGTTTTCACCCTGAGGCAGACATTGACTGAGCTCATACATAAAATGCCTAGGCAGTTAGTTGCCTACATGAGAACCAAATACACTGACTGCTATCAAGGACAGATTTCTAGGGAAGACTTTGTAAAAGCTAGAGAGAGAGGGTGAAGAAGTCACCCGTGGATGTCCCAGATACTTGTGTGTGCCCCAGACCACATGTAAGGAAGTTGCGAGAAACTTTCTGAATACAGCCAGCTAGATTGACTGCTAGGTAGGAATTATGTCAACTTTTTTGGTTGTAGGGGAAATTAAAGGTTGTAATCCTCAGGATTCTCAGTTTGGTAAACTGAAGAACTAGATGGCCCTAAGTGTGTTGGTAATTTACACTAAACTCTACATAGATGTACTGCTGCCACACAGGACAGGTCTTGGGGCAGCAAAATATGCTCAAGAGAAGGGGTAGATTCGACATCAACATGCACTGGTTTAACATTTCTTAGCTAACTTCATGCTAACTTCTCTGCGCTGCTAACACCATCAATACACCGAGCCTAGAGTATCCTACACTAATCAACTAGACTCATTACTATAATAGCTGTAATGTTAATGTTCAACTCCACATTAGAGAATGATAGCTATGTCTGATTGTGATTTACAAGTTTTGGCCCTGTCTTGAAGTCAGGTTCTTATTTTGGCAAATTTGCACACTGAGAGAAGACAAGGAGGTAAAAATATGAGTGGTTAGAGCAATCACCTGTAGTGTGGTATTCTGACTGAGCCTTTCTTTAATGGAATGCAACACAAAGGAATTGAGAAAGCTGGTTGTCTGGGTATTTTTATAATCTCTGAGAAACAGTCAATTTAAAGAGGAAGTACAACTTGATAGTATTTATTATAATAGGCATAGTTTTATTTATATTTAAGACTCGAGTTCTCCAGCTAAATGAGTAGAAGCAGCAGAGATTCTGTAGATTTCTGCAGTTTGGCATCTGGAGGTCTGTCATCTGATTTATGAAATGTAAATTTGTCTTCATCTTTTTGCTCATGTTGCATAAATCAGCAAGTTCTGGCTTGCCCATTAACAATGAAGAGGCACCAGACCACAGATTTGATAAAACATATTCACTTTTTTTTAAATTTTGTTTCCAGTTTACCCTCAAAATATTTCAAGCAATTTCAAAGATGAGTAAAATAACAGACACTAAACCAGTGTTTTATTTCCCTTTTTTAACTGGCTTTGATTAAGTGGACTTCATATTTAGGATTATCTGGATTATAACAATGCACTGAATCCAGAATGTAGGATTGGATTGAAATACCAGATGTCTGGAAGTAGAAAGTGATAACCTGGATGAGTAACAGATATCAGTGATTATCAGTCCAGCTGAGATGTAATTTCAGTATGCTGACATTTCTTTGTGTTCATGTAAGGGCAAGTGAGTCAGGGGACTAGAAGAATGAAACTTACTTTTAGTTCTGCATTTTATATTTCAGTTTACACCCAGGTACACAGTAAAGTGAAAGGGTAGGAGATTCTGTAAGTAGTACAATCCAACAATTAATTTCCCATATGCAAATTTGTTATGTCTTAATTAAATTAAATTAAATATGTAATGTCTTAATAGGCATAGTATTTCTTCATGAAGTTACTGTGTGGTAAACTATAGTCTTTTCATTGACAGAAGCGGAGTTCACATTTGCAAAGTTCATCTACTTTTAACTTTGTTGGCTGATACTAGTGCCTTGCTCTAACAAAATACCACTCATTCTAATCTTATAGTCCAGAATCTCAACTGGTTTTAATAAATGTAGTCATCAATACCTTAAAGTTAAAGGAAGTCATAGATCCATTTTTTATGAGACTTTCGGTGGCAAATATGAAGAACACAACTGTTAATTTTTTTTAGAACTGTCTTGTGGCCATATCCACATACAGAAAAAGATCCCTGTTGCAAGTGAAGCAAATCGTAGAATCATAGAATCACTTAGGTTGGAAAAGACCTTTAAGAGCGTCGAGTCCAACTCTAATAAACCAAAAAAACTTCAAAAAATAAGAGATCATCATAATCCCTAGTCAAATAGCTGTCCATTTGCATTTTTTTTTGCATGAGACAGTAATGTCAAGTATTAAATTGATGGCATACATAAGTATGAAATGTCATGCTGAGTGAATATTTAGTATTTTATTTTACACCTCTAAGACCGATTCGTTTCTAAAGAAGAAACTTAATAAAATGCCCTACATTAACTAATTGAAAGGATTCTTGTTGCTTGGGTTATCTTCTTCAGCAAATAGTACACCAAGTGCTTTTTTCAACCAAGATGTGTATTATACACACATATGTGTAGGCTATTTGTTCTTTTCTTTTTTTTTTCTTTTAATGAATAGAACCTGTGTTGGGAAGGTGGGAGGTGAAAAGTTCACATCTTCCTGAAGAGTCATCATGTAAAATGAGTGCATACAGACTAGTGTGGTAAAGTACTTTGTGTATGGTAGAGCAGTATTAGAAAGTAACCTGGTGAAAATCTTGTACCATTTTCAGAATGTTTCTGTCATATTAAAAATAAACATGGAATATGCAATGTATTATTTTATATACATAATTGAAAATCATTCCTCCCTTCCCTACCTGTTAATCTTGTAGTTATAGAAAAATCTTTATGTCCCCTCTGGTGGTGTTGATAGTTCTAAGACTGTACAAAGACGCAGGAAATATAGCTCCCAGTATAATTTCAGGTGTTACTAATCAAATGCTGTAAAAGAAACACAGAGCCATAGGCACGAATTCTCACTCTCAAATGTGCTTGCTGTTCACCTCTAAATTAAGATATCATCTGCAGACACTGAAATAGCAGTGAATATGTAGTAGCAATAGTGTTCTATAAATAAAGTTGTGCAAAATACAATATTTCTAACATCTTAATTATGTATATGTGAGTATAACAGTGAGGAACTGACAATGATTAAGTACGGGCTTTGTACACAGTTATGTATATTCCAACACTACCCAAGGAGCCCAGCTGAGCTGTCTTTGTGTTAGGTACTATGAAGATATACAATAAGTCATTACAGAGTCTTGGCTGTGAGGACTTTCACTCTAACCTTACAGAAGTTGGGAGAGATAGAACATCACCCCTTTACTGAACAGGTAGGGAGCTGAGGCACAGAAAGTTTAAATGATTTTTCCTAGAACACGTTACCAAAAACAAAAAAAAAAAAAAAAAAAGATATAGTGACTTTTATTTTAGCCCTGGATATGCAAGATCTTCAGGCAGGTATCACTTCTTTTCATGCCTATACCATGCCTCCTGCCATCATTCCACTGGCCTGGTTATTCATTCATATAAATGTGAAAATCTATAGTGCAGAAAGGCTCATCAGAACCAATCGTTTTAGTCCCCCCTTTATGGTCAGAGAAGAAACTGGGTTAATGGAGTCTCTAGTGTTAGTTATTTTATCCTAAGTTAATTTTAAAATTGGACAGCTGAATCTTGTCCTTAGAGTACCAGTTTATTTCCACAAACAGCAGATATCGTATTTGGCTCAAACGTAGATGCCTGAAATGTAAGTGAATGAGACAGTTCCCAGCTAAAACCTATGAAATCTATGAAAAGAAAGTCTTCATTATGAAGACAATCTCTATAGGCTTCATACACTAGGAAATCCCCAATTTCTTATTTCTACAGAACATATGATCCTTTAAATTGTAAAATTCTATCTTCTGCAGATTAACCACTCTCTGAGGAGTGTGTTGCCTACAATGTTCATCTACGCATTCAATATACAACAGATGAAATACATTAGCCTGCTATTAAACCACGTTACCTCTGTATTGTTGATGGGTCCTTCATCATGAGAAGTCTGAAACAGTACCTTTCCTATGGGCTTAAATATTTCATTACTCGAGTATATTCATCACATCTTATCTTATGCTCCTCTAGCAATTATAATACTATTCTGGCTATCCCCTCTTTTCCCTTACAAAGGTATAAAGGAAAAATGTATGAGGATCTGAGTCAGCCCAACTCACACCTTCATGTTGCATATGCTAATAATTTGTGTGAGAGATGCAATGATAATGGAATTGTGTAACACCAGAACAGTAATTATTGACCACTTGGAAAAGAATAAACGGAAAGGCAAGAAATGTACATTATGGAAGAATTGGATGTTGTGAGTTTAAAAACTCCACTAATGAACTTTTATTGAAACAAAAAGAAATGAAAATGTCAGCTTTGCTCCTTAGACATCATTGTTAATGGCCCACTTACTACACTTTGCATCTCCAAAACAAATACAATATCTTCTCAGGATAAATACTCTATACACTGTGGAGAACACTGAATGCTGAAGAAAAATGCTTTAAGGGCATGAGAAGGATGCAGACTGGCTGTAGTCCAGCTCCCCATTTGTAGCTTATTGCTGTAAAATTTCCATATACTTCCCCTGAGTACAATGAAAAACTGTGTAAAGTGATACTTCTGGCTTCGAATGAACTAGCAGCACCAGGGAATTCTTACAATAAAATGGAAGAGGGGCAGCTTATACAATTAAATCACTTTTTCCTTGGAAAAATGGATACATAAAAATATTGCCTATAATATTTTCTTGGTATATTTATACTTTGTTCCCAGACATTAGGCAACTTTGCAAATTGTGGATCTGGATACTGGCAGGCCTGAACATGCTTTAGACATTATTGATGCTTTTAAAAGGTGTGGTGTGCAAGGAGTCCTCTGCAGACCTGCATTTTAAGCTAAGGGTTTACTTAACACCGATAACAATACCTTGCTAACATTCAGGCCTTCAAACTGAAAATTAGACAACAGTGCTTTACTTACAAGAGACACAATCCTCAAAATGTAGACAGAGGTAAGTAGCTGCATTAAAAACAGAAAGTGTTTTTCCATAAGCAACATATACACATGCTTAAGGTTGATATTTATCATTGAATGGGAATTTCCTGAAACTCAAAAAGAGCTGTGGGGTTTACTAAACATAAAGAACTCTACATGAAAAGGTCAGATCCACAAAGGTGTTTAGATTTAGTTCCATTTAATGCAGAAGTTAGGAGTCAAAATACCTGTGTGATTTGGTACTGGAGGATGTAGTTATGCCTTCTGGTATGGGTTGTGTGAGGTGCAACTCAGAGCACATGGTATTAGGGAGTGAAAATCTTTATACAGCCCATCCACAGAGGGTAGCTTAGACATGCCAGGTTGAGTACTTACTGTTAGAAAAGTGAGTAATTGCTGGGTCACTGCAATACAACCCAAAAGGCAAAATGCTTTTTAAAAAAATCTGATCAGTTGAACGGCAAATTGTAAAGTCTTTATATTACTTTACAGGAAGTAGATATAATTTATTAAAATGCACATAAATAAAAATATAAATAAAGTTCAGATGAGTAAGTCTTTTCCTTCCTTAGTTTTTTGCTCTGATGTGATGAAGAATTTGTCTTTCTCACATATCAGTGCTGAAATAACCCGACATACATAACCTGAAATACCTAACTAAAATTTAAGATTTGTGATTATGTGTCTGTAAGAGATAGCACAATGAGGCCACAATCCTGGGCTGTGCCCTCAGCCTGTGCTCTGCCCCAAGGATCCAGGATTATAGGACATTCACTTTGTCTGCCTGTGGCTGAGCTTGGCTGAGCCGTGTGGGCCTCTGCTCATGCAGCTGAAGAAGAGGTTTTAGGTTTTCTATGCTACTTTTCCTCAGCTTGATGTTTAAATTTTTGTATCTTTAATGCAGTTTTTGCAGCGCTTGCCATCTTGGAATATTTATGAGTGAGTGGGTTCTTTTCAGGGAACTCAGTGTAATGGAATGTAGGGTTCTTAAAATTCTGGTGTTTTTGTTTGTTTACCAAGTGATAGTAAATAAAACGGAGAATAGTTGTTGGGAGAGGCAGACTTATTAACTGAAGAACATATCTGCTTATACAAAAATTTTGCAAAATGGTCAGATTTGACATACTGTTCTGACTGAAACATCTTATTTTTTGTGAAAGAGTCCAGAATTTTGTTTTTGTTGGCATTTTCAAAATTATGTAATTTAATATTGTGCAATTTTATTGAAGATTAATGTGATTTTGTACATGTATATGTTTGTGTGGAAGGGAAATGGTGTATCTAATTCTTATGCTCAGTGTAGATCTTGTTGTTTGTGTAGCCATTTATTCCTGCATTGAAAGTTATAAAACAAGAGAGGAATCAAAAAGACTTTGCTTTCAATTTATCAATGAATGTGAATTGTGAACATCAACAGATATTCAGATCTATACCTAATAGACAGATGACATTAAAAAATACGATACTTTAAGGAACATATTAATACCCCAACAAAACATAAAAAAACTTAGAAAACAATGAGCAGAGGATGCAAGTCTGATGTCAAACAAAACATCTTTAACCTGTGTTTGTAATGAGAAAAATTAAAGAAGACGGAGTTACTTGTTGTTGTACAAGACCCCGAAGATTTACAGTAACTTGCACCTGTGCTGTGAAGCAGCCTCCAACTCAGACACCTGAGAAAACAACTGTGTAGCACACTAAAAAGTCTCACCTTTGTGGAAAACTGTGGCTCTGAATTTTTTCTGTGAAATTCAGTTCAGTAGGTCCTTGTCTTCATGCAGAGGGGATTTGAAAAGTCCTCAGCTACTGTTGAGTCTGAACAACTAAAGAGGAGAATAGAATTTAAGGCTTTCATCTCCAGGTCAGTGGTGTTGGAATTGAACATCTACATGAATGCTTGAGTCAAATACACACATAAGTACTGCTACAGCCCTAGGTGTGGGGTTTCAGATATGTCCTGGTACCCAGGGCACTGTGCATCAGTGGGGAGAGTCAGAGAAGCACTGTTTAGGAAAGAACTGGTTTTGGTACCTTTAGTTAGGAATGCCTTAAATGTAACTTCCTTTTAAAACTTACCCAAGGCACATAGGGTGCTGGGGACATGGAAAGCTTAATAGCCTAAAGCAAAAAAACCAACCCTGTATTTAAATTAATACTATTAAAATTTGCTTTGGATTAAGCCTTTGTTTGTTAAATTTCACCCTAGAGTAAAAATTTACAACTGAATCATAATCCCTCAAAGATAGAGTTTGTCTGTGGAAACTTTGAGACAATTTTAATTATCTTAGTAACTAATAAGGGATGACTGAAGTAAAAGGTCTGGACTCTGTGCAAGCCAATTTTGGAGGGTTTTTTATGGCATTGCATGGGGTTACACAGTATGGAAGCCAGAAGTAATTTTTTTTCACCTCACATTTTACTCAGAAAACTTTATAGTCTTCTAATGAAGGATCATTGTGTAATGTCCTGGAAAAGTTCCCTCAATCTTCCTAACTAGAGCTTTGGACAAAATTAAATGTGTCCCCATAGAATCCATCTCAGTTTTACAAGAACCATCTGAATGTTTTGTGGGGTGACTTTTCTGATATAAACTGAGGGGATACACTTGGTTGAGACATCCAGCTTTGTATGGTAAAAATGGGGTTAAAGATATATGGAAGTGGGCTTTTACTAAGATACAGTTCCTTAGCAGTAAAAAACATTAGATCTATTTCCAAAGGAGATGGTGGACCAATTTGTGGGAATCCTTGGCTCAAGTTTTGAAATCTTTCCAAAAGATGTGTTTTTGCTAAGCTTTTTTGTAAACTGTACCAACCAGGTACCAAACATGTACAGATTATGTCATACCACTGGATCTATCTTAGTAAATAGAATTTAGATTTATAGTTAAGTAACGAGTAAGGGAAAGGCTGAGTCACTCACATAAGGACAATTCTAGTCCCAATCCATCTCAGGCAAAACTGGTGTCAACATCTCATGCAGAAGGTCTGCTTTAAGCTTTTGTGTCACAAGTGCAGAGCACAAAGGAAGTATTGAAAGAAGAGCAATGATTCTGGGTCAGCAAAGGGGGTGCTTTGGGACACATGTAATATGAGAGATGATACGAGAGAGAAAACTTGTCAATAAATGAAGACCAACTAATTAGTAAATATATTACAATGAATTAGTGGAAATAAGATCAACTGGACTTAGTAAGTTGCAGGAAGTCCAACATACTTCACAGAAGAATTCAGACAACCCTTCCACCTACTGTTAGAGGAGAAGAGGCTAATTTTTCATGTATGTGTGCTGGTAAATCTTATTTTATTTTGGATTCATCAGTCATGACTAGTGTTTTGAATATGCAGTGCATGCCAGGCCATATAAGTGCTGTATTGTTGCTTTACAGGAGCTAATTTTGGTGGTGAAGACAGTGATTTCTCTGACAGGGACACTGGGCTGCTCCAGGGTCTTGAGTTTATATGGAGTTTTGAAAAGTTTTGCGGTAGGTTTGCATTTGCAACCAAATACCAAGCAAACTAGCATTTCCTGCAAATGAGAAACCCTCCTTTTTGACCACATCCAACTAGTAAAGCCTTGAATCATTTTTATTAGTGACACTACTGTGCCTCCATAATTATTAGGATGAATAATTGCTACCTCATATCACATACTTGCTGACCCACCCCTTAGCTCTCAAGCAAACAAAGTAAAGTCACAAGACTGATAGATTGTAAACCTCTCATTACTGAAATTGCTCCTATTACCCACAATATCTAAACTTTATTACTGACAATGATGGTTTTCAAGTATCCCTGGGAATTTAGAGAGTTCCACAGTTCAGAAATGCATCAGCCTTGCCAGCACTGAATGTCATAAGTAAATAGGCAGCAGAAGAAATTCTAACTTCCAAACAGTCCAGAAGCCAAGCAAAATATTACGGGTAGAAAAAACAAAACAAATCCAAACATAATTATATAGCTGGAGTTCAGGTTGTTTGGACTTGGAATGAAACTGCTTGCCCAATCCTATCAGGGGATCTTTACAGTTCCAAACCCACGTATGCCTCCCATTTACTATTTCTATTCTATACCAGCCTGCTATTTTCTGC
The DNA here is from genome assembly GCF_001431845.1 of Calidris pugnax. Taxonomy (NCBI): domain Eukaryota; kingdom Metazoa; phylum Chordata; class Aves; order Charadriiformes; family Scolopacidae; genus Calidris; species Calidris pugnax. The sequence continues at coordinate 12,779,068 of NW_015090864.1, read as the reverse complement.
TCAACTGGTAAGCAAAAGTTACTTTAAATTTTTTTTTTTAGTCTGTATTTATCGTCAACTCTCAGACAACAATAACAGTCGAATGAGTGTGCTAGTACATCTGCCTTTCAGGCCATCCCTCCAGCAGAGGCTTTCGTTTATCTAGATGAATATTTCCAGTCTGTTTCAGAGAGCTCCCCAGAAAGAGCATTTCTCAGTCAGCCATAGGAATAACAAAGACAGCAATTAAAATACCCTAACGTTTCTAGAAAGTGATTGTACTTCAGACTGTGGTGATTAAGGTAGCTTAACAAGAAAGGTATGAATATGTACAGAAAATAATTATTTTAATTTGAGCACATTATAAAGTGTGTAGAGAAAGAAAAGTGAAATTTTATTTTAATTTTAAAGTTAATCCTCTCATATTATTGACATTATATTGAGATAGAGATTATGAGTATTTTAGATGGAGAAAGGGGCAATAGGTTTCACAGCAGTTCTTAAAACTACTCTAACTGAATTTAATTTTTTTTTTTTTTTCTAAACAGAAATCACTAGATGTCACTTTTCCTGGATCAGAGATGTCTCTTATTACAGTAGTCCTGCAAATGGTACAAAGTTGGCAGAAACCGTTTTTCCCTTCATGGACATATTTTATTTGTATAGAAATAGAAGCTGCCATTCCACCCTCTCTTGACCATTCCCTGTGTTCCCAGGAGACACTGTATCTGCATGTCTGTGGTCTGGCCACAAAGAATCAAATCCCATAAGACAATGGAGTTAAGAAAAGGTTTTTTTGGGAAATTTGCAGAAGAGGAATAGCCAGTGGGTTGCTAGTGGATGAGTATGTTAAGCCAATAATAAAGATACTAGATGGAGAGACCTGGTGTTCATTGGTGTGGGCACTTATTTTTGGAGGAAGAACAGTTCAGGCAGATGGCTGTATCCTAATCAGGATGCAGTTGCTGTGCAGGTCTGCACTGTGCTATGCACTAGGCAGTGCAAAAGGGAGGAGGTGTTAGAGCTTCTGTCACCACCCAGTTGATCTGTTGTGTTTTGCTTTCTCGTTAGAAATAACAGCGTATGTCTCCTGTCAAACAGTAATGTACTAGATCAGAAATTATTAATGCACTGTAATCCAGCAAATTATTACTTATGTGACAATTATTTTTGATGACAAGTACATGAGGAGTCATCATGAGTTATGCTGCACTTAAGTAAAGGTGGTGGCATCTTATATACAATAAAGACAAACACAGAATTCGTGCGATCCATGAAATGGAGTGGTAGGCATTAATTTAATATAATTCTAGATTACAGAGATTAGTGCCATTCAAAAATACTCTGTCCGACTAAGGTATTATTAGGAAACAAGTGCAGGTAGTTGCATTAAACAAATAAACTAAATGCAAATATTACACATCTATGAAATTTATGTAAAGGCTTTTACCATCTCAGAGAAATAAAGCCAATAAGTCAACATACACCAGTATACATAAATGTTTATAAATTTGCTCTTTGTTCTGTACAATTAATGAACATCAGAGAATTTTCTCTGATGAGAAATCCTAGGCAAGTGTAGAACAGATACAGCTGAAACAGCAATAACACAGAAGTTGTCTTGCTCACAGTTTGCAAGCCTGTTTTCCAGTCCTCTCCTATGCCATGAAGAGGATTCTTCTTGTTCCCTCATGAGTGCTTCTCTATACATGACTTTTTCCTGTTTTGCACACCCACTCCTTGCTACGAAACCTCCATGAGGTGTAATACAATCAGCCACAAGAAAAGCTCCTCCACTCTGAAGCCTAACATTATTCAGCTTTTATCATTAGAACAATTCTTCTGTGAAAAAGTGTTTGTTTTTCATGATGCTGGATTCCATAAATGCACTGAATTAGTTTTTTTAATTAGCCTAAAAGAGAATGGGAAGGACACCATCCATTACAACCAAGTCTGGAATTAACAGCAGTCACTGATGCCTTTAAGGAGACCTATAGTACAGGGGGAACAGAAAGATCTACCTGTTACTAAAGTTGCCTGACACATCTCATGTTAAAATCCCATTTTCAAATGCTAATATGTTGATCATACTTCAGCTGTTTGGACTGAAATTTTCCATACTCACTGACTGCCTCAGGCAAAATTCTTTAGGAAAGTTTCAACAAAAATCATTTAGCTAAAGAAATTTTCTCTCAACTGGCTGTACTTGGACTCTTTCCAACTACTAGAAACAAACCAGTTCCTTCCATTCTTGCAATGAAAGATTCCTGCAGCAATATACTTTTATTGGAAATGCTCAACAAACTCCCTGAAGCAAACATAACACCGGTGACCGTAATAGGGAGGGGTGATTTTGCACCACTAAGACTTTGACTTTCCATGTGAATCCACAGGTCTTTGTAAGAAGCTGAAGACTGGTACCATCAGTTCCATGGAACTGGAGGGAATAGAATGCTTGATTATTTTTGTTTTATTTCATTTTCAAAGTGAAGTAATAGGCATTGATCTACAGATATGATTGTATTCTGCCTGGCCACAAGGAAAAACTGTTTGATTTCACTCTGACATGGACTGATGAATAACTTTGATGTATTTGCTAGAGATATTTCTAAGAGAAATACATATTAAAAAATAGTTAAATTTTTATTTTTGTATTAATTGATCTCTGCAACCTGATTAGTGAAGATATGAGACCAGTAAATGTGGCTTTGTTCTATTTTATCTTGCACCTCTAATAAAAATTTAAAAATCTCTGTGACATTACTCTGCTAGAAGAAATGAAAGTGAGAATCTTCCATACTATTAAAATGGCTCTTCTTTTATGTACATCTTCTACAAACATTCACAGCTTCTGTGACGGTGGTACCACTTAACCCTATTTTGAAACCTCATTAACCTCTTTCTTGATGCTTGTGAAATGAAATTTGTCAGATACTCTGCTCTTTAAATATTTCTCTTCTGTTAAGCTAAAAGCAAAACAAAATAAAAGCAGAATATAAAGACCTGGGAAACATCTCATCAGTGATGTGTTATTTGTCTTCTAATAACGTGAGTGTAGAATATGGACCTCCAGATTTGTGGCTAACTTGAGATCTACTGAAATATCCTCTGTACCAATTCTTTGGCTCTTTTGTTTAATATAAATGTAATTTCATAGACCTTCTGTTCAAACTTACCATTATAAGATAAAAATGGAAAGAGATTATGAGATATAAAAAATGACCACAGGATTTAACTCTAATAACACAATCCACTGATAATAATGGATATTTTTCTTACATCCTAAGTGGTTGTTCCCTGAAACGACCCACCCTCAGTAATTGTTTAATTCCTCAGCCTCCTTGGATTTCTCACTCTATGTTTAGAGTCCTGTACCATGACTCTAGTGACTATATTTTTCCTATTGGTCTCCAATGAAAAGAAACGGTGGAATATTAGCCTGGGTAAGTGGATTTTTGAAGCTCAGTAGAATTCTAGCCACTCTATAAAGAAAAGTATCCCTCTTTATGAAATCAACTAAACAATATAAAATATCCTCAGAGATGCATAGCTGGCTGTGGTGTCACCTCATATATTTGTTCAGATATTTTGGTCACCAAGCTCTATTGGTATCACGATCAGGAAAAAATGCTATTTTTAGAGTGGGCTGACAACAGTTAATTTTTAAATTGGACTTTTCCTTTAAATCTGTCAGTCTTTTTTATTTAAATATTTTGAAATGTGAATCTACTCAATGAGTTCTGTTTAATTATATGAACAATTTTCCTGGCTAAGTGGTTAAACAGGTCTCCTGATATTCTTGTGAGAACAAGATTTTATTAAATGCCTCTGAAAAGAACTGAATGGTAGATATGAAGTTGTTAGATTTATGGAAACTATTGGATCAGGAATGCTAATTTTTCCTAGCGTTAATATATTTAGGTGACATCTTTCTGAAACATGGCTGAAGTCTGTAGCTTGTACTTCATGCTCTAGTAGAAGAGCTGATGATGAATGTACAGTCAAATACCCTTAATATTTTGCAGATGCTGTGAACACCAATTACAGAAGACTGACTGCAGTGAAGGGGTTAATGATTAATTAAGTATGATGATATGAATTAAGTATCAGCAGGGTCTAGGGTAATTGATGTCAGGTGAATGGGAAACTCCCCAGGATAATGTCAGTGCCAGAGGGAGTGGTGATTAGTGGGGATAAATGCTGGTGTGATCTGCATCTGATGAAGGCAGAGTTGAAATGTTTGTGGGACTGGGCCCAGCTGAGAATAATAAAGGATTTTCTGTTCCCGACTGAGAATAAAGGAGATTTTGAATCAAGATATGTAAATACAGGTAGAACCCTTTCCATCTTTAAAAAGTACAACTAGCCATATGCTTTTAATATTTATCTATATAAAACTTTAGAAAGCAATGTAAAAGAACCATGTAATCCCTAATTTTAAGTAGTTCTAAGAAATGAAGAAAATTGAGGTCCATTATTTTTCTCTGTTCGTTACTAAAAACAACGCAGAGCAGTCTTCAAAGTGCAGAGGAATACTTTGCTGTGCCTCTGCTTGCTTATTTGCAAACTAGATGACAAATATTCTAGTACAACTTTGTAAACCTCCTTGAGGACATCAGAAGGAAAACACTCGTAAGCGTTGTTTTTATTTATTTTTAGATACCTGTAGTTATAATTATTATTGTATATGTATGTGTAAGACTGGCTTCTTCACACAATTGTAGAAAATTTTGATTCATTTCCAGAAATAAAGTCTGTTTTGTGTATTGTAAAATGCAGTACAGAATTTGTAGTATTTAATCACTTAATTAAAGATTGTTTCACAATGCATGTACTTTACTGATATGAATTAAGGCTGTGCAAGAAAACTCAGTTATTCCATAAACCTAACTTAGTTGTGCTTAAAAATGTTCTTTACTGAGTAACCTGATACACTAATTTACACAGAGAATTATATATGGTCTGCAATTATTTTACTTTAAAATCTTTTCCACTCCACAATACCTACAAGGGCCATTATAACGGTGCTTATTTATTTACTGTAGGCAAATCCTATGAGGTTTTGATGTCAATCTGGGCCATGGCAGTTTAGTTGACACACCAAACAAGAAAAACAGAGAGAAATTAAGAGTTCCCTGGGGTATCAAATAAAGGTTTCATTTGTAGAAATTTGCAGATGTCTGACCACGGCCTGTGGATAATGCAGCCTAAACACAGGTCACAAAGAAAGTAAGTTGTATTCTTCTCTGTGTCTTTACAAGCATAATTTTAGTATATTGAGTGGTTGGATGGCTTATTATCTATACTCACTGTATATGTTGGCACTTTACTACTTCTGCATTATATAAGAAGGTATCTTTAAATTCAAAATGACAGATGCAGTAAAACAATGGTGAATCTGTTCATGTAGCTACATTAGCAGAGATTATTCTAAAATTACAGCCTTATTGCTATATATGGCAATGGATTCTTGGTAACAATTATTCCTCTGGATTGTGAGATATTATTAAATGTGCATTTACACCTTATTTCTCTAAGCTTTAGATTATTACTATTAATGTGATATTATGTGATACCTATTAATATAATAGGTATTATTTTTATAGATAAAATTAATTTAATTTACTTGGTTAATTTTATATCAATGAGAGGATTCATGTGTGAAGTGTGCAAAATTTACAGTTAACATATTTTGTGAAAGATACAGTAATGTGGGAAATGTTTGTTTCACTTTCCAACAGATTGTCTACAAAAGTCTCACATGAAAAATACAAACTTTGTCTGATTATGAATTAATTTTACAAGTTACATACCTTTTAGTTCACAAATAATGTAATTTAGCCATGTCAACTATACTACAAATGCAGTAATTCTACTTTAATTAGAGGTGTAGCTATTCTGCTGTGATACCAAAATTTGTCAATGAATTAATTTCTTGCCTTACTGTTGAAGTTATTAAGAGCTTTATGCATCAGAATGAGTAACATTCTCCATTTCTTTACAGCAGGGAAATGAGGAAGAGATTGCTCAGGGAATCCAATTCTTTGATGTGTTTTATTCAACTGATCTTTCACAGAGGTTAGCTAGAACTCCCATTGACCTATATGGGGCAACGTTTATGCCAACACAAAGCAGTTGGTGCATTGGAGAGAGAGAGAGAATTTAAAACCAGGTCTTGTACTTTAAATCCCACATGCTAAAACAAGATGAAATACTTGTTTTTCTGACTCTTTCTCCCTGACTATGAACACATAACTGTTATGAACTCAGCTTTCTGGATTCTGTAACTGCTCTGCAACTGGGGTCACTTGGCCAGCGATGCAGTGCTCCACAGCTGCACCACGAGTTCAGCAGGCAGCCCTCTCCAGCAGTGTTTATTATCCTCGTATTTGCAGCATGTCTTGCTGAGTAACACACGCAGCCCCTCTATTAGTGAGTTCATTAAAACTGTCATTATTTAATTTTGCTAGAAAAACAAGGGGGGGGGGAATATCTGCTTTTCTGAAAATGGATATCTGATTGTGTATAGATGTTCCTCTGCTGCTAGCAGTAAACTGCAGGAAATAAGGGACAATCTTTGGAAGAGAGCAAGAGGTGACTGAACGTGCAGCCATGTAGCTAACACACTGAGTGGGCATTCCAGCAGTCTGGATAAAAATTATTTATGTTGTGGCTATGTCTAAAGTGGCCTGGGCACTTTCCAAATACAAGAGAAAAACAATCCTTGCACCCAAGAACTACAGTATAAGAAGGCTAAGATAGACACGTAGTGAAGGCTGTTTGAGGACAGAGAAACCTGGTGATAAAGCTTAAGACAGAAATAACTAAAAATTTCTGAAGGTGGTTGGTTTGTTTAATGACAATACTAGCAGCTGTATTAATACTGGTACTAATACTCTAATCTCTTTTATAAATGTCTTCCCTGCTTACCTTCTCTGGAAACCCTGGCTTCACTACTAAGATCCCTTATGCTCTCCCTTGAACCAGGTAAATAATCTTTTTGGTCAAAAGACACAAATTCAGTCACCTGTGTCCGAGTTATAAAGAGATGATAGTCTGCACTCTTGGGAGTTTGTGTAACTACACAGAATTTGACAGTGAGTAGATTTTGTACAGCAGAAGTGTAGTTCATGATCTCAATCCTGATGACTGGAGACAGTCTTCAAACTAAGAGGGTAAACCAATGCTCTTATCGCAGCGTGATGTTATGAGAAATTTGAAAATCTCTGTTTGTTTTGCCTGGTGCCCTAGGGACTACAAAACAATACAGCCTTCACGTGTTCTGCAGTCAAAATATAAAAATTAAAATGTAATTTGTGATAAGAGAGTGGAGAAACAAAAGCATCACACAGTGAATTGGAATGCTTTGTGAGCTATGAGCCAGTAAGAAATGTCACTGATGCCATTTCTAACCCCATAGAACACAACCACAGAGAAGTTTTTGGTCAGGGCTGGACTGTCTGGAGAAATCCTAGGACTAATTTTTTGGTTTTCTGACTCTGGGTGACACCGTTAAGGTACTTAAAAACAATCAGGGGATGTTTTGCACAGACATAATTTGTAACTACTTTATAGCCATATGATTCCAGACTACTTTATAGCCATATGATTCCTGGAGCCACCGAGGAAGGCAATGAGTGACATAGCCTTCAGCCTGTGACCCTGCAGGGATGCTCAGAGAGAGTCATCACTGGGGCAAAAGCCATCAACATGCCGAGTTGGGAGCTGCTTCTGAAGGCAAAGCTCTTGCTCTTGCCTCTTGGATTTAGGTGTCTAACCTGCAGCCCAGCAGAGACATCTCTCTCATTCCAGTTTCTTGGCTTTTAGTCCTTCCCTGAGGACAGCTGGCCTATTTTTAATAAGTGGAGGTATAGCCAAACCTATTCTTCAAAGCACAGCCTTTTCAGGCTTTTCAGACTTTTCCTTAAGTGCCAAAAGAGCTTCAGACAGTTTAGGAGCTCTGACCATGAGTGAAGAGTTGCTTACAGTTTTCAAGGGCCACAAATCTGGCATTAATTTCCTAAATCCTGCCAATCTCAATCTTTTTTATGGCTCTGGACCTCAGTCTGAAATATGGCTATAGGATAACTCTGTGTTGGAATCACTTCTGCATCAGGTTGCTTGCATTTCTCTTTATGGTTTACTGACAAAGTAAGTAAAATTCCTATCAGAAACAAAACTGTTGATGGGTAGAAGAAAGCATGGACCTGTAAGTTGAATAGGGTTGGAAGGCAGAAGCTGGAAAAAAAGGCAGTTTAGAGGAGATGGAAGGAGCTAGTGATGTTGGAAAGAAGGAATTGTGCTTGGGAAGAAAGCTGAAAGTTGTACTACTTTGGGGTTTCTGTGCCTCTATGTGTATAGTTTTCAGGGGAAAGCCAGAGAAGGCTGAATGGTGATGCTGGAGTCTAAATATTTGGGGTGTCAGATTTATTTCCTCAACCTTTTCTGAGATAGAGATAACATCTAGGGAATTGCTGAAGGTAATTTGCATGACACAGAATAAGATTTAGTTAAAAGAATGAGAAAATAATATAGGAAAACAAAATTATATGGCTTCATAGAAGAGAGTATCTGCTGTAGTTCATTTGTTGGATTTGTCCCCTGTAATGCCCGTCTTCACTCATCACAGGGCATGATTCTCAGTTCATGCAACTCTTGCCTAAATAAGGGAAGCCTAAATCAATCAGTCAAAGTTCTGTAGAACAATGTTAAGCAAGTCACTTTAATTTAAATCTGTTTTCAGAGTAAAAATAGATCTTGAAAGATATCAATCACCGTTGGATGACTGATGAAGGAAAAGGTTCTTTGGTACTGCTCTTGCTCTAAGGTGAAGTGCTCACCTGGTAGAAATGACAGAAGTGTGAATCTCAATGCTTTATAATTTCTTTGTGCAAGAAGGTTGCAAGAAAAAATGAACATATTCTGAACTCTTCATTCATCATTCTGAAAGTGCTGGCTGCCTCTGAGTGCTGATATATTTTATTGCAAAGGTTCTGGGCAAGGCTTTGAAATGTATTTGCAAGCAAACTCCTCCTGGCAGTTTTCAGGTAGAGGCTTTTGCAGAGCTCTCTGCAAATATTTCTCCAGGTGCAAAAGTCTATAAATAGAGCAGGACATCTGTCTGCATGAGATTTTGGTGTTGTGTGCTGCGGTGGTGGTCTAAGGTGCTGAGGAGATTGTGGACGGACTTCAGAAGTATGACGGTGCGAGAAAGAGAAATTAGTTACTTCTGAGATGAGATTAAGAATTGGATGGAGGTTTCAGATGAGACTTTAAATCTCATCTGGGAATCCCTTATATCCTCAAATGAGGCTAATGATTAAAGACCAAGAACTGGCCACAAGAAGACCAGAAAACAATTCCTTGCACTCAAGGATCATTTCTAAAATAACAGAGATTTTAAATTTCTTTGTGAACTCAAAAGAAAACCAGCCACCACTAAAATGCAAAAGAAGAACGGTTATTATTACTGGACTAAAAGTTCACACATTTGCAACAACTTATAGTCTCTCTTCTTATTTGAGAAAAATAACAGTGAAGGAAGGGCTCTTTTGTGACTGCTGATATCTCAAATGATGGGAAGATTTGTTTTAAATGTTTCTTACTACACAACCAAAAAAGACTGAGCTATTATGTACTGCACTTTGAAGATGTCTAGAAAATTGTGTGGAAAATATTTGCAAATGTAAATACTTTTTACATTACTTGATATGACTTAAGTTGCTGCTGATAATGTAAATGGTAATTTCAAGAGACGTGCCTTTGTTTATGGAGGTGAAGAGAAAATGAAAATGAGTATTTGCCATGAACTAAGCATATAGTATATGAGAAATTGTAATATAGATGTATCATTATTTGATTGCTAATAGACTGTATAACACAAGTTTTCAATTGTTTTAAATTGTTTTACTTTTTGTCTAGTAAAATAACATCAGAATTTTAGAAGAGATTTTTTTTAGCACACCTAGTAATTCTGAGAAATAGCTGTATTCACAAGTTCTATTGATTATCATTGCAATCATCTTGAAATATTTTTCAGCTGTTAGAAATAGCTTTGAACAATAGATAAATATCATAGAATCATAGAATGGTTCTATGATATTTACCTATTGTTTAAAGCTAAAATAATAGCTTCTTTTGCATTTTAGTGGTGGCTGGTTCAAATATAAATCAGTTAAAACTCTCTAAGATCTTTAATAACAAAAATATTAAGGATGGGTCAATGACAGGTCGGACTGATGGCTGGACTAGATGATCTTAAAGGTCCCTTCCAACCTAGACAGTTCTATGATTCTATGACTGCCTAGCACTTACACTACTATAACAGTTATCTCAAAAAGTTGTTATTGTATGGTTATAGCAATGTGATGTTATTTCTAATGAAAATTTCTGCCATAATGTATTCAGTGAATAAAGGTTTCAACAAAAATTGGATGATATTTTTTGCTCATAATATTGACTGAAGTAAATACACATTGTAGCAAAGCAGGCAAAATGAAAAGGGTTACTGTTCAGTGTTATGTATTAGTTCTTAATTATCTGTTTTCTCACTCTGATTTCAGGATGTGGATATGCCTTAACCTCTTCCACTTAACTTTCTCTAAAAAGGAATATAGTGACTTTGTAGAAAATCTTAAGTATTGCTGAAAGCTGAGGGTGATTGTATGAGTAGCCTCTATAAACCTGTCCTCTAGATTTTATGAAATTCTATTTATTTCTGAAACCATCTGATGGCAATACCTGGGGTCTAGATATAGTAAATTAGACAATATCCCTCCAATATCCATCTCTTAAAGGTAAACACAGCTGCAGGTCTGTATTTCATGAAGTCACTTTGGGTAATGGTGTTATTTGGGGTTTGCCATTTAAAGAGGTAGGTAGGTGTAAATAATTTAAAAAACATTCACATTTTTCATAGGTATTTGCCTGTCCATGAAATAAAGACAGGAGAATTGTATACTATGATGAAGAACAGTAGGGAAGTAAATGTTTGCAGCAAACCTTGAAATGGCTAAGCCAGTCCATAGCAGAGCAGAATTAATTTCCTGTCCTTTTTAGTCAATTCTATCATCACCTTACGAACATGTCACATTATGGGAACTTTCTCCATCTTACCTGGAATTGCTAGGGCTTCTTCCCACTCTGGAAGAAGTTACTCAGATATACCTAGTGACTGTGAGTACTTTTTGAAGTCGAATATATCTGCAGTTTCCTGCTAAATGAAGTTTAGAAGGGAAAAGTGAAAAGCCATCGGGTATTATACCCCCTGGAGGTAGGTAGGTATTTACAGATGTTTAGCAGATCTGCTGGATAAAAGGATTTTCAGAAGTAAATCTTCACCTCTGATTAACACAGGATATTCTCAGATACAGGCATTAAATTTTTCAAACATTTTCCTGTGCCGTTCTTATTGATGACATTGTCAGAAACTTTGTTAACTTATCAAAATAATTTGTGCCAGGACTGTGTAGGATCTGTGGTAAACTTTCTGTCCCACTGTATCAAACAGTATCTCTTGCTATGTCATACAGATAATGTATGAGGTGAATAATGAAGTGTGAGAACTTGAAGCTTGCTCTTCTCATTGTTTTGAGTGTGTACATAGAGCAAGTATACAGCTGACAGGATTAAATTTGTATTAGATAAAATTGAAACAATTTTTCTTTTAGAAAACCCCCTATAGATAAATGTTTTTCTTTTTACAAATTTCTGCTGGCAACCTGTTGCTGAGGATGGAAATATGTACCTTCATATACTTACTATGCAGTTTTGTAGGGTTTTTTTGGTTTGTTTGTTTTATATTATATAAAATATTTAGGACAGACAACCTCTGTGCAGCACTGCTCCTCATACTTTATTTTTCCATTGATACATTTTTACATTAAAATAGTTAATGGGATTATGAGGTGACCAGAATGTTACTGTGGAAGCCAAAAAATGGCTTAGAAAGCTCACCTCATGCTCCAACTTGTCATTTAAACAATTAACAATTTACCCAAGAACCTAAAGATGGAGACTTCAGAAATTTCAAAAAATATTTTCAAATAAACATATAGAATAATCATTGTTAAAGAAATTATGGCAAATCAAGTTAAGTCAATTTTATCAAGTCTTAAGGTTGATGAACTTGGAGAAGGCTGAAAGAGCAGACTAGTTATCTGACTGATATCGGAACTGAAAACAAACCATTCAGTCACCTGGATAAGCATTTTGCTGAAAAGATTTTTTTTACTGAAGAGTTGTTAATATTATGATTTGATGGAATGCAGTTTGTCAAATGTATCATGCCACAGTAAAAAACCTTTTTTTTAAAAAAGTATTTAGGGCCCATTTTTATTTAACGCCATATGCTGCTTAGCCTTGCACTGCTGCTGTCATAGTCTTCTGTGTTTTGCCTATCTACATGATGGAGCAGTGTAGAATACCTTTTTCATTTCTATTAATCAATTTGTCAGAAACTTCTAGAAAATGTCAATTTCATAAAAGGAACAACAAACAACATGCAATTAACTTTCAAAATACGGTAGTTTCTCTTGAAAACCATTCTGGAAAAAAGGGAATTTTTTAGTTTTGAAGCTGTGTCCCTTGTTTCTGTCTTGTCTTTGACTTTGAGTGCAAGAAATGGAATATGGAAAAAGTTACATCTCTTCCCAAATAATTGTCATTCATCCCCTCTTCCTTCTTTGCCCTGCCCACTTATCCATTTAAAATTTTTTTGTTGGGATTTCAGAAAAAAGGAAAGTGAAGACAGAAATTAATGAAGAAAAAGGGAGAAGGTGAAGAAAAAACACATAATATAAGACATTTAGACATTTCAATTAAGACTGAGACAGATTTCTGACAAGTATGTTTGTTTAATTTCATCATTTTCACCCTTCAGAAAATTTAAATAGAACATTCTGAAAAAGAAAGGTTTTCAGGAAAATGTTGTTCAAAGTTTTAAACCAATTCTAGCATTCAGTTATACTTGTTACTCCTGTGAAATGTAGATCTTGGACAAAGTTATATAACAAATCTAGAAATTCTTCTCAGAAGGCAGCTAATGAAGCCTTGGTCCAGCTGAAGTCAATCACAAAACTCCCATTCATTTCAGCAAGGCCAGAATTTCTCCCCTTACTGACACATTTAAAGAAGTGATCAAAGTTTCAACAATGCATATTCTCCGACTCCACATATGCAGTGGTTGCTCTCTCTCCAGACAGAGGGTCATATTTAGCATATTTGGGGCTCTTTAATGTCAACATAATAGGAGAATGCCAATAAACTCACAAGATTTTGCAAGTCATCCTGCAGAAGTTTTTGTCTCAGGCAAAAGGTTTTACATCATCTCTAATAAAAACAGATATACAGCTTTTTTTATTTAGCACACACACAAAAAAAAAAAAGTACTCACTTAGGAAGTCTAGTCACACTTTTCTTTCAAAGTTTTCCTTGAAAGCCAAAGGATAATTGTAAATGCAATTTATAAAGAAGAAAATATCAGTTGTTACAGTGGTGAGAACCAGCATGTAGCCAGGTCAGAGCTGAGTACTTTTTGCCTATTGAAGAAGTGATCACAGGGCTGACAGCTGGGGTTTACTTGACTGTACAATAAAGCAGCTCTATCGGTACTTTTGTTGTATTCAAAATGCCAAATGTAATCTTAATTCACTTTTTTCTCTTCTATTTTTTTCCCCATTGAGTAATATATCTTTAACCAAGGAAATGGAAAGAAGATAGATAAGCAGAAGAGATCAACATGCACCCCAAATTATTTAAGACCCTCTTTAGGGAAGCGAATAATTTTTCACAAATCTGTATTTTATTCTTATATTGTTAGTTAGCCAGTGAAGAGAAAGTCCAGCGGTTACTTGAATCTATGTGCAAAGATGATACTTTAAATGCACAGAAAACCGAATGACAACCACATCCCTTGATGATACTTTGTGTCGCCTATCAAATTCTGTGTATTATCACTGTCTGAGTACAGGTGCCATCTACTTAATAACTGGAAAATAGTTCTTAAAATACTGAAACTCAAAACAACAACAACAAAAAGAATAAAAATCCCAAACCCTTTGAATGAACTAACTAATTAAATAGAGATATTTTCTACAGCTTTGGAAAACACAGTATGTTTAAATGTGCCTTGCAGACATTTTTATTTATAATTCTAGATGGCAAATGTGTTTTCCAGTATATATTCCCTATATGCGTTCTAGTCACAGGACTTTCCATAATGATCATTCACTGACTGCATTTTGTTAGCAGTCTTCCTTCAAAATGGAAGGGACTTGAGGCATCTGTCTTGCTGTGGAAAAGAAACGATCTTTAGACAATTACAAACTGTTGTGACCCCCTTATTGTATGACAAGAAGGGAAGAGACATAAAGGTGGAAACAGACCCCCACTGCCTGGAAAATCACGACGTCAACTCCCTAGCCTTTTTGAATGTGTACCACGTCACACAAGATCACAGATGATTCACCATCATATTTCTGAGAATGCTATCATTTATTTTTAGATATGTGTTGGCACTTCTTTGTAGGTATTAGGTAAAATAACTTCCAATGTACTTAGTGTTAACTTGGGATGTTTGTCTCCGTTTTGTAGCAAGGTCACATAGGATATATCTAAAATTCACAGATAACATTTTTTTATTACCAAATATAGTAGGTACTCATTTATACTTTTAGACATCAGGAAGCCAAGAATGTGTGTGTTGACAGACTTGGGTCCCATCCGATATGGAGAATAAAATGAAGCTTTTTGTTGAAATGCAGAATTGTATCTTGGGTCAGCTCCTCTTCTCCATTAGCATCAGCTCATAGGATGCCCTCTCGCAGGACCTTAGTCATGTAAACACAGAGCCTCTCTGTTACTACCAGAGCTGTTTCATAGGCATGAGTGGATGTTTGCGGATGTACGAGGGTGAATTATGTTGTACTTTGTTACTGTGTTTTAAAAAGGTAAAGTGGGGTGGGAATTCATGACACTTTCATCCAGACAGGCAAGGATCCTGCAGAACGAACTCTGCTAGTGACATAGATGCTGGTTAGGGAAGGTCCACAAGGCCTCTAAAAGTATGTGACTACGAAGGAAAAACATGTGCTGAAGCCTTTTAAAAAGGCTGAGATCCAAATGTGCAACTTGGATGAGTAGGCTTTGCTTACACTTAAGACAAGCATGCCTTGCTTATGTCAATCTTCTTCAGAACAAAAGGTTTAAATGTAAACTGTTTACTTTTAATAGAAGTGAAAAACAAGGTCGGTTTGTTTGTTTGTTTCAAAAGCAGTCTTGAAAAATAACTCTCACTTCTACACCCACCATTGATAGTTTAGTTTTTGAAATTCAGCCAAGAAAGATGCTTTGGAAGAAGTGGACCTGAATAGTCACTTAAATGTTATCTGTTGCAGTTAGATAAGTGTCATGAAAATCTCATGAGAGTTTTGACTGAGTCTTTCATGAGCTGCGGATCATAAATATTTCACATTTCTTGACAGCTCACAGACTTGCCTTTTTATTTGAATTGGTACATTTTAACTTGCCCACCAATCCCCCTTGTGCCCTTGGCAAATATTGATACAAACAGGATGTAAAAGGCTACCTTGAAAATTAGTATGTCAATTGGAGTACCCTGGAGTTTCTGGCCTTGCGCACGGGCAGGACAGGTTGTGTCATCTGAGGAAGCTTTTCCATCTCCACAGTGCTGCATCTCCTGAAGTTGGCTCTCAGAGCAGGAGCGAACACATTATAGAAAATTCAGGGTTCATCTGGTATGCAGCGGTCAATCAGGCTGGCAGAAAGTGCCAGTCTGGCATAACCTCTTTTACCATCTTGATCAGTCCTTGGTTTAAGGCACAATCTATTTTAAAAACATAGTATTCCTGTAACTTTCCTCACCAGCTCCCATTTCTATTCAGTCCACTTATAGTGCTCAGAAAAAGCCCAGAAATTGGCATTGTGGCCAAAGTTTGTCTGTTATAACCAGAGAGGAATGTCTTGAACTTAATATGTTTGGTTTGGGAGATCTGTTTTTGTCCGCTATAACCAATTGTCCATTATAACCATGTCCATCATAAGTGTAGTGTGCACTATATAATTTAAAAGCAGTGGTTAGTACAGCACAAGCCAACTGTTGAGGCTGGGTGGGAAACCTGAGATATTTTGTTAACCAAATATGTCCTAAAATAATCTTAATTTTTTGAGAAACTATCAATCTCTGCATTCTTGGCTAAGTGCTGTTGTTGAAATTTTAAAATGGTCTATTCATCCTTAAATGTATGCTTCACCAAGAAAAAAAAAAGGTTTTTTTTTTCTTCTTTCAAAATATCAGATGTTTTATGTACTAAGCAGAATCTTGGCATCCCTGAGCTTGAGGAAAAAAGGCTAAAATGGGAGGGGAGCAGGCCCAACGAGTTTCTGCGGAGAAAAGTGCAAATTTTAAAAATTGAATATATAAAAATATGTTGTATCTTAGATATAGAATACAACTACATAAGACTAAGCTTTCTCATCACAGTTAAAACAAATTTTCTGGAAACTTAATGACCCCAGTAAAAATTCCAACATTGTTAATTTATTAAGCCATGTAGCGTAAAGAATGAGGAATTGAATAGCGAACCATTCACAGTACAGTATATTTTACCCTTTTAAATGCCAGTGATCTTTAAAAAATGGAAATGAACTTGGCTTGAGCTAAATCTAAATGAACATGTCCTAATTTTTGCTTCTTGAAAAAGAAATGAAATTGGTTAGAAGTAGGGTTTTATGGGGAAAAATGAGATATTTTTTTTCCTTCTATGAAACAAATAACTTCCATTTTACATATCAACATTTCTGTTAAAGCAAAGCCAGAGAAGTGGCATGCCAGACTTGCACACCATTCATAAAATCAACAGGTGATAGAGACCATCTTGCAGTCAGTAATGCAGTGGCTAGGGAACTCACCCAAGGGGTGGGGGAAAAAGGCTCTTCTCTGCCAGTGGAGAAACCATGTCTCTACCTTCCAAGAAATATCCTGGGGGAAGAATGATTTATTATTTTCTTTAATTCCTCTTTAAAGCAGTCCCAATTTGCATGTGATAGAACTTTTGTTTTACTAAGAATTCTCCCACTTTATAAATGAGAGTGTAAATCGTTGTGTCCTGTTTGACTCTAGCCTGGCATCCTGAGACCCTTAGTCCCTTGGAGTCCGCCGACGGTTCTTGTTGAACTTCATGGACTTTGCATGGCCTGGTGAGTGTCGTTTGGGGAGTGTGATGGATGTGTCCCCATCTGCGGGAGAAGGACTGAGATAGGGCAGAGGGAGGGGAGCAACTTGCACAAACTTAACAGCTTTTGAAACATATACAGGCATCTACATGTACCAAGCAATTGTGGAATGGAGGAGCAAGCCTCAGGCACAATCCCTCCCTGGGTGGCAGCCTGTGAATTTGGCAGTGAGGAACTGTGAGATAGCTTGTAAGAGAGCTCTGCTGTTCAGGGGCCATTAACCAATCCTTATGTAAACTCTTCCCGAAAACTTAGCTCTGCCATACTGAGACAAAAAGAATAGTGTCTTCTCTGATCCTCCAGTAAGCTGCACATAAGACTTCTCAATTATTTTTTTCTGGTTTGCTGCTCTTGTTGCTGGTAAGGTAAAATGGATTACAGGCAGTTTAGTGCTGGAGAGTGACGGTTTTCTTTTTGTAAGTCTCTGCAGTGAATGGAACAAGACTCCTCTTCTTGCTGAAAAAATGCAGTTTCTTGATGAGAGGTGTTATGCAAGTTACTGTAATTACTTGGCCTGAACACCCCAGGGAGCTCTCTGAACCACAGTACTGGTTCTTTCAGGCAGGATAAAGTCAAACTTGCTCAGCAGTAAAGCTTCAGAACTGTGAATTCTGCCCCCATCCTGACTAAAATATGAAAAAAACTTACTTACTGCAGTAAGTTCCAGCCTGTCTCAGTCCACCCAGATACAGACTAACTCATCTACTGAAAGTTTATGACAAATGAGAGGCAGCCAGTTCTACCTTGGCCTTTAGAGCTGAGAAGAACTAAAGGCCTGTCTTTGTCCAGTGATAAATGAGATGCTTATTCCAAGATTTTGCTCTGCCAGTGAATTATAGTTGGAACTGCTGGGAAAGGAAAAATCGTGGTTGGAAAAAGGAGTGTATTATGTGTGAGTGACACAATGTTTGTGCGTGTATGTGGGTGTTCTGAGGAGATCCTTACGATGCATAAAAGAATAAGGATGAAGAATGCTTAAGTGTTGCCAAGTTGTCAAGTGTTTATCTTTTCAAAATACGGCA
Organism: Calidris pugnax; assembly: GCF_001431845.1. Taxonomy (NCBI): domain Eukaryota; kingdom Metazoa; phylum Chordata; class Aves; order Charadriiformes; family Scolopacidae; genus Calidris; species Calidris pugnax. The sequence continues at coordinate 12,760,814 of NW_015090864.1, read as the reverse complement.
GTATCGACAGTCCTTCTTACTGGATGGCTCCTACAGTAAGCAAAGAAAAGGAAAAAAGGGGACAGAAACCTGACAGAATAATATGAATTTTCTTAGAATTAGAAAATAGTATTAATAAATGAATAATTTACATAAATGCTTAATTTCTTACTCCATTAAAGAAGTTGTTCTAGTTCATGACACAAGAGAGAATCTTGCAATAGCAAAATTGGTGTGAATGAAACAAGTTTTATGTTAAATCTCTAGCTGGGGTTAACCTGTTCAGGCAGGTTAACTCTCTTTCTAAAGCCATCAGCAGGTTTTGAAGTTGTTGTGGTGCTTCTTTGTCAGCGTTTCAGTGTTTTGGCAGCCCTAAGGTTTGTCTTGCCATCTACCTTCTGCCCTTCAGTCTTGCCAGGTACAGCCACTTACAAAGTGCTTGTCTTTCTCAGGAGTACTCGGCCTTCTTCACAGGCTTACCTTTCTGCTTCACAAACTCCGGGTGATCTCTTTCTCCTTGTTGAGAGAGATGTTTTTGCACCTTTCGATGTCTATGCTCTAAGTCTGAGGTGAAACAACTCAATTTCCCACTGCAGAATTCAAACCCACTGGGCCTTTGAAGCTCATGTGCTGTCTGGATATCTCTGCAGACCTTTACTAAGTAAAGCACTTTGAAATCCCTATAATTTAATTATTGGGATTATGGATTATTTGATTGGAATGCCTCTGTATGGTCTACCAGGCAAGGACCAGAGTCCTAGTTCAATATTCCTTGTCACTTTTCATATGTCCTCACAAGACACATCTTGGGCCCTCCTAAACCACCCTCAAATTGTTAAAGAATTATTGTCCTGAATTTGAAAACTTTGGTGTAGCCAGCCTGTACATACATACAGGCAAACTTCTGAGCATTCAAGGGTGGTAACTGGGACACATTTTAAACTTTGTATGATGAATATCTAGTGTATCTTTTATAAAGTGAGCACCAACGAGGCCTTCTCCTGTCAGCAGAAGTCATCCTTGCTTTTGCAGGAGGTGTGTATATGCAAATAGGCACAGATTTGAGTATGAAAGCTTCTGCTTGCTCTATTATTTCATGACACTGTACAGATGGTCTTCTAGATTACAAAGGAAATGCCTCTGGCAAGCTGTGCTCTTCACTGTGATTGATGCTATGAGGTACAAGCTTTGAGTTTCTCCAAAATATCTCCTTTTCTCATCTTGATTATTTTGGTCTGCTAATAGAATGGTGTAACACAGATAACTTCTAAACAATTAGGAAATATTTGTAATCAGTTTAGATAGGCACATTTGCTATTTATAGTTTGTAAAGATCTCTTTAGCTTTGACTTTAAAGGGACATTCTGAGACCATTAAGCACTCTGCCTTCAGCCATGGCTAGTGGTTATTTTATATTAAAAAACAATATGAAATGCTCTGCATTTGTAGCAAAAGTCAATATGAAATCTCCATATGAGCATCCCATGGTATCTCATTCCAAACCAGCAAAATATATCTTCACCCAGTTTATTCTATCTTTTTTGAAATCACTTTCAGAAAATAGCGAAGTATCTTCCCTGAGCAAGAGATAAAAAGCAGCCTGCTTCATATTTGGGACTTGCCTTTACATGTTTCATATTTGTTTTTCATCAGTTTTCAAAATGTCAAACATAACATTCCTTCATAAAGATTTTCAGTTTTGAATGACACATTAGTCATCATCCAACTTGAAGCAGTATTGAAAACTCTCACTGAAGTAGATATGTACGAAGGGTCAAAATCAGAAGATCTTAGTTTTAGACTTCAGTTGTTAGTATAAAATTTTATCTTTTGGATTAGAAGAAAAAGCCTATATCTTTCATTTGAAGATTGAAATGAAACATACTCAAACAACAGATTAATTTATGCCTTTGTATGGCATGTCATCTGATTCCCCAAGTGTCACATTGGCAGTTAGTGAATGCCAGTTGAAAGTATGAACCTGGAACGTGGTAGCTGACAATTAGTGCTCAAGAGTTTCATTATGAAGATCATAAGACTTGACTAATTAAGCACATTCCTATAAATGAAGGTCCAAGAATTGGAAGGGAAATTTTAAGATAGGTTCCACTTTGCCTACTTCGTCCCTGCTCCCACTGAACCTACCAGAGATTTTTAAGAGAGGATAAATTAGATATGTGCAAGGTAGTCTAGTTTTATAAACTCTGGCCTGCAATTGTTTACTGTTATTTGAATGATGTTGCAGGCATGGCATTAATAGAAGTGCAGATCAAATCTGAAAGACAGAGTAAAGAATATAATTTTTGAAATTGCAGATGGCAAAATTCTTTCTCTTCAATTAGCTGAGAATTCCAAATTCCATGCATTCTTTCCAGGTACTTAAGTTAAGGACGTATTTGGAATAGGAAGGGTTATTTTTGGTATTGATCTTTTATTTCAGAGGTGGTTAAATGGACTGATTTTTATATCTGATCAAAGGCCTGGTTTTTCCTCTATTGAAGTTAATGACTATGCTCATATTGATTTCTTAGAATGCTGGATACTCTTCCAAATTAATTCTGTGCTAAAATGGGGCAATCTGGTTTTATATAAAAAGTTAAATTTATGGTCAGGCCTGGCTCAGTATATGTTGTTGAAGACTATGCAGGGCTTCAGTAATCAATGCAAAATAATAAAAAATTAAAAGGGAGAAGCATTCTGTCAATAGCACTCCTGTAACAAAGGGAATGCTTGTTTTATATTGATTAGCTCCTGTTAAATAATGCATTGTGGCTTCACAACCATGTAGGCTCCTGCAGGGTTGTTTATTGCAAGCAGTGGCAGTACAGAAATGCTCTTAGTGAGCAAGGAAATCAATACCGTATCTGTAAACACACTTGCAAATGCAGTCCCATGGCTCACTCTCCAATCTGCAGCTTCCCATTAAACCAGAATAGGGCAAAATAAAACTGGTTGTTATGTTCTGTATTTCAGCACCTTTCTGGACTGCATTTAACTGCTGAGGCACTTCAATTAGAATCCAATCCATAAGTAACTTGTTTGGTATACTTTACTCACCTATTGAGACTATAAGAGTACAAATCAACTAAGCCATTTCCAACATGCCAGATTTGCATATGAGGACAGATTTTAACAGCTTCCATTTGTTTGGACACCGAAAGGTTCTGAAAATAATTTATTCGTAAAGTTACTAAAGAAACCTGGTTAAAATTAGGACATTCTCAACTTAGTGGAGCAATCCTAAGACCATCCTCTTCAAGGTTTTAGCTGCTCAGCTCTCATTGAGTTGGGGTTCCTAAAACAATGAGGCTTCTCCAGAAATCTTTGAAGGCTGGCTAGAGTAAAATGTCTTCATTCTTTGAAGGTGTGGTGTGGGTGTCTACTGAAGAACCAGGTGAATGAAGCTAAAGTGAGAGTGAGCACTGGTGAAACACATACGCCTGGGGCACCTGGTGCCACATCATGAGCTGCTGTCATTTGGTTTCACATACCCCTGGTCAGCAGGGAAGTATGACCCTGCCTTCCCTAGACTTCCCCACTGTCCTCTGCAAATTATGCTAAGGGCAACACTTACTCCAAAAGGATTGAAGGAAGCTGAGCTTTCTGTTTAGGGGGTGTTTGTTCATTTAATTACTGTTCATCGAAATCTGAGATCTTTTCTGGTATCACAGTCCAGTCCCTCTGAATCAAACTCTTTTTGCATCATGACTTAAGTTACCTTTAATAAGGTATGAATGGCCCAGTGAATAATACAAAAAGACCCTGGTGTAGCTTTGTGCATATTAAATTCAAGATGAAATAAGAATTGATTCAGATGATAAGCACTCAGATTCCCCCCTAATATTATCAGAAATAGGTTAACATTTGTAGCACTGGACACTTGTAAGTAATGGTAAATGATAAATAATATAATATATAATATATAAATAATATAATGCCAAACAAATTCTATAATTTCAGACAAACTTCATTAGAGTGAAATTTGGTTTATTTTCATAGATTGATTCTGTGAAAATGTATCTGCACAGTTTCAGGTTATGATCATTATTGTACAATGCCTTCTCTGGACATAAAGAGTGGGATTTATCTGAACAGATTTTAGCCACCTAAAAGTCAGGTGACTAGCCTAGGCTGAAAGTCTGAATTTCCTTTATATTTGATGGAGATACATAATTTTCTCCAGGAGACCTATAATATAGGAGGAATGTATAAATTTATGGAGGTATCTGACTTTCTTCATTGGTTCTGTAGGGAGCCTTGGCGGCTAACCTATATCAGATGACATGTTTTACAACTGACGGAATCCTATCATATGAAAAATAATGACCAGCAAAGGTGTGAGGAGAGCTGGAGGTAGGGGATTTCAAGTTAAAAATAGACGCTATGTGATAATTAGTAACAGTTGGAGACACAAACTAATGCTGAATAGTGCTGGTTGGTCTCATTTTGAATTCTTCCAAAAGGGAAAGATTATTGTTGAGGTGAACTATTAGTTCAGAGCCAAATTTCAGCTAAAGAGAGCTCCAAGTCATTTTGCAATGACTCTAATAACATTGCTTCAGGGGAAACTGCCTGGCTATTTAATAGAGAGTGCTTCACAGAAATCTGTGGTGACTGGGAACTATAGTCCAGAATACTGTACTGAGGGCCATTATTTTTCAGTACCAATATAGGAGTTTATTTGAAGTCACTGATCTTGTTCCTTAATTTGTAATGAGGTCCATATGACAGACATAGAAGAAATGAAGGAAGCAGGGTGAATTTCAGAGATCTGATATCTGTCTGAAATCTCTTTTTGGACAAGGTATGAGAGGAAGATGTGACCCTGACCCTGGTGGAACACTGTCCGGAATAATATTTCAATGGCCCCAAGCCATGGACAGAGCAAGGGAATGACATCCATCTTCTGACCACAAAGGCATTCTCTATATTTCCCTCTCTTCTTTTGGAATTTTTCCAGACAGGGCCAGCCTATATACAAATGGGTAACCAACAGACCATGATTAAGGGGATAGTCAGTTTTGGACCATTTGTATAGCAGTTTCATGCACATATATTTTAGTTTAAGCACTTCCAATAAACCCAGAAATATATGTAATTACCATGGTGTACTTTGCTGTCATGACCAAGTCTGTTCTCATTCCTGAGGGAGCTTGTTTAACCCTAGTATGGCTACTGCCATATCACATTGCAGAATATATAGAACCTTTGAAACTTGGTTAAAATCCAAAGCTACAGTGCCACCAGTATGATGAACATCAGAGTAAATCATGATTAAGTGAAATATCTTCCTAACAATGGTTTCAGCTTGTCTCTGGTGTGGAAACTATGAACAATAAGGGCCAGATTTCACCCACCTGTGAGTTGCACTCCATCTAGGCCATTGAAAAGGTAAATGGAGTGAGTTGGAGAGAGGGAAAAGACTTAGCACTGAATACATACAGACTCTACAGTTATTTTCCCAAAACCCAACACAAAGATTAATATATATAACTTATTCTACACTTTCAGTGGATTCTGCAACTAATAAATGCACAAATGAATTTTTTGTCTTTAAATGAGTCTGTCTGTGTTAAGGTTTCATATTGCTAACTGTTAGCCATTAAAATATCAGTTACTAGTATGGTTTATTGCAAATTAGGGAGCTGATCCCTTGCCTTGGTCCTGCAGCAAAAGAACTTTTTGATAGCTCTTTACAAAGAGCTAATAATGGGATTTCATGTAAGGGAAAGAAAATAAGCTAAGTCTTTCATTAAAGCATTCTATAAGAGAAGTACATATTGCAAATGTATTTCTCAACTCATGGGTGCAGAAGTGAAGTGAATTATTCATTTCCAACACAGCCTTCAAATCAAAACATTTCAGCATTCCTTACTTACTAACATCAGTGGATCGTGTGAACCAGAACGCTATGTTACAATAACCTCATGATTTTTAGGCAAAAGGATCCTTGAATAATATTCAGTTTCTGCTTTCCCCTGGAAACTTCCTTATTTTCAGCAGTCCTCCTTTACTTGCCAACAGTGACCTAACTCTAAAATTATTTGCTACATTTGAACAGGGAATAAAATTAACTCTGAAGAAAATGAGTGCCTATACCATCAGCAAAGAGTGGAATGGGGCTTGAATGTATGTCCTCACTGATGCACTAGCAGGGCCTACAGTCTTTTTGAAGTTCTGGTCAGTGAAAAAGCAGTAATTTGCCCAGAGGAGCTACTTTACCTGCATGTTACTGTTGTGGTGTTTTGTCACCTAATTGGATTCCTTTTCATATATTTCAAGGATTGCCAGAGCTGTGTTCTGTAATTAGTTTGCAAACATAACTTTTCAGGGTGGGAATCTGGCTTAAATGTATACAACACAAAGTAGTTTTTCCAGAAAGAAGCTTTAAGGTAGAGGACACAATTTTTTAAATGTTCCTTCTATATACACTTACCTAAGTGTTTGTTTTATTAGTACTAGGGAAATAGATCATTTCATGGGAAAGCAAGGAGGAGAATTTCTTGCTGTAGTTTGCAGGGCACATTTCTTAGATTTGAGAACTGCTCAGACATTCAGTCAACATCATCCTCTGAAGGCGCTTAGGTTTTGGCAGATACATTTATCCATGGAACAACACACAAAAAGAAACCCTGATGGTTTGGAAGGGGTCGGTGGAGGTCTGAAGGTTAACTTAAGCCAAAGATCCTGGGGGAAATTATTCTTAATGAAAACTGACATATATATGCCCCTGACAGCTTTAGAAAAAACAAACATATATTTCATCTGAATCTCAAAAAGCTCAAATATTTAAGCTGTGCAACAAACCCTGAACAAATCTTGCACTGAATAGCATTAGCTGCCAAGGAAAAATTAATTCACACACTTTTTATTCCTACTGCTCTGGTACCCAGTGGAACTGTTTTACATTTATCTGACCCCATGCAATACCTTTCTTTCAAAACCACCATATTTAATACATTTTCATAAGGAACAATTTGGAGTGTTTCCCAGTCATTGTCTAAAATGAAGCAAGAACAGAACCTTTAACACAACATGTGCATATACTATCCCCATGTTGTGTATGAACACAAGAGCAGACATCCTTTAGAACCAATAAAAGCTGGATCTACCTAATGAACTCCAAATGGTATTTCTATCACAATCAAATTTCCCACTGAACTCCATGGGCTTTTTGCATGTATAGAATAAGCATGGTAATGTAACTATCTATAGGTGTCTATAAGTATAGACTTAAGTATGACACCCTCTACTGCAGAACTGTCTACTGTAACTACAGGAACAACATGGAGTTTTCCAGAAGTTATACATAGAGTTTTTGGGTGTATAGTCCCACTGAATATGAACTGGGCACTGTTCTTACAAGTTTCTTGATGAGAAGACTGTGTCTCCTATAACCGAGTCTTTATTATAATAACAGATAAGCTAAGACAGGAAGGATCTTGAAAAAGGGAGAGCTAGTTATATGTCTTTCAGTAGGCAGCTATGACAGAATTGACTCACTAATTAAAAGAAGTTGAATGCTTCAGGGATGTTACATTTCACTCCAGACCTTAAAAGATCAGATAGCCCTACAAGATGCCTATCACATTGCTCAAGTGCCATTACACATCTCAGACACATTAAGCAAAGCATGCTGCTGTTAAAAGCCTATGGCAGTCAGAAGGCACATTTTCATAACGAAGGTGAGAACTGTTGAGTGTGATGTCTGATAGCAGTTATACTGGTTTGTACCAGCTGAGATTCTGCCCATAATCAGCATGATGTTGGTGACTGATGACAGCATTTCAAATGGCTGGGAGCCGCACGGTGTTTGTTCATCACAGCCTGGGTTAAAATGGAACTCTGTTAATGTTTGCATGACAAGGATGCCCAGAGACCTATTCTAATATCAGGAGTACAGGTTTGTGCCCTCCTGAAATGTTTATTTTCTCAGTAGGCTTGTCCTTAGAAGGCTGTGAGAAAAGGCAGAATTACTGTCTGTAATAGAGTCCCAGTTGGAAACAGAGAGAGTTTAAAAGCTTTCTACATCTGATTGTAGATTAGATACTTTTTCTCTAGAAGAATAAAAGACTACTGGAGTAACTTATCAAGACTGAACCCTTTCTTTAAAAGTGGTTTTAGTTAAAGCAAGATTTGAGTAGTGGAAGCAAAAAATACTGAAAGGAAGCAGAATAACAAGCTTCAAATGTGAAATGTAAATGCAACTAAAAGCTAGAAACCAAACTTTTCTCTGCATCTATAAGGACAGAAACTAGTTGGTTTAAAGTGTAACAATAAAGGCTTAGGAAAAGCTTTATAACATGCGAAAAGATGGAAGCAAAAGAGGTAAGAAACATTATCAGTGGTGGTTTTTAAGTGCAGGTTATATAAACATCTCTATAAAAGCAGTTTAGAGATTTTCAGGGCAGGATGAAGAACTCCATATTCCATCTGACACTCTCTTTCCATCCTCTAGTGTCCTATTGTCTGTGTTATAACAGAGGTCAGACAATATGATCATGGCTATCCTGTTAGAGCTATACATCTGCAAGAATCCAAAGTCTGCAGCTCTACTGGCAGATGAAGGCAGGTCTCTGAGTTCTAGAACAGGACATGATCATAGAAACTAGCAAACTAGCACCTGTTTTATACCTGTTTTTGCAACACTGGCTGTCTAAAAAAATAAAAAAAAAAGAACTCGGCACTGTAACATGGGACTTAGGATAAAATGCAGTGTCTGTATTCACTAATATAGTGGTGTGTGTAGCCATTCAGCTGCTGCTTAACTTTGAAGGCACCTCAGTGCTGCTCTGTCCTAAACATTTTGCGGTTTGAAATACTTCATTCTAACAGTGGTTTGGTGCAAGATAGAGGATTATTATTATTTTCTTTAAAATAACTTTTGAGGAACCATGGAGCATATGAAGTATTTCAGATTTCTTGCAGACATAAAGGCTGTTGTCTTTTCAGCTATGAAATTGGAAGTTGTTGTTTGCCATTGCAATTAAGTTCTTAAAGCCTTTTATAGTAAATTGACTTTAAAAATATTTTTATCTTTGTCTTAGTAATATAGTCATAGAAAATAGGACTAGAAGGTGGTCAGCCTGGCTACCCTGCTTCCTGAAAACAAGATTGACTGCACCTTAACTGTTCCTGACAGATGTTTGGTAAATTAGTTTTAAACGATGTCAGTGACTGAGATCCCACAATCTTCCTAGGTGCTAATGAGGAATTTATAATTTTAGGCATCTTTATCGTTCAGGCAATTACATATCAACAATTTCAAAAGATGGTTTAAAAGGAAAAGCCTTTCGAAAATAGGATAAGGACTCTTCTCTCAAAAAATTTAATTCTAATCTTGAGATGAAAAATATTGTACCTGTTGTTGCCATGATTAAAATATTTTCTAAGGCAAGGAGTTATTTTATTTTTTAGGCCTTAGATTACCTAGTCATGAGGAAGCAATTCAGGTTCCTACTGGACAACAGCTTCAAGAAAAACATGAAGCTACTCTTAAGTGCAAGCTACAAAACAGAGCTTATGGGGTGGGCTCTGTCACATTGTTCTGAGTGATTATTTTGCTCTTGCACCATCCCAGGGACCCCAAGTTTCTTCAGGTGTGTAACTAAAGCAATCCAGCTATTACTCATTGATACCTAGATATGTACATCTTCAACTGAGCAGCCCAACACCTCCCTGGTATTGGTGAAGAAAGTTGATTGGATTAATAAGACCCTGGTGGACAAGGGAAAAGAACCAGTGCAGTTAATTAGATGTTAATTCAGTCAAATGTCTAAACAAGTATATGTCTGTATTCACTGAATTGTACTTCCCATAAAAGATGAATCGTCTCTTCTCAAAGGTAAAACAAAAATGTTATTCTAATACATAGAAGAAAATTATATTTTACTACATTATTAGAGCATGAGCAGCTGTGAATCATCTATACAACCTTGGGCTGTCACATTAGAGTACGTACAGATTAGAAGAGAGGAAAAGAATTCCCAAAACCTGACTAGTAATGAGAACAGTCAAGTTTATTTCTTGCTCTATACCTTCCCCAAACTTTTGCCTACCATCTTTTCCACAACAAGAGTTTGTTATGTTGTAATTTTCAAGACTTCTAATCTATGACAGCAATAGGCTAGGATTTCACGTTGTCATTTAGCTATGAATGAAAGTTGACCTGCCTTAAAGTATTTGTTTTAGCTTTCCAGGTGGAGTATCAAGCTATTGCAGCAAAGCTGAATTTTCCCCTGTCTTCCAGTTGCATTTTTGTCTTGAAAGACAAAAGACACAACATTTTCAGCTAGCTTTACTGAAAACTTACCATATAAAAAGCCTGGAAAATATTTTTCGGAGCTGTGTGTAACCAGGCACATAACCTGTGCTCCATTGAAGCTATAATCACCTATGAAAAAAACCAAACAACCAAAAAAATCCTTTGGGTCTCTTCCATTCTCTGGTTTTGTCTTTTTCCTGATTTGCTGTTTAAATCACACCTGTCATCTTAAAGCCTAACAGCATATGAAAAACAGAGAAAGACAATGGTGGTGATTGCAGTAGATTCTGGACTACAAGAGAGGAAAACACTGAAAGCATTTAATTTGTAACAGATAGCTGTGGTGGAGAGGTATAAAGGAGTTGTACACACTATCATTTACCCTTCTAGTAGTATAAGTAGGGACTGAAGTTATGCACCACCACCAGTTTTGATGTGTTCTTACTGTTTTTTACAAACCGCTTCTCTCTATAAAAAGGGCAGATGTAACTATGAGAATGTGGTTGGGAGTTGTACCTCTTAGAGCCTGGACAGGGACAGAAGATATGACACTTCGTGAATTCTCTTTTTGTGTCTGTTGTTAACTTTCTCTTTTATGCTAAACAATGAGCTATGGGTATGACCCACAGAGAACAGTCGGCGAAGTTGGCTGCTAATTGAAGTGAAAATGCAAGTCAACTAGCAAGGGCTGAACATTTTAGCAAGAGGGGTAAGTGCAACAACTCCATGAGAATATCAATGAGAAACATTTGTTCTTGATTATGAGGCAGATGTTAAGGGATTAATATGAAAGGGAAGATTTAATTAGGAGCAATGTTTTGCAGAACAATTTAGAACATTTAAATGGATGGAGAAGGAGAAAGGAATTCACCTTAAGGTGTCAGTTTTACTTGCTTTTGAAGAACCTTACTATATGTCTGTAATGTTTTAAGTGCAGAACTCTGTAAGAGTCTGAAAGAACCAGAGAAATTAAAAACCAGGTTAAGAGAACAAATGCCACTTGAACAACTTCAGGGACATCATCACTAAGGTAAAATAAGGTCCAATCTGAGAAATTCCTTATTTATTTTCTTTGGCATTGCAAAAAATATGAGAAAGAAATAATGGAACTTACACATGTATTTTTAGACAGTAAGATCAGTCTTTTTTAACAAAAAATCTGTCTTGAAGAAGCTGTACCTTCATAGCTGCCTGGTTTAGAAGATGATTGACACATATCCACAAAAATTCTTTTTGTTTCTTGTGCTCCTCTAAAGTGATAGCTCTGAGTGTCGCTAATGTTGACCACTCCACAATGAGCAGGCAATGTCAGTTTGTTTGTTCACAGCAGGCACCATGTACTTGGATTTTGTCACCTGGGCAACAGTGCACATATTTCAGTTTCCAAGGGCACTTCAGAAAGCAGTCTCTGCTGCTGTTATAAAGGACTTCCTACCGGACTTTCCCCTGCTTCTGTGTTCTACCAACTCATGCTGGTTCCAGTAATTCATATTCTTGTATTTTCAGCATTATTTCACCCAACTTGAAACCTTTTTTAGGAGGTGTAAATCAGAGAATTCTGTGCTATCCCACTTTAAAGCCGGAACAAGGAACTACAGGGCTAGGTCTGCTGTCTTTTGAAAATTTTGGTGAGAAGTTCATGCTGGGGTGTTGCCTGTTATGAAAAGTCCTAGAGAAGCTGTCAGAAATGAAAACCATATGCTCTGATGGAAAGAAGACTCTATAAAAATACAGTACAGTCAAAACTGTCCAGTTCCAATAGTGGTTTCTGATGGTGATTCTTAACTATCTCAAAACAGATGTTTTGAATACAGAGGACAACTGTAGCTCTTGTTATTTAGCATTCATGTCCTGATAACACCATAAAGCTACACTGAAGTTGTTTTAGGAGCTGTTTAAAAAAACAGTTGAAATATGTACACTCATACACAAAACTGCAGAAAGATTCTCACTCCCCACTACGCTTAATAGAATGTTTCCTTAAGTGCTTATTATTCAGGTGATACTTACAGGGTTCAAGGGTGAACTTTTTGTCTTAGCATAAATTTGCCCCCTACTGCAAGGTACATTCTGCGCCTCCCTACCAGACACTGAATTAAGGCTTGCAGGATTCGACAGCTCATGCCTCTCTGCCCTCTTTGTGGCTGCTGCATGCAGCTAATTCCTCCTGGGAAAAGAAGCAGGCCATCGGTTTGTTTACCATCCAGTAAAGATACCTGGCATTTTCCTTGCACAAAATGAGCTGCTCTCTTGTCAGGAAGATGTTTGATCCTCTCACAAGCTCTGCCATCTGTTGAATAAATATAGGCATGTGAAAGTTCAAAGTGTTACTGTGCGTAATAACAGGCAGTGGAACGGTGCATAGTATCGACTGGTGGAATTAAGACACATACAGTCCCCAATTATACCGGAGTTACAATGCTGTTAGGAACAAGACAAACTCTTTAAAAGAATCACCCCCTTAAATTTCTTTAAAGGAAAAAAAATAAAAATCAATGTTTTCTGTTGGCTATCACATGGATTTTATACTTAACCACCAATTTAGCTCTGCCAACACAAAATTTATTCACAGTCTGTTTAATTTACTTCAGCACTCTGGACTGACCTAAAAAAATTCCTTAAAAATGGAAAGTTAAAGAGACACTAAATTACAATGAATGAAGTGGCAATTTTCATTTTGTTTCTTAGTCCCAAACAGACTGTGAAATCTCTTGCGCAAACTGTTTAGGGCTGATTAATGTATTTGGTTTTGTTTCCATTTCAGTGTTCAAAGAAAAATCCACCTATATTATTCTGCTCATAAGCAAGATTTTCTCTATCCTTTCTTGAAAGTGTTTGTAAATAGTCAAGTAGACTTTTTTTTATTGTTGATATAAACCTTTTCACCGTTATTTCTAATAAGTGGAGCAATTTTGAGCATAAATGTTGCATGGACATATCAGTGTTTAATACAGCTTATGAAGGCATTTTCAAAATACTCCCATAAGATCATGTTATTTTATTATCAACTTCTATTGGGCTAGGAAACACCCATAACTTTGAAGCTCTGATTCAGCAAGACTTTTAAACACGTGTTTTCCAATACTGTGGACTAAGAACATGCATAAGAGATTTGCCATACTGCCTCGGAATCAGTCACTGTTAAGCCATTATAAAATCTTTTGTTATTGTAACACAAGTAGTTATATAATAGGGTGAGATAACATTAAAGTTAATATTTATTATACCTCTCATGATTTGCAATATGATATGCTAAGGTGATTTTCATTGTCTTTGTGTTTTGTCATTTTTTGCAGGAACACTCATCATTTCAGTACAAGGTTTTTCAAGAGATGCGATGGCAGTATGGTCCCAGCCCTGGGGAAGATTACAATCTCATTATTAGTCAAGAGGCAGCAGAAGCTTATAACAAACAAGGCAGAAAAGTGAAAGAAGACACAATTATATGTTCAAGGTGGGGTCACAAACTACCAAAAGTAGGATGTATGTTATAACGTCTATATGAGTGACACATAAATAGTCTGGCTGATAGAATATTTTAACTAGTGTAGGACTTTCCTCACAAATTTTAGCCGTGTGTATTTGCATATCTTCTAAATTAGTCGCTGATGTGTCCTTTATAGTCGAGAGAGTGGTACATCCAGAGGATGTTTATTTCCACTTTAAAAAAGGTGTGTAAGACAGGAGGCATGGATTGTTCTCAGCAGCTGCCTGTCTCTTTCCAGTGACTTAAGAAGAGCACAGAGGACTAATTAATTTTAGATTAATTGTAGACAGCTCAGGTGGACTCAGCAGAATACAACCCTTAACTTGCAGCTCATTTTAATGATCTGATGACTGAAATATTAGTGACTACTCTCTTCTCTGATTATTTTCTTGTCAGACCAAATGGATATCTGATTCTTTCCCCTACAGGTGTTCTTTAAGGAATAACTGTGCCATAGTTCACATATATGCCGTCATGATAAACAGATATGAGTTGTGACCTGTGGAGTTTTATCAGTTGTTTGCTAATGATGATTAGCAGACAAGAAGGAGAACTACTTATATATTCTAGCAAGAAAAAAGACCTTAGTACAGTATAAATCCAAGCAAGTGATTGCTTTATCTCCATACAAATTTATAAACTATATGATCCCAGCTATTCAACACAAATATATGTCTGCAGGCACCAGAAATCCTTGTAAGTCATGTTAGTTCTGTCAATGCTCAAAGTACCACTCATAAGGAGTTTGTGATCCCAATTTCAACATTAGTTTGTTAAATGGCTAGTCACTCCCTACCGCACATTCCCTATTTTCCTACCTGTGTGGAGGAACTAGGAGTCATTACTTCTGTAACATGCCTTCAGATCTTGAGGTGAAAAGTGCTTCTTAAAAGATGAGTAATTATCATCTTACTGACTCAAAACACTAACCTGGTCATTTTATGGGAATACAGGTGACGTTGTCAACTTTCAGAGTTAAGCAGCTCAACACTAATGTAAGAAAAACACCAAACCCAAGTATAAAATATAAGATTTTGCTGCTCTAATGGCACCAGAGTGTTAGGATGGTGTCCATATTCTTGATTCAGGCATAAAATATTGATAGATGTTGATTTTTAATTGCATTTGGTTGGGTGGGAATTTTTTTTTCTCTTTCCTAGAGGAAAAAGCGAATTGTCCTTTAAGCATATTTTATTACACTGTGGCCTAACTCTATTATTTTTCTCTTGGCTAAATTTTATTTGTCTGCTAATGGGACACATTTTAAAAAATGCTTATGATGTTGATATTCTTGCAGCAAAGTCTTGCAAGCTGTTAACATATGACAAAAGGAGATAAAAAGCAGGGAAAATAATTTTGTGAAGTGAAAAATTGTTGCTTTTTTGGTAATCTCTTTTTTCTGGTTCATACAACTGTCAACACAGATGATTATCCTTATACTTTTATGGCCCAGATTGTTCAAAATGGTTTCATGGTTTGTGGCTGTTATTTTGAATCTGCACTTCATTATACCCAATATTTGCATATGCAATTCACTTTGGTAGTTATTCTGACCCCAGGGAAATGTCCAGTGAACATTCACTGTGGCTAAGTTTGAATGACTAATGAAATGCTAATGGAAAAATGTGGGCCCACCTGATAGCAACTGAACTTTGCTCACCATAAAATGGGCTGGATCAAAGGTCTCCATAAAAAATTCATTCATATACCATATTTAGAACACATTAAGATTTGACTGTAATTTTACATAGGTAATACAAGCAAGTCTCCTAAATTTGCTTCCTTCAAATTTATCATTTGATTCCTATTCATAGGGAATGAGGGTGGTGTACAGATCACCAGGTTTCCTTCTCCTTTTAACTATAGCAGAGAAGAAGGGGAAGTGTAGTGCCACCCTTCCCTTTCCTTATTTGTTCAAGATTTGTGAACTGATAATAATTCAAAATTACTATCTTAAAATTCAGATTATATAGGGAGGATGGAATCTACCCAATTCCCAAGAGACTTTCTGACTTAAATAGCAACGATGATTAGGTACTGCTTATTTTGTAACTGTCATTGGTACACTATTCAGACATCTGCACTGTTGTTGGTTTTTGTTTTTGTTTTTGTTTTTGTTTTGCTTTGTTTTGTTTTTTAAAAATGGCTATGTCTACAGACTGTTTTACAGTGAGACTATTGGCTCATACATGTGGGTTTGTTCTTCTCCCAGCATCATACCTGGTACTGTATAACTGTATGGTTTGAGAACTGTGGCCAAGCTTGTAAGTCCTGCTGCATGGTTTGTCTCTTAGGCTTGAGTGAAACAGTATGACAGCATGGCTGCTGTCTTCACATATCCCAGGTGTCACATTCCAAGAACAGGAATGAAAAATTCCCTTCACACCACCAAAAAGTAACCTTCAGCAAGCATGGCATGAAGGAGGTGTCTGTTACAGCTGCCCTTACCTCATTCCAATGTGTCCCCTAGAGATTGTGGGTAAGGATGTCAATCCTCCCACTTTGGTGGGAAGTACTGAGAGGCGGACTATTGAAATATTTTTATTTAGTACTGGTAGGCAAGAGCCTTGGGACAGCACAACATGAGATCAAAAACTTTTCAGGATCATTACAAAGAAACAAGAAAGGGAATATGTTTTTCTTTGAAGGGAAATTAGCAAATATACAAAAAACCAAAGCACAAAGGAATTTGCTGCATGTGCCAACTGCAGGCATAAGACATGGATTGCAACGGCACAAGTGAGCACAGGTTGAGGAGGAATTTGGAAGAGAAGCTTTAGTTTCAAGCATGCCAGAGTCTTTTGCTTTGTGGACTCTCTCAGAGGCCAGACAGGAGAGGGACAGTAATGGTGATGGCAGCTCTTCAACCCTCAACATCAGCCGGAGTGACCTGCCATGAAAGAAGATAAAAGAATATTTTTTTCTCAGTAGCTCTTATTTGTCCTTGCTGTGTGTTACTTAGGTTGTATTTTCTTTTGCTATCTAAGTAGCAGCTCAGTGAGCATCTGAAAACACAGGAGCTGTTGGGAGAAAGGAGCATGGTATTGCTAATCTCTGCCCTTTCTCCTCTCCTGACTCACTGGGATCTGAACTGCTGAGCCACTCTGCCCTCTGCAGAGATGTCTCCAGCAGCTTCGGGCAAGGCAAAAGCCAATAGTTAATTTACAGAAGAGAATAGTTAAGAGAATCACTAAGCTCCAGTAACACAGCTGGTGGTGGACTTTCAGCCCACTGGAAGGAATTCAGTCATGCTTGGTTAGTGCAAAACATCCAGAGAATCACTTTTGTGCCTCAGTTGTGCAAGAGGCAGAGATAAAAAAAATATTGTGCTACCTCATACTTATTCTTAGGTTAAAAGACATGGCCGTACAAACAGAGCTCCCATGGAAGCATGCAGCCACCCAGGTCTCTGGCTGCAGGGGGTGCTTTAACCTCTTATTGTTAATGGATGGTAGAAGGGATGACTGCTGTGTGAGGTGCGACCAGGTAGATGATCTACTCAGCTTGGCAGCAGAACTGAAAGAAATAGAAGGCTGCAGTGTGAGAAAGAAATAGATTGGTGGAGTCAGGTTCTGACCTACCTGAGAGAAAAAACAAAAAGAGCCACCAAAAAAAACTTGAGCTGAAGGAGACCTGGTGCCCTCCCCCTGCTAGGGGTGGCAAGTTTGTGCTAGGAGTGGCAAGTGAACCCCCTCTTTGCCCACCTCCCCTAACCAGGTGCCTCTGTACAATAGGTATGAGACTCTCAAGTAGGTAGGACAGCCCACAGATGATATGGAAGATGGTTGAACTGCGCCAGAAGAGTTGCCAGGACTGGAAAGGCCTACCCCGTGTTTAAAAACCACCTCCACAAGGAAGAAGAGGTGGATTATAGTTGTAGGTGACTCCCTTCTGAAGGGAACAGAGGGCCCAATATGCTGGGCACACACCCTTTTTAAAAACCACCTCCGCAAGGAAGAAGAGGTGGATTATAGTTGTAGGTGACTCCCTTCTGAAGGGAACAGAGGGCCCAATATGCTGGGCACACACCCTTTTCTTAGGGAAGTATGCTGCCTCCCTGGGGCCTGGATCAGGGACATCACTCGGAAGCTCCCCAGCATGATTCAGCCCTTGGACTACTACTCAATATTGCTCTTTCATGTGGGTGGCGACAAGGTGACAACACATAGTCCAAGAGTAATCAAAAGAGACTTCAGGGCATTGGGAAGGTTAATAAGGGAATCTGGGGTGTAGATAATATTTTCTTCTGTTCTCCCTGTTATGGTCAGGGACTCCGAAAGAAACAGACATGTGGATGTTTGATGGCTGGTGTCACTGCCACAATGATGTGTTTTTCAACAATGTCATGGCTTACACAGCAGCAGGTTTTCTGGCATTGGTTGGAGTTCATCTTTCTGAAAGGAGGAAGAGGGTGTTTGCTCATGAGCTAGTGGGGCTCGTTGACCGACCTTTAAACTAAGCTTGTTGAGGGAGGCAGATATTATCCAGCTAGGACTTGACAAGCCAAGGGTTGATGTTCCAAGGTCTGTGGGATGGGTCACTACCAAAGGCCCTCATCCGGTTGCTCTGAGATGTGCTGGGTACTCTGCAGCACACTTGAAGTCTTATGGAGATGAGCCAGGGGCTCTTAAGGCAACAGGAACCAGGGACTCTTATGAGGGAGTGTAGCAATAGGACAAGGAGTAATGGTTTTAAATAGAAAGAGGGAAGATTTGAATTAGATACTAGGAATAAATTCTTTGCTCTGAGGGTGATGAGATACTGGAACAGGTAGCCCAGAGAAGTTGTGAATGCCCCATCTCTGGAAGTCTTCAAGACCAGGCTGGATGGGGCTTTGAGCAACCTGTTCTAGTGGGAGGTGTCCCTGCCCATGGCAGGGGGGTTGGAACTAGATGATCTCTAGGGTTCCTTCCAACTCTAACCATTCTATGATTCTATTGCATTACAATAATGTAGTCTAATTTACAAGAGTAACATTTCAATCCTCCACTAAAAGCGTGCATTTCTACTGTACAGATAACATTTGCCCCTGACTACCAGGGATAGCACATTTCTCTTTAAGGTAGTCCATTGCCTTTTAATAGGAAGCTGTATCAGGCCCAGTTTTTCTCTTCTATGTGCTCTAGACTTTGTGTTTTTATCTCTATAGCATACTTAACATAGAAGACCTTATTACACTGAAGTAAGGATACCCTCAACAAAGGATTCCTTATGGTCTAGAGAGGTTTTTCTGAATTCCAGTTTCATTAATTTACGCCTTAAACTACCTGCAAATGGTTCTGCTTATATCCTACAAATAGTTGTAGATGTTTAAGATATCATTAGTCACCCCCTGATCATGTTACATTTGGAGTCATTCCAGTGAACTTAGATTGTTAGGGCCTAGGTCAAATCTGTTCTGATTTGTCAGTGTACTTCTGACTGCTGATGTGTTCAAAAGCATACATAATATTCTTGCTACTGAATCTGTAGTCTTCTTTGAGCTATCTGTAAAAGCTTGTTAAACAGCTTCTGGCTAGTCCTTCCTGTTAAGTCACCAGATAGCTGTTTATTTTACTATCTGATTGAGAGTGGTCATTTGTTTTGGTTTTTTTTTTTTTTTTTAATCAAAACTAGGTTAGTTTGCACTTTCCTAGTATGGTTGAATTGTTGATAAAGGGCATGCAGTCAGTTAGTGGAAAGAATATTCCTTTTCAAGAATTAATATTCTCTTCATCTTACTCAGACTGTTGTTAAAGGCTTCAGCTGTAGTAGGTCAAACAATAATTTCAGCATCTCCTGGTTGTCTACCTCCTCCCTGTGTGAAATGTTGATATGTCATTACTTTTAATTTACGGATTTTCAGACTCTATAGTCAGTGATCAAATCAGATTATATTAATTTTTCAATTATAATTTTATGCAAGCATTTTATTAACTCAAGCTGCATCTGGAACTCTTGGTATTAAGTGAGATGTGACTTGAAGTTTCCTGATAATAAGGAAGATGCATGACAATATTATTTGATCTACCACAGCAGAAAAACACAGAACATCAATTTAGATTTTAACCATAAAATGACAACTTTTACAACAGGACTCCTGCCTATCCATTTTTAGATTGCCTTTTTAGCTTTAAGGATGATGGAGTTAAGGCATCTTTCAGAAAGTACTTACTCCATTTATGGTAAAAGAATCAACTTTTTCTATCTCTAGTTTTTACACTGAAATGTGGACTGATGTAATCTGAATGGGGATCAAAAACGACAGGTCTTTATGTCCTTCAGGAGAGGATGAATTCACACAAAGAAAGACAGTTCCACACATTTTCTGTGGTGGATTCATTTGTTACCTGCAATAATAATTTTAAACATTTTTGCTAATCAGACCAATTTTTTCCATCCTATGTCTTGCTAGAAGATAATTCAAGAATAATAGTTACAGAGCTCTCCACCAGCAAAGAAAGGAAAGTATAGATCCTTACTGTTAAAATTTCTAAAAGCTCAAAAACTTGGTTCTTTCAATTATGAGCTTCATTTTTCTCATCTGTATATTACTGTGTATTGCACTGCGTAAGACGGGTGGCGTGAGATGTAGTTGCTATGTAAGCAATGTTGTGATCCTCATATAACAGTAGGAGTAATTGCTATTATATGCAACAGCAGTCTAGAATGACTGATGATTTAATGTCTTTTTACCCACTTCTCCAGCCAGCTGAATTACCAGTGTTTTGTGTTTGTAAGTCAGGAAGTGAGAGAAGAATCTGACCTTCCTTCTGCTTTAGAAAGAATTTTAAAAAGTGGAAAATATTGTTCTCAAAGTGTAATGCTACCTGAGTGACAGGTTTTTTGCTTCGAAACTAAATGAAATGTTCGGTCTGTTGCCTAACATCTGATTACAAAATATGGTTATCTGTTAACACCTATCCACATACAAACCATATTAAATTTAACCTAGTTTTCTCTCTGGAACAAAGGACAAATTATATAAAGCACACTGTTGTGTAACAAATACATTATGTTCTCTATAAGCTGCCAGTCTCCAATACAGGCTTTACAGCTATGAAGAATGTCATGCAAGACTTGATCTGGAAGAGTAATGGCACAGAGCACCCTTGATCCTCCTAATTTTCCAATGTATATGACAAATGAAATCACAAATATAAGATATGTAAATCATCATAAGAGAGGTGTGTGGACACACTATCCATTTTTAAAATATATTTAATATATATATAAGCAGTTTTATCAGGAGACATTTGTATTTGTCAAAATATGTTTTCCTTACACCTCTAGCTAAGGAAAACAGCTCCGCCCTTATTTAAAAAAAATGAAAAGAGAGTGAGAGAGAAATGTCCAGCCTTCTAGTTGAGACAAAAGTTTGCAGACATGAAATCCAGTCTTGAGAACCAGAATGTAAATAGAAAAGAATGTAAAAGCTATTAGTTTTTAAAAATACCATCCTTTAAAATCACACTTTAGGAACCCATCCTTACCTACAGTGACTTAGAAGCCTGACTCACAGTACAGGATTTATAAACTCATGACAGGACATTACAGACAGACAGAATAAACACTCTTGATTTTTTGTAGCTGAAGAACACAGAGAAAATATTAAGTAATCTGTCTAGTAAAGGACAAAGATGTCTGAAAGTTAGTACCAGTCTACAACAGTTTGGGTCTGGACCAGCATTAAGACTTTCTGTTGTTTCCTGAAATTTTTTTCTCAGTGTAGTGTATGGGAAGAGTTAGGGAAATTTCAGGAAACAAAACCAATTGGTATCAAACCAATCAAGAACCTCAGCAAGGTACTGCTTGGATGTGGACAACAGAAGTGTTGAAAAGAGGTATTGTGGCTTCTATAGAGTTTAAAGAAACCATCCCAAGATGTAAGAACGTGCTTCTGTATGACTGCAATTCTATTTTAGTGGGTGAGAATCTTTCTTTCAAGGAAATCAACAGCCTATACCCTTTTCCTTTGGAAAAATGTCTCCAGAATGTCAGTAGTTGAAATTTTTTTCCATACAACTTCCCTTTGAGTTCCTTTGGCAATAAAATGCATGAAGAAAGATTCACAGATGACGAAATGCATACACCCATAATTTAAGATTATTACACAGTTTAGAGAATTGCTAAAATAGTTACTTACTGATTGTTCGGTGCAATATTAAGAAATGTGGCCCATTTCCTGCAGAAAAGAAGGAACTAAGTTCCAAGACAAACTGCAAAATGTAAATGAGCAGCAACTGAGGCATTTGTTGACTCCTTATGCTGTCCTCTTTCTCTTTCTTCTCTTCACCATTTTTCTAAATCACATGGATTTCTTCAGATGTTACAATGCTTTTACTCACATATGTCACACTACTGGTACCTCCTTTTCATAAATAAATGTACATCTTATGTTATGTAAGGATGGATCTCAGGAAACTCTTTGTAATTCTGTGTATTTCCAGACTCATTCTGTCCCTTCACAAATATTTTGGTTTTGTTTTGCATTTTTTAAATATTTTTTTTTAAATAGAAAATTCTGGCTTAAAGAAAAAATAATGTTAAAATACTTGTGTACCCTCTATGAAGTAAGGGTAACAACAATTGTTTAGGGAAATATCCACTTTCTGATTAGTAGGTTAATTTTCTGGTTTATACCTTGGTCTCACAAGCTAAACACATAATTTTCTCCCTATTAAGTAAAGCATATACATAAATAAGAGGTAATAATTATTAGTAATTAATAACTTTAGATCAATTTAAATGGAATAATTCCATAAGATAGGCAGAAGAAGATAATTCACTAAAGTACAAGTGAAAATAATATCTAACTGCAATGACAGGGTCAAGTTTGTAGTCTTGACATTGTTACCCATGTGCTTTTATCTGGTGGGTTTTTTTGGTCAAAGGCTAGTTTAGGTCAAAAAGAACGTCTGGATGTCATCTAACCTAAGCCCCTGTTCAAAGGTGGTCTCATTAAAACCTACTTGCTGAGGGCCATGTCCAGATGAGTCCCGAAGATTTCACAGCCTCTCTGTGCAACCTCTTCCAGTGTTTGAACACCCTCATAATAACATTTTTCCTTAGACATAATTGAAATTTTGTTTCCCAAATTGTGTCTGTTGCCTTGTGTCACGTGACTGTGCACTGCAAAGAAGAGGGTGCTCTGTGTTCCCTACATCCTTGCATTTTGTAGACAGTGGCAAAATCTCCCCTTAGCCTTCTCTTCTGAAGACTGAACAGAGCCATTTCTCCTCTCCTCGGAAAGCCTCAGTCCCCTAACAATTTCATCGCTCTCCATGGGTCGGGTCTAGCTCCAAAATGCTAATGTCATTCTTGTCTAGGCTAAAGATCGAACAGTCACTTGTCAGTCACTTCTCCTTTAATACATTTCTTTTTCCTCTGCTGCTGAACCCTCCATTCTTGGAAATTACTGGATGCTTTGTGCCGCATTTCTTCCATATAAGTTATTCAAACACAAAGCACTGAAATGTTTCCTGCACATCTATTACACCTTTCCTATGAGCTTCTGCATTCAGGAAATAGTTTTTCTAAAAGAAGTGGCAATGATTGACTTCTGCACTGGTGGAAAGCTTCTCTGTACTGCAGAGTCCCTTCCCCATCACCTCCTCCACTGAACCCGGAATGCCTTTAGGGTTAGATGTAAAAGTTCTGAAACGAAAACTTAATAAGAAATTCAGTCAGATTTTCTCTGACTGTAGAACTCTTGCTCAGCCCAGGGGAGATAAAACTTATTTTAACTCAAGCAGCTAGAAATAGGGAGTGCTTTTTGTGAAAATACCACATGGTAATGGGATAATAACAATGCTTGTAACACCCACAGTAAGCTCCATCTGTTATGAGACTGACACTCCTGGCCTTCTGGTACCTTCTTTCCATTGTGTCCACATTAGACAGGTTTCTTGACTGTGTTCTCATAAAGGATTGAACTAAATTTCTTTTTATTCCCCTTTTTTCCTGTCTGTCTTCCACGTACTGCTATTCTTCTACTCATCAGGGGATGACAAAGCCATAACCTCCTATCTCATTAACAATAGACCTAGTAATTAGTTAATATAGAACACTGACAGGCATCATTACACAACAAATGAGTTCACATTTTAATCCCTTAACACATCATTTATCTTACTCATTTACAAATCCACATTTCACAACCCCTTATACAGTCTTTTATCAGCGAGTTATTTCTTTGAGCATTAACTTTTTGGTTATTCACTAAAACAGGTACCTGGCATTTAATAAGCCCTACACATCCTTATCAACATCCATAATAGGTCTGATGATACTGCCTTTTACTAGGATAAAGGGCTCTACTCTTGCCAGGCTGCATTTGGAATGGGAAATTTAGTCCATTAATCAAGCATCTATAATAGAAGCATTGACAGTGCCAGAGGAGACAGAGGATAAACATCCTATTGACTCCTTGAATTATTTGAGAACAGGAATAGGTCAGCACAATGAGGTCTCTGAAATAACTTTTTCCCTTTTGTTGCATTTCCCCCATTTTGTACCACCTTTCAATAGTTGTCCCAAATAATGCACAAAAAGCCGTTCCAAATCTTGTACTGGAATGAATGAGACAAGTAGGAACTCGAGGAATTCAAGGTCAAGCCCAAGGCAAAGATTAAAGCAGAAGCTTTGTTTTTCATTGGCATTTTAGCTCCACCTCAACTGAATCAGATGGAGCAACCAAGGCAATCAGCTATTTTACAGAATTAATAGTTGGAAAGAGTCTGGCTCACTCTGCTGTGAGGGCAAATTTTTCTACACCAGATTCAACAGTGAATCTACTTGTGGAGAGAAGCCAACCCAATGTTTACTTTTAAGGACTGAAGAAAAAAAAATTTTTTTTTTCAAAGTGTGACATTAACCCTTTAGCTTTGTATTATGAGAACTGAAAGATATAATGAACCATATATTACACGGTGCTTTGGTTTGTAGCTAGATTCTGAAATTTCCCAGTCTCTTCTATCACAGACTGATGCCACCTACCATTGCACAAAAATGCAAAGACAAGAGCTTTAGGTGAAATTTTTGCTGCTTGCTACCTTGGCAGCTAAAAATTTCAGTCTCTACTTTAGTCTAGAGCTCAGTAGAACAAAGTAATTGCTTCTTTCCCTGCACACAGATCCTACACACACTCAGCTTCTGTACATGCTGGCTTCACTCATCCTTTCCTAATATTCCCTTGTAAAGAGACACACACTCACATACCTGCGAAGTGTAACTGAAGAGAGTATGATATTCAAAATTTTTCTTTTGTCCCTTGCCCTCCTTAATGTTTTACCAGATTTACCAGCCCTCACAAAAACAAGTTCTGACCTGCTCTTAATTTAGGTTAGGCTTTCAGGACTGCCCTGGACTCATCCTTGCAGTCAGAAGTAATCACAGTAAGGCAGCACTGAAGTTATGTATCATTACCATCACCCAGACTGTGTCTGGGCATAAGTCAGGCCACAGGAAAAGAAACCAATAGGCTTGTGGTTCTTGTTTCTGAGTAGATTTGAATATTGAAAGTTTGGTTATATTTTTGCAAAGGCATTTTGGTTTGGAGAAGCTTCCAGTAAATCCCATTAACAACGAGAGCTCCAAGAAAAAAATAGGCCAGTAAAACCTAAGATGTTTTAAATGCAATTTACCATGACCAGCCATATGATTTACACTATTAACTGTATCTTCCATCATTCCAAGAACATGCAATCTAAATTTGTCAGCACTGGGCAAAAATAGTGCACAGCTATAGCCAAGTCATTGGGTACAGAGATATTGGCAAAGTTAGAAGAGCACATCCCATTCTAGGATCTTGAGTCATGTAAATATAACTGTTGGTAAGGAAGCATATAATTTTAACTAAGAATTATATATATATAGTAGAGATATGACTTTAAATTAATTCTGTGTAATCCAATTCTTCTTTCCTTATGGGTAAGATGCCAAAAAAGGCTTATTAATTCCAGAGAGTGGATCCAAGATTTCTTGATGATCATTCCTAATATTGGTGGACACAGAGATGCAAAAAGCAAGCTAATAGTGAACAAGAACAATCTAAAAGTCAGTACTGACATGGGCCAGCATCAGCACTTGCTGAGCTCTAATACAGTCCATGGATGAAAGCCTCTTTAATCTTACAGTTCTAATGAGAAACAGTATGAAAGAATAAATCACGCAAGAGATATTCAGCTAGGGTCAAATCTTCAGTTCCAGGAAAGATTCAGAATACATCCACACTCAGAGTACCTTTTAGAAATAAAAAATATATCGAACGAAGTGACTTTTTAATTATGAATGTTCTTTCTGAAGCAAAAAAGAAATTACCAAAATAATATTTGAGACAAACCCAGTAGTGTAGGGATGAATAATTTGTCATTTCAGAGCATACAGTGTTCTTTATTCTTTCTTTTTGCCATCAGTTGCAGAGCAGGTACTGTTGTATTGACTTTTTGCTTTGCCAGTGAGTCACCCGATAGCCATCTGCACTCCCATTGCTGGGTCACTACTTGCACAGTGGTAGAAACTGTTCTTACATTGTGATGGACGTTTTGCACAGGTATAAGATCCTACTTCCTGGGCAACCTTCATGTATATATTGAAATGATAAGTAAATTTACAGTCTGGGTAATCTTAGCCTCTCAGAATCCCTCTCATGTATAGATTTTTAAGTACCCAGTTTAAATTAAGAAATAACCACTTGTTCTCACACACTGGAAGAATTTAAATTCCCTCTATATCTCTACTGAGTCTAATATAATGTGCTTGACTAAAATGTGCATTCTGAAAGGAATCCAACCAAAGTTCAGGATCCCACAGCTCTTCCAAATAAGTTGTTTCATTAATTAAGCAATCTCTCTGTTGAAACAGTGTGCTTAATTTCCAATTTTAATTCCTCAGGCTGCTCACCTTGTGCCTCTGCTAAGCATGATGGTACAAAGGTAAAAAGAGTAGTAATAACTCTTAAAGATAGTATCAGCATTGTCAGTCAGAGTGCAGAAGGGAATTGTAGCCAGAGGAGAATTTGTGAGGAATAGGGATTATTAGTCAGACCATGAAATTTACATTGTTTTTCCTATTTTATCCACCAAATTCTCAGGTAGACTTGATAACTCTATTTCATTATTTGTTTGGGTTTTTTTTGCTTTTAATATTTGAAGATAATGCCCTTCCTATAAAACAATAGCAAGTATTTCTGAGTCCTTCATATAAACAATACCACAAATGCCAGCATTTGATTTCCTGTCTGGGACTGTAAGCAAACTGGAAGATTACTGCACATGTTGTTTTTGCGAAGGTATGTGGCAGTTTTAAGTGCGTCCTTTCACAAGATATTAAATAACTGTTTCATATAATGATTTATAGACAAAGAAATTGTAACATAGTGTCAATTTGCCACTCTAATTTTGGTAATCTAAGCAGTTTTTTTAAGCTAAACTAGGTCAATAATTGAGACAGAAGTGGAGAAAAGTGATCAACTCACACAACAGATCTATGATGCAGTTGCAAGATTTCTAAAATCCCTGGTCAAGGCTTTAATACACTCTGCTTTTTTGTATAGATAAAATTAATATGCAGTTCTGGCACAAATGGGATCAGAAATACTGAAGTTGTCTACATTACCAATATAATCGCTCTTGAGTGAAATATATTTTCAATTGAATTTTGAACTGAGACTTCATTGGATTAATAAACCAAGTTCGTGGAAGTAGTGCTGAAGCATGTAGTTGTGTCTACAATCCCCTGAAATATACAGTTAATGAACACATTTGTCTCTGAAAGTAATGATTGGCTGCCTCTTGTAGGGAATATTTGACTGCTCCCTTCTTTAGTGTTTGCTTTGCAAAGACATGCAGAACATGACCTAAAGACTGAAGAAGGAAGTTAAATTAATAATATTTTTAAATGGTTTCTGATTTTTATTTCTCAAACAAAAAAATCAAGTTGCTTGTTCTTTGAACTTCCATCAATTGTCAATGTTTTACTAAGAGTTTTCCAGGACAGTCAAAAAGGAAACTGGACCAGAACAATGGGTAACGTAAGCATTTATCTCTACTACTGTGCACGCTGATAAGGAAAAGCCAAGTAACTGTTCTCTCTCATCTTGTTAATTTTCTGTTTATTACCTCCTCAAGTATTTTGCTCCATTTAACACAGAAAATTAGATATTTTTATCTGTAAATTTCCCCTTGTTCTCATCTTATTATTCCATCTGCTTATTTGTCCTACACAGAAGAAGAAAAGGCATTTTTAATTGGTAACAATTTTCTTTTAGGTATTTTGTGTTTTTATGTCCAAATTTTCCCAAACCCAGGTGGCAATGGAAGTTTTCTTACACAAAAAGTAGTATAACTGCTTCCCATAGAGAGCACCTCTTAAGTTCAAAAGATCTTTCATGAGTGAACAGACACAGTATTTGGACACTTGCTTGTTTAAACTGAACCAGAATATAGTTGTTTTCATTTTTAATGAGTTCTGACATCTAATAATAGCCCTAGGTGCCTTAAATTTTAGATTTACTGTGTCAGATAACATTAACGGACTTGGATCCCAGAAGGTGGATACGCAGCACAACATGGATAGAGGCCTCTGCAATGCCACCCAGGCACTGGTTATGCTGAAATTTCTCTGGTGAAAGGCAGGAAAACATCTCTGCACATCCCTGAGCCTCTCAGGCATGCTCAGACCATGCTTAACTTGCTTGGACAGCCTCAAGCTTGGTTTAAAATACACCTGGGTGCCCAGTGTTTTTTGGGTATAATAGCCCAGGGGAAATCTAATACACCCATCTTCAGCATGTATTTGCCTAAAGCATGCTGTGTTGATGGGAGGGGAAAATTTCAGTCCTCTTGAAATAAACTCAAGTTCATCATCTCAGCTCTGAGGTATTCAAAGTGTCCATCCATTTTTCTGAAATCTGTGTCAAAGAAATAAAAAATGTAGTTGTATCTCTAGACCTTTCTTTCTACAAAATGTATAGTTGATGCCATTTTGGAAACTAAGATAACTACCCTTTCTATGTAAACTATTACCTGATTAATTCATAGGAGTCTCGTGTTTTGGACCCCATAGTCTGAAGGAAATGTGGTGCGATAAAGAACTGCTCCTGTCCTCTGGTGACTGCTGCTTTTTCAATTACTCTAAAATGTATTAACAAAGTCCAGTGCACAGAAAATATAGATGGTGTCTGGGCATGCAAGGTTCATATTTACAGTATCAGTACCAGGATTCTGAACACCAATTGTTTTCAGAAAGGAGTGAGGATCGTGTAAACAAACCTGTAAGTGCTGCCTTGCTGATTAAAATGACTCTTGCTAAATCAAAACAACTCTTAGAATATAAAACTACATAACACAGCAGCATCAGATTGGTGCTGTCACGTCAAGCACTGGAATAAAATTATTAAAAATGCCTCAAAATTTTTTTGTTTTGTACATCTGAAATAATTCTGATTATTTAGAGCCAAAACAGGGCTGACAACATAACACACATTGGGAGCATTTTATGCTTTCAGCTCTAAAAAACATTGAGATACTTTTAATGGTGGCTTTTCATGCTGCATGGCTCTGCTCCACATCAAAAGAGGATATATAAGTTTGCAGATCCAAAGGCAGAAATTCTTAGGACATCCTGTCATCCAACACAGTTGGATGTTGTCTTTCTTCTTTTCATGATCACTAAAGAAGGTTGAACAGTGATTCATTAAGATCATGAAGGAATGCCAACCTTTCTGCAGACTGAGCTCTCCTGAGGTCCCCCAGGAGCTACCTTTTAAAACAGTTGTGACCACATTACACAGAAGCTGGCCATAGGATGCTCCTCCACAGAAAATAAAACTGAATATGGACTTCATTAGAAAGCCATAATCTTATCACAGGCAAATCCAAATAACTTAATGAAACTGCAGGCTGTTTAAAACTAATTTATATTTATAAGGTCCTTGAGGGGATATGTATTTGGTGTACAACAAAATTTTGACACTAGCCAAATATTTGTGGGGAACTCTTAAGGAGTTTAGGAGTCACCTTAAAACACCCAAATGGTGTTTCAGGAATGCATATTCACTCCATATGTGCAAATAAAGAATGAAGGACCTCAAGATATGCTTCCAAAAATGGTGATGCTCCAAGTCAGTCTCTGCTCTTGAAGATGTTGATATTAATGATCACTAAGTTTGCTTGGGACCCTCAGTCTTTGTTATGTTGACCTGCATTTCACTCCATGATTAAAAAAAAGAACACACAAAACACACTCCACCCCGCACCCCTGCCCCAGAAACTTTTACCAGAGATATATCTAAAATAAACTGAGGGGCAGAGTACAGTTTCAAGCAGTGTCCCACACTGTAAAGACTCATTAATAGTCTTCAGCCTGCTACAAAGCTTGCATTAGGACTTTCCCAGACATACCTGAGTGTGGTTCAGGCCACAGCAGAGGCCACATACTCGCTGTTCACAACGCAGCGTGTAGGTGAAGGTGAGAGAAAAGACTTTACCTGTACAGATATGAGCAATGCAGTCTTATTTTTAGTGAGGGAACAGCCCTTCATCTGTTTTATTCATCCAGCCTCTGAGGGTAGGTCTACATGAAGGTCCTTGCATGAAGGCCTGAGATTGCAGTGCTCACACTGCAGAGTGGCCTGGAAATCAGATGTCTTCTCTTAGTGTGGTCCCCTGTTGAGCCAATAAGTCCTGTTAAGGAGCTGTTAGAGCAACAAAGATAGTCCTCAAGGAAATAACCTTAGCCTTTAAAAATTCAACTTTGCTTTCCTCAAATGTGAGATATAACAATGGTGCAAAAGACAGGCAAAGCAAAGAGAACCTGAAAGAACCAGCCCCACCTTATTCTGTGGCTACAGAATGAGCAATAGTTGAACCAAAGTAAACAGATTGTGCTTGCCCCATCTTGCTGTAATACAGATTGTACTATGCAAATTATCTTTAGGCCCACACACAGATACACTAGTAAGAATACAGGAATTATCATCTAGGACAATCTAATTTACTGCTGTTGAATTAGCTTAAAACTTTCACAACTTTTAAAGAGTTTCTCAGCTGTAAAGTGATGTTGGAATATAAACTGATACCTGATGATCTATGTTCTGTGAACATTAAGCAAGCCCAGCATGCTTACAGCATTGTGTTTAATATATTTAGTAACTTTGTAATACAAAAGCCTTGTTACTTTTACTCAGATTTACTATTCGACTTCTAAATTTGCCTTTGAAGAGCTTTGCATTTTAGAAGTTACATGTATGAGGAAGTTAGAAAGACAAACTTAGGAACTTAGGGATTTCTTAGTTGTTTGAATCTGTATATTTTCTCTTGCTAACTAATATTGCAGTCTGTGAATTCCCTGTAATGTCTTAGTTTTAAAAAATTAGTTTAGTCATGGTAGGTCTACTACTTCCTTGTTGACTCACTGAGACATTTTTGGCTTCCCCTGTAAATTCACTTAATGTTCTAGCAGTTCTCTGTGGACTTGTTGGGGCACATTCAGCCATCATTAATTCTGACTGCGAGTTTTACACCACTGTATCGTCCACTATCTATACATCCCTGGAACTCGGATTTGGGTACATACAAGGGAGCAGGTGTAGCCAGGCAGGGAGTGGTAAGGTGGGTGGAAGGTCTTGCCTCATCATTCCCCACATGATACAAAGCCTACATGGCATGTCGGAAATGATGTAATTGTGGGTGTGTGTAATTTGCTACAGGTTTACTCCAGCACTAAACTAGTATTTAGGTGCCAAAATGGTAATTTAGGCGCCTAGATTCAGGAGAGTGATCCAAAAAACCACACCTAATATGTTCAGGTGGCTGACACGGTGAAGGTACCATTTTGGATGTCATCCTAAATTACTCCCTTCCAGACTGAAGGGAAAGCACAGAGAAATTGTACCTCGATGCTGTGCAGCACCTCAGAGAGATACCTCAGAGGTAATGCCTGATGCCTTATGCCCAAACTAGGACAGACAAATTAGAAATGAAATTGTCTTTCTCTTTCACAGTTATAGCTTCCTTCTATGGCACTGATTTTCTGGCAGAAAGTTTGAAAGGCATTTTTCTCTCACATTTTGCTTAAATATTTCTCCTTTAAATTTCATTCCAGTGCATGAATGAACTTCCTCTAATTCCTACAGACCTTTCTACATTGGAGCACAAGGAGCTAAATGCTTATTTTCTGGTGTAAGCTTAGTGGGAAAAGTATTACAAGTAATTTATCCCATCGTCAGGTGGTCATCATAAAATAAATACCTTTTTATGAGAAAAAAAATATCAGTAACTACATGCAGAAATCAAAATACACAGAGCCTAAATGAAAACATAGCTCTGCACCACTCTGCAGTTAAAAGAGATGATGGAAAGATAATGATGTGGGAGAGGAATGTTTCTTTGTAGAATTAGATTTGATGGAATAAGTTCAATAACCTAAAATTAGGGCATGGCTCCAGTTGGAGGAGAAAGAAGAAGAAAATTATATTAAAGATAAAATTAGTGTGTGGAGACTATTCAAAGGTACTGAGTTTCTGTAGGAAGATTATTTTTTTGTAGCACAAGAAAGAAAAATAGTCAATGGTCTGTAACATAAATGGAGAACTGAGAATGGAAACTATGACAGAGGGATTTTGGATGGATGAAAAACTAACAGGTCATTCCTAGCTCTTACAATGAAAAAGGAGGGAGAAGTACTCAAACTTCATAACTAGGAAACTACAGCAGTATCGTTTGGGTTGTTTTGAGGAGCAGTTAGGTCAGATGGCACATTCAGAAGGAAGAAAGAAGTGAAATGATATATCTAGTGCAGCAGACATTGCATTCAAGTCCGGGGAGTACATATGAAAAGTGACTAGACTTCAGTAACAAGTGCATCTTTGTGTGTTTAACTGTAGTGATCTTTTTGCTGTTATTTGACACTGCAAACTAATGTATCTATTTCATCCTCATACACAGATACACAAAGTATGTGTGTATACACACCCAACATATGTGTGTATATTTACATGTGCATATATATATAACACATAATCATATTGTGTCTTCTCTCCACCAGATTTTTTTAGAATTTAGAAGCATTTCCATATACATTCTGCTTCTTAAACATGTATCATCATTTTTTAATTTTTTAAAACTGGGTAGAAAGAATTAATTTGGATATTTTTCAAATGTTGTTTTATTTCTTGTCAGTAGTTCCGTTAAATTTGTTCTAGTCCTCATTTACTTTATCTCCACTCACTTTTACACAGTTGCTCACACTTCAATTACGTATTTCAGCAACAGTAATTAATTGATTCAAAATGTTCAATTGTTAAACTAAGTGGTGATGAGCAGGGACAGATTTCGACCTTAAGACAAACTGAAAATCGAAGCAAGCTATCTGTGCACTGCATGGGGAAGGAAGATACACTGAAAGAGTGGGCAGTGTCTCTGGAGCTAGGAGTATCTAACTGCATACAATCTGTTTGTGTGATTAAATTTCTTTCATTTGGTATATGTAGGTTTGGGTGCAAAGAACAGAAAGAGAAAGGATAAAGAAAGCTTGAAATAGCTTCTACAGGTGCCCATCAAGTCCAAAGGACAGATGCCAGCAGAGAGGAATTCACTCTGTGTGATTATGATGTTACAGACATGGGAGGTGATGTGCACTCTGACAACACCAATTCCTCTTTGTGATGTGAAGATCAGGAAATCAGAATCCTGGACTAGATGGCCATTGTGTAGATGGTTAAAACTAGTTAAGAAGAAAATCATTCTTAGCCCAGCTCTTTGAGAAACACAGAGCCTCTTTAGTTCATAAAATCAATAACCTGAGAATAAAATTTGACACAAAACAATCTTGGCAATTTTCATGTTTTTAAAATTTGTTCTCCTCATGAGAAGAAAAAGAATAAAATCATGCTGGGAGTCACTTTCTGAGGACTGCAGCATGCATTACCCTTGTTGCTACAATATTACTGAAAAGATCATGGGAATGTGTAGATCAGATATTCCAGGTTAGAAAGTCAACAGGTGTCTTTGATAGTGTCAGTTCTTCCATTTCCCACTCTCCGAGAGGCAGATATTTTGTCAAAGTGCTATGGTAAAAAAATACAAAAACTTTTAAAAACACACCACTTGGATCATACAGATTCATTTTGAGAGGATTAAAAAGCGTATTTGTGATTGGTAATGAAAATTGAATCTTTGACTAGTTTAGATAAATATTTAAATGGAATAAATGGTTTTTCAGAAAAAGATTTGTTTTTCAAAAGACAAGTACTTCCCACACTGTACTGTTTTGTACCTAGTGGAATGCTCACATTGTTTCTATTCTTATAGTTAATTGTTAGGAGAAACACTGTTTGTATTTTCACCACAGTAACTGGAATGTCTTGTTCTTCAGTAAGAGCTCCCCAGGACTGTTTGCTTGGTGACCTCTTGGGCTTTTTAGCTAATGCACAAGTAAGATAAGAATAATCAACTTAAATATTTACATTGGACATTTCCAATGGTTAGTTCCAGTTTATAATTTTCCAAGGGGCTGGAAAAGACACTGCACTGTGGATTGAAGTGTGTATCTTGAAAGCCTTTTAGTTAATGTTCCCATTCACAATGTGATACTGAAGACCCTTAAGACCTTAATGACATACCCCAAAACGAAGGCAGACTTGTGGATGTCTAGGTGCTACTAATGAAATAGCATTGGTGAGAACAGAAAAATGTTGGCATCTCAGCTACTCAGTATAGCACAGCCTCTTTATATCATATTATTTTCTTCCTGTGAACGTGATTACCCTCATTTACTAGATCTTCCTTGGAAGTACTTAAAATTAGTTCAGTAGCAGCAGACTTCACATCAAACATGTTCAGAATTTCAAATTGGTTAGAGTAAAGAGGTCAAAAGTTCCTTATTTTTAAGGAGTTCCATATTAGAGAACTCCAGGTGGCATTTCACCAGAGCAGAGTAGAGGAGCAGAAACATCTCTCTCAACCTGCTGGCCACGCTTCTTTTGATGCAGCCCAGGGTACAGCTGGTTTTCTGGGCTGAGTGAACATTGTTGCATATGTTCAGCTTTTAACCACCAGTACCCTCCAAATCCTTCTCAGCAGGGCTGCTCTCAATCCCTTCATCCCCATTCTGTATCGATACTGGGGGTTGCACTTGGGCTTGTTGAACCTCATGATGTACATGTGGGTGCATTTCTCGAGATTGTCCAAGTCCCTCTGGATGGCATCCCATCCCTCAGGCATGTTGACTGCAGCACTCATCTTGGTGTCATCTGCAAATTTGCTGAGGGTGCATTTGATCCCACTGTCTATGTCATTGATGAAGATATTGCCCTGAGGTACACCACCTGTCACTGATTTCCATCTGGACATTGAGCTGATGACTACTACCCTCTGGATGCAACCATCCAACCAATTCCTCATCCACCAAACAGTCCACCCATCAAATTCATACCTTTCCAATTTAGAGATCAGGATATTGTGGGGGACCATGTCAAAGGCCTTACAGAAATCCAGATAGATGACATCTGTAGTTCTACTGTCAGCTGATGTAGTCACTCCTTCATAGAAGGCTACTAGATTGGTCAGGCAGGACTTGCTCTGGGTGAAGCCATGCTGGCCTTCTCAAATCACCTCCCTGTCCTCCATGTGCCTTAGCATAGCTTCAAGGAGGATTTGTTCCATGATCTTCCCAGGCACAGAGGTGAGGCCGATGGGTTGGTAGTTCTCATGATCCTCCTTTCTGCCCTTTTAAAAAATGGGTGCGATGTTTCCCTTTTCCAGTCACTGGGGGCTTCACTTTACTGCCATGACTTTACAAATATCATGGAGAGTGGCTTGGCAATTACATCAGCCAATTCCCTTGGGACTCTGGGATGCATCTCACAGGTCCCATAGATTTGTGTGTGTTCCAGTTCCTCAGGTGGTCCCAAACCTGATCTTCTCTTGCAGTGGGAGGGACTTTTCTCCCCCAGTCCCCATGCTCAAATCTGAGTGAAAAAAGCCATGAAAGAATCAAGAGAAAAGTACAGTATCTAAGCAATAATAACAACACAAAATATATATATATTAATTTTAAAACACAAAAATAAAAGAAAATAAGTCAGTGGTAGAAGGTTGGTCTTCAGTCTAAAATAAGTTTCTATGTCTGTTGGACATCGTACACTGCAGACCCTCTAACCATGATAAAGGCTGTTTACCAGGCTTCTGACGAAAGATAAGGTCAAATTTAGGCAGTGAAGAAGAGAAAATGCTATTTTACTTTGCTTTTATCATTTAAAATGAAAATTGTTTTATTTTGGCAGAGTATGTACAGATGAAAATGAGATCAATTAGTGACCCAAATTTAGCTATAAATGTCTAGTAAATAAGCAGAAATGTAAAGCAACAAGCCTGACCGTTTTCAGAAAATTCAACCAACCAACCAATGAAGCAAATATTTTGTCAGGGCTAAAATTTTGTCTGCCATGCTGTCTATGAATGCAGTGTTGTCTTTTCTCAAATCACTGTGGGAGATTCCTTCTCCATGTCAGAAGCCGTGATGCAGAACAGATGTTGAGACATAATATAGCCATCCATAAATCCCTAAACTAAGAGCTGTGACCAACTATACTCTCTATGTAGGAGGCTCAGCCTGCGTTCAAATATAGTTTCCTTACTCAGATGCCAAATCTGTGTCCCATTTCTATCCTCTTGTGACCGAGAGGTGGAATGGAAACTTACACTACTCAGTTTAAGGAGTTCTGCAGTACCCCTGCAAGCCCTTTTTGTATCTCATTTCTACCCCTAACTAGTGAATTTCTGAAGACATGGACAGTTGTGCACAAAATACAGTTGTGTACAGTTTGTTCCTGTCTGAATCTAAAATTTGACAGATTAGATCTATTCCCAAAGCTCAAATTTCAGTATTAAAATAAGTGAGCTGGAACAGGATCCATGTATTAATATTAACATGAGAACACCAGGCATTTGGTGTTGCGCCCATATTCCCAGAGGTCCAGTCTGTACTCTAGGCATAGCTGACAGCTTAATAAAGTCCCTCCTCTCTATTTGTCTCAACTAGCTCAGACAAAGCAAAACCAGTTGATGTAATTAAGGATGAATTTACATAGCTGGTTAACTCTGACACTCCTGTCTTGGATTGTGATCTAAACATGGAGGACTCTAATAGAACAAGGGATCAAGTCCCAAGCACAATTAACTGGATAACTGACGATATGTTCACTTGCATCAGACTGGTATTGGCTCTCTCGCACGCGTCTCTGAAGGCCTAATCTTGTGGCTGCTTTGCAAACAAATGTTTGTCTTAACAAGAAGTTATGGTCCAAGTCACCATTAGTATATGGTTTCCACAATGGGCCCAGGTGAAAATGGAATTAAAAATACTGTTGTTCTAAGGCAGAACATTAATGCTGTTAAACATTTATGTTGATGAGTTAATGTTGATGACTGTGAGAGAGACGAAACAATAAGAAGGAAACTGTTAATCTGATGAGACTCCATTTGAGAAAGCTATGAAAGTAATTTTAAGTACAATTCCATTCAAAATGAAAGCAAATGTGAGGTTTTTTTCAGAGATCCAGCATGCTTGGGTGGAGGTGAGTGGGTACTGCTTCAGAAGTGGGAGAGGTGGGACAGAAGAGCATTGTACGGGCCTCTTTCACACAACTCAGAGTTTTGCTAGCTGCTTGTATAAAAAATGTCCAGGTGCTAAGCTGGAGTGTGTATTTGCTCAAACTGATAGTACCCTTAGTGATTGTATTAGAAGGATGAAGTTAAGGGGATGTGTTGTTGTAAAGAAATGTTTACAAGGATGCTTGAAGTGCACAGATAAATATAATGCAACAGTAATAATGGTAGTCTCTTGCCATTACTTTTCCTGCCAGGTTACTCCCATACACGCTTTACTCCTAAATCCATCTCTCAAGATATTTTTATGTGATATCTCTAAATTTGGCCTAATGGTCACTTATTTCAGTTCTGTTTTGATTTGTCCCTTAGGTCCAATCTACCAGGTATCTAGGAAGTATCTACTAAGTATTGAGGCTCTTACTAACAATACTTCACCCCTTGCACACATCCACAGAATTAATTTAACAACTTAATTATCTACCCTGGTTCAAAAAAAAAAGGTCAGGGGTAAAAAGTTGTTCTCCAGATCATCTGAATAATAATTTCAACTCCCTCAATCTTCAGCATGGACTCATTTTACCCTAAGTCTTTTCTGGAAGAGGCTGTTTTCAAACTGTCTTGAAATATCCATTACTGTCTTTTTCAAATGCTAAAAGCAGTGCAGTGCTAATATAAACACTGCCTTATCTAGGAGTGCTCTGAGGATGTATGTGATTTCCTGAGCATATCCTGAGCTTGTATCTGCTCACTTACGAACTGATAAGTAACATGGCACTTTTGAAATGAAAAAAACAGCATTTAAATAGAACCTTTTAAAGCAAGAACACATATATTTGAGGATTTTTTTGTCCAAAATCTGACTTGTATCTGCATCTGTTGTGTTGGAAAATTATAATAAAAATAAAAGGTACATACAGAGAAGGAATAACTGTTACTAGGCTAAATGGCCAGCAATGAAAGACATAGTAACTCTACAAGATCCTGTGTAAACATTAAAGATGGAGAGGAAACGTTTAACATAGTAAGAGAGGTTGTAGAAGGATGAATAGGAAAAAATTAAGAAGAGGATGTATGGAACCAAATAAGCAATAGTAAGTTCATGCCCAACAGATCGGTGCAAGTGTTTGCTTTTGCTATTTTTACAATGAATACTACATCAAGGTCAAGAGGCTACAACATATTTGATTTTAACTGCTGTATTTACTGTCCAGTATTTTGTGGCAATTCCTATGCAAAGGTACAGAAGAGAAAAAGCATAGTCAGATAACTGTGCATGTGAAAAAATTGAAGTCAAATATGAGTGTACATATTCACTTCTACCAGGAGACTTAACCTCCATTTGCTTCTGGATCCCTAATGTCCTGCAAAGATTTTCATGCTTGCAGGCAGTCCAGCTAGGCAGATTATTTAGATGTATATTATCAGTCTTTTCTACATAGGTGCCTGGAGCCTTAGACAGACATGTATAATATTCACTTTGGAGTGAATAGTGGCATGAAAACAATTTAAAGATTAAGGTTGCCCATTACTACAATGTAATAATAAGTATAAATGTACTGAAATGAGGTTCCTAGCCTCTAGGGAAGTGCGAATACAATCACAAATTGTTCTACAACCATCAATCAATACAAACATAGGTATCATATGATGAGCTGCTGCAATTTATGAAGACATATATTACATGCAATTTTACCTGCTTGCACTCATCAGGAGCCCTTGTGAGATGGAGCCAAGCAAAAGCAGCTGTAGGTGTTTTAAAATTTAACATGTGGGGATAGTTCTGGGAACACCTAAAATGGGGATTAGAGTCTTACCTTTACAAAGAAATTAAGCTGAAAGCTGACATCAGCTTCTTTGCTAATTTACACTTCAAATTACAAGTTAGCCCCTCTGCACAGGTAAAAATCCTGTTTCTGTCCTGTTAAGGATCCCTGAAGCATTCATACCTTTTGTTTTTCAGTGGTTTTGATGACTTCACATTAGGATGGAGAGGGACATAATATGAAAAATTATACCTGAAATATCAGTGTAAGAGATGTTCTTGGCCACACGTGATGGTACATACACCACAGAGCAAAATAGCCCTAAGAAACACGTTGGAAGAATAAATTAAGTAAGTATAGCAACTCACTAATATAGAAAAGCATGAAAACTAAATTTGTTTTTAGGTTACTCTTAAAGCTAGGAATCCTATTTCTATTCAAGGCTTGTTTTAATTTATCACTTTTACTTAGCATATAATTTTGTGTCTAATCATTTCTTATTTTGGTACATGTGACTTTTCACAAACACACAGGCTGACAAGTTCTCTACTTGAGAGAGTATGCAATAAACAGCTGACCCTTCTCTTGAAAAGGAGTCCTAATGCAAAAGAAAAAGGAAAACACAATTAGAGTGAGATCAGTATTAGAGTGAGGGACAAATCAGGAAGAGATATTCTGGGGTAACTGCACTGAAGAGCCATCAGGAAAGAATCTGGGACCTTATGTATAAAGAATGTGTCAGTGTCTTAATGACAAAAAACCTTTTAGGGAAAAAAAGTCATGCAAGAGACAGACTTTTTATATCTTATATGCAGTAACCTTGGAAGAGGGAGTTTAGAAAACTAGCTGAGAGAAACAGATCACTTAGTGCAAATAATAAATTCAGCTAAGGAGAAACATTGATTGTTAGAATATGATTGACATTGGCTCTGGAGACAGATGTCCTCCTGCCCTCCCAGCTGGAAAGGCCGGCTGGGTGGAGTTCCTTTAGAAAACTGGCTGCTGCCATTGTACAGCTAAAAGAAGAGTGGACACGCAGAGGTAAATTTTCAAAGCAGTGTGTTTATTAACTACCCATTGACAAATACAGGCAATTGTTAGTGAACCTCCTGCACATCCCTTTGAAAACCTACCCGGTTTGTTTGAGATGATATTTCACCATTTATGCCAGAAAAGTTGGCTTCCAAGATGAGGTGGGCCTTTCTTGACAATGGATAAAATGGGTGATCTTAAGAACCCTTCGCCTTGTTAAAAAGCCGTGTGAGGTCTCCCATACTACAATTCACATTCAATTTAGTTTTTTTTTCTTCTTGCAAGATCAAAGAATTTTTTCTTATGTCATCACACATGACATGGGTAATGAAAGCTTTGAGAAGCTAGAACTGACAGTTTCCAGCATGGCCTCTATCTAATTCTGTAGCTTTTCAGTATCCTCATTTATATGGGGGTGAGAGGGGGGGAAATGATTAAGAATACTTCACCTGGCAGTCCTTGAACACTCACCATTGTGAGTTGAGAACTAGCATAGCCTCACTATTATTACGCTTTACCCATGTATACTTACAATGAATAGACCAGCACTCTGTTTCTTCATTATAGCCACAGTTTGCTTTACAAAGTGCTAGAGAGTGTATGAGCTAGCTATAAATCAAAAAAGCGAGAAGTTTTGGATCCCATGCAAAAATCCCTGTGAAGTTAAAGTCACACAACAAAAAATTATAAATTCAAATTTTCAAATCATTCCATTATCATGTGTTTGGACACATTGCTGTCTGAACATAAGTGTTGACTGACTGGCTGGAACTTAGTAACATCAGATCATGGCTAAATCTCACATGAAACATGATGCTGTCATCATTTAAAGGCTGGATATTATTCAATGTGGGATTTTCCCCCTTCTTTTCTTTTTGTTCCTGGCAGTTTTCTGTGGTGTACAAGCAATTCTACAAGACCATGTGTAACAAAACAAGAGTCATCAAGCAGTGAAGGTGGTCACCAGTTAAAATTGTGCACTACACTGTCACACTCAGTGGAAGCAACTCTCTTGCCTCTATGTGCACTCTTGTTCTCATTACCACAGGAGGAGAAAATAATGTGGTAAATGTTTTCAAAACATCCACCAACTTAAATGTGATTTGGCAAGTTACATTTTGGTTGTGTCTTTGAGAAGTGTGTGTTAATTCTGCTGATGAGGTTTGTAGTAGCACAATGAGTACCACTCAAATTTTTGTATGTGGAAGGTTAAATTGTTCTGGGCACATCTGTGGATAAAATGTCTGGATAAAATTTGTATTGTGTGGAACTGGCCCAATATGATGCAGCATGTGTGAGATGAAACTAAGAAAAAAGACTGGATATATTGTGTAAATACAGTAATAAGAGTTCCAATGTGGATGAAGACTGTGACCAGTATTGTGTTGTATGTCAACTAGGTATCTGCATTTCTATTATAATGCCTACAAATGTTCAGAAATCTTTGCATTTCATACTGAGATGGGAAATAAAATATCAAAATAATTGATTGAAAATAAACGATAACAATTTGGGAATGCCATGACACTGAGCTTTGATTTTAGTATAAAATAAAAGATTATGATGTACTGATTCTCCACAAGCAAAAGCTTTTCTTTTGTCTCAATTTGATATTGAGACAGCTTCACAGCTATTGTAGCATTATGGAAATATAGTTTCATTGCTGCAAATCTCTGTTTTTACTTCCAGAAGTAGTCAAATTCCCATGGTAGATAAATTTCTTGAAATTCTGCGGATCCAAATTGTAGGAAATTTGACACCATTATCGGTAGAGTGACAGAAAGTCTAGATGGAAGAGATCTTGGAACAGCAGAGTTATACCTATTACGAGACCTAAGTTTGCTTCATTTTGCTAACTTATATATTTTTTTTAAAATGGAAAAGATTAAATCCTAATTTTTCATATTTAAAAATTTTATCTGGAAGAATATAGTTTTAGGTAAGAAATACTTGACAAGAGAATCCTAATCCTCAAGTTCAAAAGTTTAGGTTGCTTACAATAGTATGCAGGTGCACAAATAATACCAATTACAGCTTCATTACGGGCCAAACAGAATCAGTCTTTTACAGAATTGATATTCTAGATAGTTTTGAAAACATAGCATAGGAATCCTGGAAATACAAAAGAAAATTGTGTTTTCAAATGAATTTCTCATTTTAGTGAAGTTCTTCAATGTCACAAGATAATTGACTGGACATTGTTAGCAATGTGAAAGATGGCTTTGAGGCAGAAGAACTCTGTTCAATCAAGGATCTTGGAATCTTAGAAGATGTTGATGGGGCTGTAGTTGCAGAGCTGCTAAGGAAGCTGGGTGTATATGACAAATTTGTTTACCATATACTGTTGCATTCTGTGATGTGAATACAAGAAATTTGAAGAAAGAATACTTGATTTCTCATGTTATATTGTTTAAAAATAATATTTTTAGTTTTGGGAATGAACATAACCAAAGCATCTTAATTATCTCTTTCCCACTTTTCATCCCATAAAGCTGCTTCCAACAACCTTTCTTTACAAGTGTAAGTTTCCTTTACAGAAGCTAAATTGAGAATCATTGGACAGCTCCCAGGTCCACATTTTTTCCCCCAGTTCCTTTGTGCTTATGCTTAGCTGCATAATTTGACAGTCTGAACGTCAGGGCAAACATCCCACAAATACTGAGTGACTGTTTAACCTAAAAAACGTAGAGTGTACTTTGAAAACTTTATTAGCAATCTTTCACTCTCAAGTATTTTTATAAACTGTTTCCCAGTGAAAATGAGATGGTCCCTTAAATTGAAAAATGATTAATTATACAAACTATGTGACATAAATGTTTATCTTTATAAAAGAAAAACATTTACAGAGTGATTTCAGTAGTTTATAGTAAGGAAAGATAATTAATAGTTTGTTGCTATTCTATGATTTTTCAGTGAGATAATCCATAGCTGGTGGTGTGGGGAATAGCTTCAATTTCTCAGTTCACCAAACAGAAGAAACCTCCACCGAGTGGTTTATCTTAATAGCGGACATCTGTCTGTTTTTCATTATTCACATGGTAAAGAGGAAAGATCTTTGTGCTGCTTAGGAGAGTCTTAATGTGGCATATAGTCTTAAAGAAACAGCAGATACAGCAGGGAGCTTTTTCACCACTCATATCTTTCACTTAATGCACACAGGGTTAGTGGAAAATCCTTCAGAATCATGATAAGTGGTGTTGTGAAGAAGCTTTTTGTAGAAAACAGCACTGTGCTCTGAAAGCCTCGGAGAGCAGGACTGGTTTGGGAAGTGACCCATCCCAGCAAGTGGTGTGTCCTGTGGTCTTAATTCCTGTGCTGACACAGTGTCTCCCAAGCAGGTGTGGTGAGAAGCCAGATGTCCACGTGCCTGTGCTGAGGAGCAAATGCCTGAGCATGGTCTGGTACTGCTGGTCAAAGTCCCAATAAAATTCAAGTCCATGGCCCTTGCACTCCAGTTATGACAGCCTCTGGCTTCAAAATAGCTTTTAGTGAAAGATAATAAAGATTTTGTCAATATATGTCTCAGCACTTATCCTTGATGGTCACCATAAGCAGGGCAGTCATTACAAGTTGCCTTCCTTTCTTTTTCCTCCTCTCCAAATAATGTGATAT
This sequence comes from Calidris pugnax, assembly GCF_001431845.1. NCBI lineage: Eukaryota > Metazoa > Chordata > Aves > Charadriiformes > Scolopacidae > Calidris > Calidris pugnax. The sequence goes on along the minus strand of NW_015090864.1, from coordinate 12,717,086 downwards.
GATGAGGTGATGCACAGTGTGATGTGATGAGGTGACTCTTGATCTCCAGAGAGAAGAGGAATCCTATTGCTACCTCATCTACTATCTTCACTATCCCCTATCCTTACTGGGCTGGATTTAACCACTATGATTTCAGGTTAAACAGATGGAATTGTCTAAAATCTCTTTGAAGACTGGCTTACCTATTCTAATGGAGAATGTAATGAAAGCATTTGCCTACAGGGCCAAGTGCACAACAAAACCAAGGCTATGTCTGTTAGTTTAAAGCAAAGAACAAAAGTACTTGGATGATAGAGAGAGAGAACACAGAACAATACTAAAAGTATCAGTCATCTGCTTTCAACTAGATGACTGTCTGCAGTGCTGGAAACATTTTGTATGCAGAAATGGATAGCAAAATACAGTTCAAAAATGAACATCAAAATCAATTAGAGGTTCAAAAGCTGTCTGTATGAGGAAGTATTGAAAACATTGGAACTTACTAGAAAGGTGAGAAATCAAAGGAGACCAGATAAAGGTGACTAATATAATAAATGATATCGAGAAAATAAATCAGGAGCTCTCATTTGGTCTTTACAATAAAGTCATTTACAAGAAAAGAACGACAGGCATTCAGTGAAAGACACCAGATCTAACACTTATTAAAGAAAATACCTTTTCTTTATTACCTTGTGAAAATCATTGTAACAAAATGTTACTGAGGCCAAGGGCTTAGCAGGATCCCAAGGAGAGAGAGATGTTGTATGGGAACATCTGCAGTAACGCTAGCTAGGAAGGTTCGTTTTTGAAGGAGGGTAAGCCTTTTGCTCTTCCTGACTTAAAGCCACAGGAAGAAACTTTTCACTTTGTGATGACAATTATTTAATAGAAAGATCTCCTACAATTTCTCCCAAAGGACTCTATGTTGCTCATTACAGTCTGACATGGGGTGGTACCCTGTTTCTACGGAACAAATTTGCCATAGAGTTAGCTGTTCACTGGGTGATCAGGCCAATGTGTCTTAAGAAGTTATCACCTCTGAGATGGGAGTTACTGACCTTCAGGTCACATTCAGTAACTAAACTTTGTGTGCTCCTAGTGCAGCACAAAATGCAGTTTAAGAGAAGCAATTTTCATGTTACATTTTCAGCAAACCTAGGGACAGGTCTAGCCTTTCTTGCAAGTTACTTCACTCAGATGTGTCAGCAGCTTTCCCACACTGACTGAGAAGTGCAAAGCTATTTGACCCTCCTCTCCTCTTTTCAAAACCACTTTTTTCCCCAGTGGTTTATCAGTTTAAAAGTACTGAATCCTAACTCTGAGTAATTCTGAGTTAAAAAATCTGTATTGGGTTTGCATGGTAAGGTTTTGGTAGTGGGGGGAGCTACAGGGGTGCCCAGAAGCTTCCCCTGTGTCTGACAGAGCCAAGACAGACCTGCCATTGCCAAGCCTGAGCCCAATGATCAAGGCTGAGCAACACCATCGATGGTAGCACCTCTGGGAAGAGGTATTTAAGAAGTGGAAAAATACCCCCAGCAATTGCAGCCAGAGAGAAGAGTGAGAGTATGTGAGAGGAACAACTCTGCAGACACCAAGGTCAGTGAAGAAGGAGGGGGAGGAGATGCTCCAGGCACCACAGCAGAGATTCCCTTGCAGCCTGTGGTGAAGACCATAGTGATACAGGCTGTCCCCCTGCAGCCCATGGAGGTTAATGGTGGAGCAGATATCCACCTGCAGTTCATGGAAGACCCCATGCTGGAGCAGGGCGATGCCCGAAGGAGGCTGTGACCCCATGGGAAGCTTGAGGTGGAGCAGGCTCTTGGCAGGACCTGTGGCTCTGTGGAGAGGAGCTCATGCTGGAACAGGTTTACTGGCAGAACTTGTGAGTCTGGAGCAGTCTGTTCCTGAAGGACTGTACATGGAAAGAACCGATGCTACAGCAGTTCATGGAGAACTGTCTCCCATGTCCTCCCCAGACCAGAGTAGGGGAGGAGTGTGAGGAGTCCTCTCTCTAAGGAGCGATAACATGTGATGAACTGACCACAGTTCCCATTCCCTGTACACCTGCGCTGCTTGCACGGGGAGGTAGAGAAAATTGGGAGTGAAGTTGAGCCCAGGAAGAAGGGAAGGGCTGGGGGAAGGCGTTTTCAGATTTAGTTTTTATTTCCCTGCTCTGATTAAATTGGTAATAAATTAAATTTATTTTCCCCAAATCGAGTCTGCTTTGCCCATGACAGTAACTGGTGATTTATCTCCCTGTCCTTATCTCGACCCATGAACCTTTCGTTCTATTTTCTCTCCCCTGTCCAGGTGAGAAGGGGGAGTGATATAGTGGCTTTGGTGAGCACCTGGTATTCAGCCAGGGTCTACCTATGACAAATTCAAATTCAGACTTGTTAATAATATATAAATGCTCACAGAAGTGTATGTAGGTATTTATATACAACAGTGTATTCATACATGTATAAGTACATATGGGCGTATGTGTATTCATACATGTATAAGTACATATGGGTACTTATATATATGGGTATGTATATACACACACATATTTACACATAGAAGATATATCTTCAAAAGTTTACTTTCTCTCTAATTTCTTGTGGGCCATTAATAAATATTATGAATTGATATTATATTTCAACATCATCAATATGAAAAGTCACTTTATGACCCATTGACCTTATTAAGCAACTCCTCTGAACACAGGGCTGCAGCTTACAAGTGTGGTTTTGTTGAAGTAAGGTGTGCAATCTCAATTCAGTAAGCTTTTTACAAAATAAGTCTGTCCCAGAGAAAGAAATTCTTTCTCTTGCAAAACCAGCAGTATCAAGAATGCTGTCAGGTGATAGTTACATAGCTTATTTGCTAGATGGCTTATTTTGAATGCTTGTCTTTTAATTTTTTTATTTGTCTAAGGAAAATCACTACATAGTGGCTGAGACCGGAAAATTGGGCTTCTTGGAGTAAGAGTATAATCATAAACCTCCTTTTTTTCCTTTTTCTTTTTTTAAGATGCGCACAATTACCTACAGAATTCGTACAACCAATAATACTCAGAAGAAATGCTACATTTATCAAGTCATAAATGCATGGAAGGAGACTCCTTGTTTTGAGTTCATTTTGGGTTCAAGCCCTTATTTTCTAGGTGGATGAAATTCAATGAGAACTAAAAAAACCGAAACAAAATAAGGTTGCTATTAAAACAAACAAGCCTCAAGAAACAAAACAGTTTAACATTTAATCTCTCTTATCATAGCAAAAATACATGCCCAGAGTGCCTATGTCTCCCTTCTAACAATGCAAGGAGGTCTCCAAGGATGTTTACCATACCCAGGAACACAGAGCAAGAAGAGATGTGACCTGAGAATGAGATAATGGTGATCTGGTTAGCTGAGAAAGAAAATGTGAGCAGAAAAGCCTACTGATTTAGGTCACTGTGGCATTAAACTTTTTCTGGAACCCAGAGAGAGGACACTGGATAAAGCAAGTGCGCTGCGGAAGAGGGCAGTCTCAGAAGGCTCTTTGTGGAGAAGAAGCTGTGACCCCTGACGGGGTTGTGGGATCTGTGGGCACTCTTAGAAAGGAAATCTGAGTGCAGGGAGGCTAAGGAGCAGGGGTGCTGAGGAGCTTGGGTGCCAGGGGAATTGGGATGTTGAGGAGCAAGGAGGCCAAGGAGCAGGGGTGGTGAGGAGTAGGGAGGCTGAGGGAGCAGGGATGCCTGAGGAGCAAGGGGTGCTGAGAGGTAAGCGTGCCTGAGGAAGAGGGGTGTTGAGGAGCAGGGAGGCTGAGGAGCAGGGAGGCCCTGGGCCAGAGAGGTGATCACATGATGGGAGACTGGTGCCCTGCTGTTCCCTGGCCTTCTTGTGAAAAAAAGGCCAGTGAGGGCTGGAAGAGACCACTGGGGCCCAGCGTGTTGTCTTTCAACTTCACATACTCAAACATGTTGTGGTTTGTTGGTGCCAGGGTGATGCCTGGTGCAGGCTGTGAGGGGCCGCTGGCTCATCATGGCTGCTCCGTGCATCTCCTGCCCATGTGCTGAGGGTGTCCCTGCACAGGCTGGACTGGGCTGGGCAGCCTTGCTGCCCCCTGCCCCTGCCCTATGTGACCTCCAGGGGACAACTGCTGCGGTGGCTGTGGAAGAGCTTGAGACCTCTTGGGCCAGGAGTCAGGCAGGTGTTGGGGTGGTGGCCCCCATGCCATGCTCTGGCCAGTTTACCCGCCTGGTAAGAGACTGCAGCTTCTGCTCATCACCTCACATGCCTGCTGTCCCCTGCTCAGGCAGAGCCTGGTGCATCAGGTATGGTCTGGACTGTTGTTTTTTGAGTTTTACCTTTTGTTTTCATATTTTATTTTTGTTTTTAAAAATTGTTCAATGCATTCTGTTTCCTCTTTCTTGTCATAAAATATGACTTCTTGAATTGGAATTCACTATTTTTTATTAAATCACTATTCTCTATTTTCTTTGCACCCATATCCCTCCCTTTCCTCTAAAAGTGAAAAAAAAAAAAAAAGAATCGGGCCTAGTTCTCTATTCACTTCTCATCTGTGTTTTATCACTGACAGAGCATGGCGGAGTAGCCATGCAGATTGCTCGCTTCAGTTTCCCTGTGTGCAGGCAGTGCACTCTACCACAGACCAGACAGCGGGGTGTCGTGCATTACGTTCTGCACGAGCACCCTAAAGCATGGTTTTTAATGGCTGGGGGCCACTTCAAAAGCTTTCCAAAAGCCAAAAAGTAACTTTGAGTGTGACAGCCAAGCTAAAAGTGTGGGTTTTCATAAAGCTCTGAACAACAGCGCAGTGCTGAATTTAATCCGTACACATAGAATGACTGTGCTTTGGGGATGTTGATAGGCCAAAACCAAAGTAAATTCTGGTGATTACTCTCAGCCCCAGTAGGTCTGGTCATTGTGGAGTCAGGCTGGATGCTTCTGGAGTGAAACAGAAGATGAACAGCACAACAGATTTTAACTATTGAAGTTCCTGATCTTGCTTCCCATTAAATTAATGAGATAATAGCCAGAGAAACAAGATTAAGACTTAGGAAAAGGAAGAAAAAAAAAAAAAAAAGCAACGGGACCATCATGGAGACTTTATGAGAACATGGATTCATTGACCAAGGACCGATGACATTCTCAGACGATTTATTTTCTGGAGAGGTTCAGTGTTTCTCAGATGTAGGAATGTGAAGATTACCATGTTGGAGCTGACTTTGGACTCTTCTAGTGGCCAGTGCTGAGCAGTGGCAATGAAAAGGAATGCATACAAATCTAAAAGTGTTCAGACCCTTTGATACATGGGAAAATATTTTTTATTGTATTTTTATATTTGGTTTTTTTACTGTATTTTTATATTATTTTTTTTTACGACCTGTACCAGTATTTTTTACTGGTTTGTGACCCACAACATAAAGTTTTACAGTCTTTTCCCTTTGCTCACTTCTTTTAATAATTCTGCATATTTTTTTTCACACAAAGGCCACATCAGTGGAATGCATAACAGTACATTGTGAGCTAAGTTTATAATGAAAAAAGATGCATCAGTCTGAAATATTAACCCAGCACTGCCTTGGAGGCAGTGAATAATTAGTTTAACCTGGCAACAAACAATATAAACTTAGCCACAGAGGTGGTTGGTGTTATCATCTTATGTTTTTATAATGCAGTAAGGACACCAGGTTATCATGATTATAGCAGCAGGAGAGTTTGTAGAATGAGCTCATGTATAAATAGTTGCTCAAAAACACTGTGAACATTTATGAGGCTCATTATTTATCATTAATTATTTAACTGCAGGTCCCCATGTGGGCAGTGAAATCCTGCTGATTTACTACTTATCAGGAATAAATTACCACTTATAACTTGGGGTTTTCATGATATTCCTTTTGTCATCATAAATAAACTTAACTAATAAGACTGTTTCCTTCTCCCTGTTAAACTGACTGCTGGCAAGAGGCTTTTTGGCTGGTGACCTAACATGAGACAAAATATAGGATAAGTGAAAAGCTGTGTATTTTTATGAAGTCTTGGATTGTTTGCAATAGATCTGAGAACTCAGCAAGGGATCAGTATTTGCTTACATTTATAGGGTATTTGTACAGGACCAGATTTTTGAAACTGCTCAGCAGCCACAATTAAAGCCAGATTTTTTTCTGAGGAGCAGTTTCAAATTTGCCAGCAAACTGAAGTTATTTTAGTACCTAAATGAGGACCAATAGCTAAATCCCCGTTTCGGCACCATTCTGATCCTCAAAATCCCACCTCAGCTGCTGTCTAACCCTTTAGGTGCCTTTGTTGCTGCCAGCTAAGTCACTGAAGATGCACTGTGGAGCATATATAGAAGGAAATCCCAATATCCTGAGACAGCTTTCAGTCCTTCTTCATGCTTCAGCCTCAGCAGGATTTGAAACCCATGTAGTCTTCAGTGCATCTTTTGGCAGGTTTCCTGACAAGGAAGACAAAACCTGATGGATGACAGTACTCTACAGTAATACACCTCAGACAACTGGCACCCAGAGGTACGCAGATGATTTGCCCATTTGCACGCATGTGTGCATGCGTGTGCATAGAAACCTGGTTTATCCCTCAGCCCAGAAGTTGGTACGCTCTGCGGCAAAGAAAGCAGGTCTGCTTTGCTTAATTTGGCCTGGATGCCTCAGTACTCAGCTCAGGGCTGAACCCCGTCAGGATTTGCATCCTACCCTATAAGCACAACTCTGTTGCATAAGCGCCACTATGGCTGTTAATATATCTATGCACCTGGCTGCAAACCTCTGCTAACCCAGGAGGGTGTTTGAACAGCCAAAACTGACCTATATTTCGACCCTTTTCAGACAGGTTCCTCTAGTATGACTACAACGACCTGTGATGGGCTCTTTGACATAAGAAGTGAGCAGGTTTTATAAAAAGGCTTGATTTTATTTCTATAAAATACAAGGGTATATTTTCTCTGATCCAAATAATATGTTTTAAAATGTGGTATCATCTACATTTATTTCCTTTTATATATATATATATATATATATATATATATATTAAATATGTATACATG
>NW_015090864.1:12555701-12709012 GCF_001431845.1 Calidris pugnax | reverse complement strand
ATATATATATATATATATATATATATATATTAAATGTGCATACCTGCAATATACATGGTATACATATATTTTCACATGCACATACATTATATATTTTTAACTTATACATACACACATACACACATACATAACAGTGATTAAAATGAGGTGGTATATGATTCTACACCATTCTGGTCCCTCAGATTTCAATGTTTTTTGGGCATGGGTGGAGTACATTTTGTATTCTATTCCAGATTTTCATGTATGGCTTCACAATTCCTGTGTCAACTACTTCTTATTCTGATGTAATGTTCAAAAAACTTAGGCTACCAATTCATCTCAAGAAATTGCTCATATTAGCTAGAACTTAAGAAATCAAGGGGTAAAACAGGTGTTGCATTTTAATAGTATTATTCACATATAAATTTAAAAGGCTGTGTTTTTAGTTTAATCGATGTTGTTAATAATAAATCAAATATTCTCCAGCTGACTCAGTGGCATATTACAACACTAAGGAATGAAATACCAACTCTGCAAAAATTAGTGCCTACTTGTTTAGGCCAATTTACAGGGTATTTGGAAGCTGTGTTGTTCAGAATATTTTTATCTTTTTTTCATTTGTGGATGATGTATTTAAGTTTATTTTAATTATATACCCGTAGTAGGAAATTGCAAGATTTAGGTAATTACACTAAAAATATTGTGCTGGGGACTAATTATGTGTATAAAATTGTAGGCTGGTTAGGGGCTTCATCAAAAATGTGCCCATAATGTGTTACTAGGCTCATCTCTAAAAATGTAGTGAACATTGGCAGTATTATCTCAAAGGAAAAATATGTCACCACATTGTACAGGAAGACAAGATTTTTACAAGCAGCCTTTAATATAATATTTCTGATAATTCTATTGCCGAATTGAATCTATTTTCTTGCTGTTGATCAGACAGTTTGGGGCCCTCCCTGCCTTCTGCTAAATTCAAAATGCATACACAGCTAAGGGGAAGCATAACCTGATATATGTGACTTTAGGAACTTGCAAATGCAGGGGTTTTAGCCCTTTCTGTACTCACATGCATGCTGATGTGGGTATCTCTTTCTTATTACCTGTGAAGACACACACAGGCCATCCCTGTAGAGTTTCTCCTCCCACCACAGTCAAATTAATGTGAAAGGTCTTGCCAGTGGGTTATTTAAATCCTGATATTCTGTTCTTGCTTGTCAAGAATGCTGGGTATAAATCTCTTGGCACTTATCTTTCTATACTGCCCACTAACATTTTCTACTACTTCTGTCTGTCCTCATGACATTTCCTGGAGAACTTAAACTGAAACTGCTAATTATTAATTTAGGGCTAGATTCTGGCTTCTACAGCCAGAGGCATGCTGGAGGGAATGCAAAGGGACTCCGAATTGTTATACGCATGTTCCTTACCACAGAGATACTCACACATCCCCTCCTTGGCTCATATTAGGAAACACTCATGATTCTTTTTAATCAAATCTGTCCACATCAGTTATGTGTTCAGATTACAAATGAAAAAACAGACTGTTAAAGTTTGAAAATATTTTTTTCAAACACGTAAGTACATTTGCTCAGTTTGAACAATGGATTGCATTAATCACAGGTGGTCGTTTTTGGTTTTTTGTTTGGGGTTTTTTTTTTCACAGAGGCGATTTAGCTCTAGGAAAGAAATGTTTCATCATCTTGAAGCCTGGTAAGGCTCAGTGTTATTATGCCAGTATAACAGGTTAACCAAGGTATAAAGGTGAAGTGACTTGCCTAAGGTCATGCAATAGATCAGTGGCAGAGGTGTGAATCAAGTACAAGGTCATTTAAATCCCTGCAAAATGTCTTGCTCCGTAGGATTTTCTTCCTCCTTCTTGTCAAGAATAAATAGTTAAGGCTTTCTTTGGCAGGTAGAAAGCCCTCTACTCTTTCTCTTAATGTATTCCCAAGATAAAGTATATTCACTGACCTGATTCTAACAGGAAAACTTTCTGGCCAAACAAAAGGAGACTTTGTTCAAAGTACTCCCTGAATTCCCTGCAACTTACACATTGACTTACACATTTTTCAAAATCTTATTATTTGTTAGGTAGCCAGTTCTTATTTCCTTTGTCTTCAAGTATCTCCCGCCAGTTGTGTCCATTCTTACTTTTCTACTGTATCAATTACTCCTTCCACTGGCAATTTTCCTTATAATTGTCTCTTATCTTCTTTTCCAGCCACACCCTTCATGCATGTTTTGGCAAATAAGAGCACAGCTTATGAATTTTGACAAAATAACCCCCCAAAACATAAAAAGAGACCATCTGGCTTTTACTGTCTCCCCCTTTATATTTTTCTTAGGAGAACCCTCTAAAATGGCGCCTGCTCAAGAATTATTTGAGAGAGTGAAGGTCAAGAGAGAGTAAATAATATATAGGTGAGTGCTGTAGATTTTGTAATAACTAAAATGTCAAATGTTTATACAATTGTATATATTTGACTGTATTCCCTTTTCTCCCTGCCATATGAACAAGCCAGGGACTTGATGTCTGCATAGCACTCACTGATATTTTTTGAAATTTAAGATAAATATTTTAAAAAAAATATTAGTATTCAGTGACACAGGAGGAGAAAGTGGTTTTGCTTAAAGGTTGGTGCAATAAAGTGGGACAGTGTATGAATGTGTCATCTTTTAACAGAAATGGAGACTCACATGGCAAAGAGAAGAAATACCCAGGAATCTAATCTGATGTATAGTCGTCTCTATGAATTAATGGCATCATGATATTGTGCTGGGTTTTTTTTTTTCTTACTGGGAAAGAAAAGTGTATAAACAAAGCCTCAGGGATGTCAAGGAAATACAAAGTGGGTACCAGAGATGCCTACTCTTTTCTCAGCCCCTGCCCCTATGTGAGGCCAGACTGGTAGGTTAGGGGCACCTGTGAATGCCAGGCTCCACCAGAACAGTTTTGATGAAGACATCTGGGTTACTTGAATGGTGAGTGTGTGTCTGGGTCAGAGGGATTAGTAGATAGAAAGAAGGATCTAGAAGAAATGTCAGATTATCTATTCTTTTTGAGGAAGCACAGCCAAATTTCAATTTTGGTTTGGAATCTGGGGCTCATTTTGTTTATTTTGTGGCTTCTGAGTGCTCCGGCAGAAACTTTGAGCGAAATACTTTGGGTTTGTTTTATTTTTGTCACCACTAAATGTTTTATTTCACTTCTGGTGTATTATCAGGCATGTTTTTAGCTCTCCAGGGCTAGTATATTGCAATGATTGTATAGTAAACCATTGAAATTGAAAGCACTTCAGAATATTGCTACCTGGAATTTACACATATAGCAACAAAGTAAACAAGTATTTAGTGGTGGTGACTTGAAGTTCTAAAATCCTTAGTGTTTTGAAACCTACTTCAGAGACTGCATCTCTCCTACTGGGACAAAGCCATATACGTGGACAGCAGAACTGCTTAAACTGTCATTCCTCTGGTATTTATATAACTGAGCATTTTCAAAGACATTTTTTACGAGGAATTATTGACCATGGAAACTTGCCAAAACAGGTGAATCACAGAATGCGTTTCTTCATGCACTGTTTAATAAAAAGAACAGTAATGGAAAAGAGCTGATGATTTCTGTTTCTCCATGTGTGATTTGTATATATATATAGAGAGAGAGAGAGGGAGAACACTGGCAAAGAACAGGAAGTATTTTTTCAGGTGCTTAATACATCACAGAAATAACAAATTGAGGAAATTACTCACATTAGTAAGCTTTTGCATGCTTGGTGCCACATGGTTAACTATGCTTAAAGTTTTTATTCCCAAACAACCACAGAATGGATTTTATATTGCTTCTCTTGATAACATTACAAAATTGGCCTTCATTCTCCTTTTTGCAGCCTGAGCCTTCCACAATTATTGTCAACGAAGCACTAATAAAACTGTAATCTTTTATTCTGTGTGTTTGGTTTGTATCAAAAGCTGCTAGTGATGGTGTTTAGAAATGTCAACGCCTGCTGAATAGGGTTGCATGGAAATGCCCCTTTCAGTAGACAAAGGGAAAGCAATTGAACCACTCTGTAGGTACTCCAGAAGCCTCAGCCTTGGCTGAAACACAAATTAGATGCTGTCATTGGGAAGGGGCTCTAGGTATGGATACAGTTGACAGCAACTTTTACAACCCCCATATAAAAAACTGTGCTGTTGTACAAAATGTGCCCCTATTATTTGACATTTTGAAAGAAGTTTTATTTTTTCCTAAGCTATGTCAACAGAGCCAGTGATTCAGAATTCACTTAATCCTTATTTTAAGGTTTATAGTGTTCCTTGGTGCCAATATTTTTTAGTTCTAATGTTTAATATTTATTCATGGTGCTTAATCACTGAGGAAATTCCCATTAGAGGGTGAGGCAAAACACCTGTTAGATTATTTTTGTCTAAACTTTAGCACTCTAAGAATAATTTCTAAAGCTAGTAGTCTATGGAGAGAGTTCCTCTAGCATGATATGTTCAATTCCACCTGCATTTTAAGAAATGCTTACTCATTGGCCAGATTATCATTAAATGGTGTACAGGGTAAAACTATATGAGCTTTCAGAGCCATAATGAGTCAAAAAATAAATTTTGAGGAAATTAATTTTTTGAAAATCCAGGCTGAATTAGAAAAACATAATGTTTACCAAAAATTATGAAAAAAGTTGAGAATATTGACTACTTCATAGCTTCTCACAAAATCACTGAACATTTTAAGCTGATTAGATACATCCACTTCACCCTCCTCCGCCATGAAACGAAGTTTTTTTTTTTAACAAGAAAACTTTCTAAAGTTAAAATTTGGGTCAACCTAAGACAGGTGTTCTGTTTTGATTTAGAAATTTAACCACCAAAGTGAAAATAATAATTTATTCTCATGGCTTTAAAATATCTCACTTTTGCATTGCTCTCCAATGTTCTGTCGAATAGCTCCTTGCCTTGTGTGAGATACCTTGTAGCATAAAAAACAAATAAAAAATTAATGCTTAGAATCCATACTTTAGTTCCATTCCTAACGATAAAGTTCTCCAGATGTGAAATGGAGACAAGCCACTATTTGTACCAGAACTTCAATTTCTCATGCAGAGAGACTTGTCAGTCTCTCTATCTGAAATCCCAGATGGCTTCTCTGGAGCTGTGACTTGCACTAAGCTTAAGCAAGAGGAAAGCAGAAAAAAAAAGTTTAAATTGCAGAGTTTTTTATTCTCAGTGGAATAACTGTAATAGAAATAGCAACAATAATAAATTGGATTCTCTTAGTGCCATGTTGGGCATTGGCTGAACATATCCTCTAGAGATGCCCGTTACAGTATGATATTTACATCATGTTGTAGTGCAGAAAGAAGTTAATACATTTTCTTCTAATTTATTTTCAGCACACCTACACATGTTATTCATATCTTTTACTCAGACATCTTCCCAGCTTCATCCATGGTGGGACCCAACTTGCAAAGGCCTAATTATTAAAGATTAGTATGTCGGGAACCCTATTCCTGATCTCTTCTTACCACAACATCTCTATTTACTACTTGAGAATTCAAGTGCACTTCCAAGCCACAGCTTTATACTGCCCAGCTAGATCCACTTGAGGGTAGGCCTTACTCTCTACTAGTCAGCTAGATCCACTTGAGGGTAGGCCTTACTCTCTACTAGTCTTCCTTACTCCATCCCAGCTTTGCTTCTTCTTCACTCTTGTTATGACTTTACTGGTGAGTCTCTGTAACTAGCTCATCTAAATGGTATACAAAGTAAATTGTGAAGCATCCCCTGATATACTGCTCTAAAGAGAGGTAGATGGTGGTGTTGCATTTATGATGGCTTAGTAAGTTTTCCTTCGCTTTCAGCCCCCTGTACTTTCTTAGAAGCGGAGCAGGAAGAAGGACTGTGTCCACCATTTGTCCCTAAGTTGGGTGGTGACTGCTCCTTACAGATCCCCATATTCTTTGGTTGCCATTTGCCCTCATGGTTTCTATTGTGGTTTCTGTCACAGGGGAAAACTGTTGCAAAGGAATTAACAAAGGATTTGTGTGGGATAGCAAGAAGGGAAAATAAACTGGTTTCCTTATCTTACAAAGAACAGGTCAGGTGCAGTTAAGCAATAGGTTGCGATTTCCAAAAGGAAGGTAGAGAAGGGTGTAGTCCTTTTCTGTGCCTTGAAGCTTCAGAGCAATTCTATCTTGCCAAAGCATGATACTTTCAGTTGTGCCTACACAGCATGACTGAGCCCTGACATTCAAAGCTGCTCTAAGCAGGGAGTCTGTCCTTGTCTGATATGTTAAATGTTGTGCCCTCTGCATTCTTCCATAAATAATTGACCAAGTTTTAAAAGGGAAATAGTTTGTGAACCAGTGAAAAAAAAAAAAAAGATGTATGAAAATATCAGCAAAAACCAAGGAGTTTAGACTTGAAGTCTGCACAGCTTGGATTTATGAAATGCAGTTAAAAATACTACATCACGTAAGAACAAGTTGACTGACTGGCCTCCCTGGATCTGAGTATTCTGTTTATATCAGACACTACTGTTCTTGAGGGCTGGGGCGAGTGCCATTCTGCAGTCAGTGTGAAAAATAAAACATGCCAAATAATTACAGTAATGATGCAAAGAGCTGGGGATGCAATGTAAAATTTCATATTAAATCAAAGTCAAAATTGCCTCTTGGCCTGGCCTGCTAATGTTTTCTGCAACCGTAAAATTTGGCTGCAATTGTGCAATACAATACTGGTGAGAAAACGCAAAGATTATTACCATGCTCTCTAAAAAGACAAATCCTAAAGCTGGACAACGAAGGTATGTAAAGCAATGACAATTTATTTCCCTAACCAGCAGAGAAACACAAAAGTGTAGGAAAAAACCCCATCCTCCCAGACCTCATGATTATGAAAAGGAGAGAGACATGTTTATGTAAATAGTGGAGAAACCCTAAAATGTTTCACCTGGCAAATGTCCCAAAAGAGGAGGGCCCAGAAACCATTTTTCCTTGTCTGCCTCTTGGCAGGAGGTTCACTGGCTTTCGTTTTGCACCATGGAGATTATACTTCTTCATTTTAGCAGAGTCCACAAGGCAACCCTGCCGACAAAAACAAACAAATGCCAACCTCATACTCTTGATGTACCCCACAAGGCTCACACAAATTACTAATCAGAGTAATGAGTTTAAGCTCCCTGAGGTCTTTCTGACCTTTCTACCCCCCTTCTTTGGACTTTTCTGTGGTTCAGACAGCTAGAGCCCTCCCCTCCCTCATCCTTTTGTAACACACAAAAAAATTGCCCCAAAAAAGTACTGTTATGTTTCTTCCCAAAGCAAATAGCCTTATAATATGGTCTTAAAAATATAGAAAACTTGCCTGCTGCTGATCTGTTTTGCCTTTCCTAAGCCTATGCATGTGCATATAAAGGCATACATGGTATTTTCTGGATGAGGGAGTGATCCTGAAGGACACATAGGTTTTCAGGAAGAGCTTGGTAGTTTCAGGCAAAAGTGATCTAAAGCTGTGCTCCTTCTATCACCTCTTCTTTGCTTTGCCTGCAATGACTGTGTTGCTGTCTCAGGAAATCTAGACAGTTGATGTAAGTAGCCAAAAAAGTGGGTTTATTTTCCTGATAAAGCTGAGTAAATTAAAGTTTGTACTTTATGGAATCATTTAAAATTACAAAAGTCTTAGAAATCTTGTTGCTAGTGGGATTACTGTCCAGAGACTGTCTCTCTTAAACAGTTTTTGGTTTTTTTTTACAAAAACGTGCTATCACTTTGAAATAAAATACTTTCCTATTATCTTGAAGATACCTCCTCTTGAATTCACAAGTGCTTGTCAAACTCCCAGTAATACACCATGGTATACCTTTTTATCTATACCTGCTTCAACAGTATATGGCTTCAGTGGAACATATGGAACTGATATTTGATAGTGGTTGTGGAAGGGCATATGAACCTACTATGAAAAACTGTATCAGCTAAATGCAGTGTACAAAAAATAATGTAAGTTTGTATAGCTAGGTATGGTATAAACACTGAAAGCTGCAACTGCTGAATCTCCTCCCTCATTTACTCTGCAGCTCTCACTTGCATAAGTAATATTTGCTGATGTGAACTCTCTTTCCAGAGCTACCAGGAATTTGACGTGAAAGTTGCTGTAATGAGCTGATAATGACAGGCTTAGCAGAACAGTATAAACTGAAGTAATTGGATCATCAGCATTTTGTTTTTGTATTATTACTGATAAAGGCTGATTAGAAGAGGAATGTGTTTTTAGTTATTCACATACGTGATGTGCAGAGACCAATGTTTATTCTTTTTAGTATATATACTGGGTCGCCTAATTGTCTACAGACAAAACTAACCACACTTCAATTGCTAAGAATAGAAGGGGCTTTGAGAAAAATAAAACTTGAGAGGCCAAAGATGCAGTTGGTCACATCCAGACATCCAGAGTAGTGGTCAACAGCTCGGTGTCTGTGTGGAGATCAGTGACAAGTAACATGGCTTTATAAGAGCAGACACGTAAAATGAAATAGAGGGTGCAAAGGATCTATGTCCAC
Source organism: Calidris pugnax (assembly GCF_001431845.1). NCBI lineage: Eukaryota > Metazoa > Chordata > Aves > Charadriiformes > Scolopacidae > Calidris > Calidris pugnax. The sequence continues at coordinate 12,700,473 of NW_015090864.1, read as the reverse complement.
ATCATGGATTTCATGGGGATTTATTTCAAACCATTTTTAATGTAAACTGGAGGACTGAATCCCCTTCAGGTGGGATTAGGTGTGATCCTGGAGCACACTTTCACATTTAGTTTTATCCCCAGAGCATCCAGATTACTCTTGCTGATGAGATCACTCACTGATATGAACCGTTTCAATGATTTTCAACCATTTTCTTAAAAAGCAAGCTATTCATCTGAACTAAAACAATAATTGAACACACCTATGAAGGGGTGAAGGGGTGTATGGTATAGCAACATATATACGTATGTGATATATATATATCAACACAGACTGTGTTCATACTACACACTTATCCTGTGCCTGACTTTGGAATCATATCCTAATGAGCCTAGTGGCTTACTGAGTTTGGATTGGGACGCTGCTTTTATTTGCTGTCTTCTTGCTGAGACTGAATTTGGTTTTGAAAGACCTGTGCAGTCATTGTTCCAGTACAGAAGAATGACATCTAACAAATACGTTTCAACCGCAGGTTGAAAGGCAGCTTACCCAACCAGGCAGACACCCATTTCATCTGATAGGCAGCAATTAGCACCATAGACTCTTAATGGTCAGCTGGTTGCAATTTTTGTGTGATTCACTGTTGTGCTCCAGGTGGGAGAGAGCTCAGGCTCCCTGGAGGGAACAGACTGCTTTCTGACATCTTACTCTTAGATTTTCCAGGGATGTCCAGAGTCAGAGGAGGCACTAGAGCAAAAGTGAAGGGATTTAATCAATCACTCATAAGTGTGGGCCAATGCATGTAACTAAATTACAGAAAAAATGTACCAAAAATAATAGAAAGTGCTCTTGAGACTTCTCTCTCCCTTCCAAATCTTTTTCAGCACCGGTTAACCAGTCAAAGCCGGGAAGGTTTCAGTGACTAAAAAGAAAAGCATTCATAATGTTGAATCTATTCGCAACCACCACCTTCACTTTGACTTTTGACAAATAATTTCAGCTTACTCCTGCTATTACTATCCTATTTATTAATAATATATACCAAACTTTGATACTTGAACTTTTATAGTACAGACTGTATGACAAAAGATGTCCTATGTATGTCTAGATCTTTTTGTCTCCTACAAGCATCTCCCCAATAATGGTAAAATAGTCCCCAAATAATAATAGTGTAATAGACACAAAAAGTTAAAACTCCAGCATCAGTAAATAATTCAATATCCCACTAGACATCTGAAGCTATGCCTTATCACAAAATTACTGTGTATTGTTTCTACGGAGATTTTTAATGTAACAGACGTGGTTAGTTATTACAGGAAGCTGCAGCATTTTATATGAAGCTTTTGTGGCCTGCTAAATGAAATTAATGATTTTCTTATTAACTGGTTGCAGTTAATCAGTTGGATAAAACTTCAGGGAGTCTATAAAAGAAAGCTGGATTTGAGAGGGTTTATATTAATCATGATGGGAGAACTACAGCTGCTGCTCATTTCTATTATAAAGGATGGTGATCAGTAATTTAACAATAATCTGGTTGCTGAAACAGGATAGAAAAAACTTGTCTACTATACGATTACTTGAACTTTCATATTATTTTAAAGATCTGTAATTCTTGTAAAACTAAAAAGAAAAAGAAAGGAAAGAAAGCAAAAAAAGATTCTGTTAATTGTAATAAAACCTCTGGTAGTAGTAGAAAAGTTTAACATCTACTTGAGAGACTTCACCCTGCGTGCATAATATTGTGTTGCTATTAAAATTATAGTTGGATTGGAACATTTTAAAAGAAAAATATAGTATTAAAAATACCTCCAAAACTACCTATTGAAAACAAAATGTTCAGAAAAGTTATATATATTTGAGGTTCCAATATTTTTTGTGAGGATAGACATGATATTTTCAGAAATACTGCAGAATATTACACAAAAGATTAGTTTTGCACCTAAACACTAAAACCTTATCCAAATATGTTTTTATTTCTATTTTATATTTTTTCCAAGTTTGAGACAGTTTGTATTTTAAGTCTTACTTTAACCACAGTTTCTAAACTAACTGAGAAGTATTCTTGTAGAACTACATAGAGCAGAACACTGTTGCTTTCACAGAACATTATGCTTCAATATCGCAACACATGTAGGATGAAATGCACTCCTCCCATCATAAATCTTGATTATCAAAACAGTTTGTTTTGAGATTGCCTCCAACGACTGAAGCAATAGGATTTATGTCCTTATTTAGAAGTTGAGCTGCGTTATGTGGGGACTGCTCCTTTGTGGGTGTTTGTGCTAGGCCTGTGCTGGGGACAGCTTTAGTTTCTAAAAAAAAAAAAAAAGGCTGTCTTTTAGATCTCTTTCCAATACCTCTGTCACAGCTTAAGCAGCACCTTTGCTTCTCTGTACTTAGGTGTTGTGGGTAATCCATTTTTCCACCCATCCCATTAATTCCTCCAGCTCTTGTTAACTTGATGGGCTACTTGGTGATAACACCTCTCTAAATTATGTTTGCAGGCATGTTATGGAGTCAAACCACTAAAATAGGTCAGTACTTTATCACAGACTCTGTTTCAAGCTAAGAAAAATCTCATAAATACCTTAATACTCACTAGTAGGAGTGAACTGGAAAATGTAGATCCTGAATGCTGAGTTGAGGAGCAGCCAATGATTTAACTGGATGCATGTCAGGAATGATAGTATTCACCAGGTATTGCTGCTGCATATCAAAAAGTGCCTATAGCAATAAGTCTTAGAGTAAAAGTTCAAAGTTCACTAGAATACAGTGAGAGATGGTTAGTTTTTTCTTTTTTTTCTATGGGAAGAAGATAATAAATACTGTATAGAAGTCAAAAGCTTACAAATCAATAGTTAACTTTTAAATCAGTACAAACATGGGGAAAAGCCAGTGGACAGAACAGAAAACATGATTACTGTGTTCACTATGAAGATATAAGTGGTCTGGCTTTACCAAGTTCTATGGGTATAGTGTATAAGACATAATTTAACTAGCAAAGAACAAACCTTTTAATGAGGTTTGTGGATTTGATTCTAGGTTAACTGATAGTGTTGCATATTTGCTAATGTATGATCATGTTATACTTAAAGATAGATGTAACATATGCAATCCTAGTACTGTATACTACCAATAATATTATATATAAGGACATAGATATAGATATACATGTATAGATATAGAAGCCAAAAAGGCAGAGATCCAAAGATGATAGCCAAGCACATCTGTTCCAATAGTTTGACAAATGTAGATAAGCATAGTGAAAATAACCAAAACAATTTATCTATGTGTCAGCTCATGCCTGCATTTGAATCAACCAGTATGTGGGGCAACCGAAGTCTAACACTGCCTTTTGTTTCTGCAAAGTAATCGGTTGTTTCAAATCAATCATATTTAACCACTGAAGAGGTATTAATATGAACAGATGGAAATGCAGGATTAACAGGCTACCAAAAAGGCTTGATACAGGGAACTGATTATTCTTCTAGTGAACAAATGAGAGTTAACAATGGTCAAGCTACTTTTATAGTCAGACACAGTGGATTATATTAAAATAAATTTAACATGGAAAGGACAGAAGATTTCTTTTTCTTGCTTTCTTCCTTTTCTTCCTTTTCTTCCTATCCCAGAGAGAAAGCTAAATATTTTCACAAACTATCAGAGGAAGTACTGGACCATTCATAATTTCATGTAAAAAAAAATAATCAAGGATAGACGCTTCCCTGACATTGCCTTTAATCACAGAATCTAGGACAGGGTAATGTTATACGGCAGTCTTGGTGTAATGATCCTTTCTGGCCTTAGAAGTCCTTGAATTTGCCATCAACTGAATTTTTATTTTCTTCAATTTCTTAATAAGCTAGAACTTCTCACTCTTTAGTGAAATGGGAGAAAGCTTGAAGAAACTGGGCTTTTTTGACGTGAAATTAACACATGGACTTATACCTACAGCTCCTGTATGAGATAGTCCTCTTTTATCCACAGTTCTGAGACAAAATGCTCTCTTGTCTAATTGTTAGAGCATTTACTCAGGAGATTCTTGTTCAGATTCCCCCATGTGAAACTGAAAATAACCTCAGTTTCATAGAGCAAGCAAGTGTACTGGGCACTAAGTTGGAGAAAGAAAAGAGGAGAATTCAGCTTCCCTGTTTTTGAGAGAACACTGACCAATGGTACAAGTCTTGGTGAATCTAGCTGAAGTGGAAATCATTCCCTCAGATCCAGACAATAACAACTCTTTTCCAAAGACCACTCTGTTTTTATGAGAAATCTAAGATTATTATTGGTTTAAAACCCACCTTTTGTGAATCACATTTTTAGGGCAAGTCTACATGGCTAGATAAGCACAGAGAAGCTCCTTTTCTCACATCCCAATTTGACCAGACATTCGTTACCTCTAGTTCAAGATGTGGACATCTGTCTTAGAGACATGTTCTTCAGAAAGACAGAAATGAGGGGCACAGATAGCGTGCTGTCCCTCCTTAGGGTGGTAAGATGCTGCCTTTTTTCTGTCTGTATGTATTCACATATGCATCTGCTCAGGTATCTAACCATCCTCATCCACCACATATGGAAAACCTGTCCTTATTTTGGCATGGTAGACTCCATTCTACCATGGCAGTAGAACTTCTAAAAGTTAGAACTTAAAATGTTTTCTATGAAATAGCTGGAATTCTTTTGAAGAAGCAGAGTTAGCGTCTCAATGAAGGGAGAAGGGCTACTCTATTTCCTCTCAGCAGAATTCTGATGAGCAGTTGTGTTTGGGGTCATAGGTGAATGCTCTTCACCGAATAATAATGGCAAGATACCTGCTACCTCATGAAAAATTAAGTGTACAACACAGGCTGAGACTAGTACAGTAAAATTGCAGCCTAGTGTATGTCAGAAAAGAGGAAAGGACAGATCTCAGCAGGATTTCTGTAACTTAGCCAGATTTCATTAAACTAATTGATGGATAACTTCTAAGTGATCAATTTAGCCAGTTTGTTAAAAGAAATTCATTACCAGCTGAAAGCGTATAATGTCAAAATTTCTACAGGCAATTTAGGTGAAATTCTTTACAGCCGTGCAGTCATGCACAAATCTGGGTCCTTACAGAGAGCCAAACTGTGCCATTCAAGGGAGGTGTGTGCCAACACAGAGCCTCCAGCTGGACAGTGGAAAGGTCTTCTGATGCTGCAGGCAATTGCTTTCCAGCTGGAGCACTGAAGGAAAAGTCGACCTGTTACTGCTTATGTCTCCTGATCAGGATTGACATGGGGGGCTACGACTGCATGTTGTCCCAGATTCCAGTAGGAGCTTAAAAATGGCATTCTTTTTCCTGGGAAGTCCAAGCTAACTCACATTTTCAAAAGTCTTCTTTCTGCTTTAAATCCTTTTCTCCTGATTTTAAGTATCAGGAAAGGAAAGTAGTCATGATAGAACATAATTTTCTTGTCTTTGGTATTTTTCACAGCTGAAATCTATTTTTATAGCATTGTTTTTAACATACTGCTCCTCCTAAGTAGAAAAAGAAAAAAAGGCTTAACCTTGTAAAATGTTGATCAGTCTTTCCTCTGTGAAGTAGATGAAGCTGTTTGAATGAGGACTGCTTATAGGGTCTGTTGCTGAACATGTATATTCTCTATCTTCAGTTTACATTTGGACTGCAGAATAATGGCTACTTTTTGAGTAAAAGACTTTTAAGGATTGAAACTTATATGAGCACAGAAAAGACCAGTTAGAAACCCTGAAGTTTCCAAAGAAAGAAACCATTTTACTTGCCTCTATTTTCCAGCTTTGAGTATGTATTCTTTCTTAATGTTAGCCTGTTCTAGCAAGCAGTGTTTCTTGCCTTGCTCTGTTTCTAGGGTTACCAGAGGAGTATTTAAAAAAAAAGGAAAAAAAAAGTAAAAAAAAAAGTAGCAAACAGCAGACCAGGCCAGTACTCAAAAGTTTCCAGGTTTGTTTTGCAATACAGAACCCAAGGGTTTTTGATAGGGTCTAAATTTGGCAAAATCAGCTTTCCCATCCTTCTCTAATTTTATTTTTCTGCCCTCTAACTATTTTTACTCTAAGTTTTCCTCTGTCTCTGTGGATATAGAGAAAAGACATACGGATAGGAGTCTGGGAATAGGATAAGAAAAGTAAAACTTCCTGCAAAAGTTTAATGTTGTTATGCTGAATGCAAAACCAAGAACATAACACTGGAAATGAGTATAGATCAGCATAAATGTATGGGGACTATATAATCCATGAATTCACATGAAGGACTAGGTTGAGTATATTGTCTATTTCACAGACAAAACAAGAGCCTGTGGTCCCATCTGCATTTCTTTAGTGATTGCAATGATTTGCTGCCGCGCAATGGCATGGAAATAGGTAAGGTTTTTATTCCAGTGTAGAAGTAATAAAGCTGAGGTTAGCCATCTCAGATAGCTTCACCTACAGATGTTTAGGCTGGTGAGTTTTATAGATCTCATTTGTAGACACCCACCATCTGATTCCAACCAAGCATAGGAAGCTGAGGAAGGCAGTCACACCTCAGTCAGATGTGTAGGCTTCCCCATTCCCTGTGACATCAATGGAAAGCAGTTAGAGGCAGTTCAGTATACACAGGCATTTATATCGTGTACCTAACTAGTGCCTAATTTGAACAGCTTTGTTGTAATTCCTGGAGGCACCCACATTATCTTAAAGGAAAACTGGTGATCTGAATCTCTCCATTAAGGTGTAAAAAGAAGCTAGACAGGATCACAGGATCAATAGTCGCCTTTTGCACTAGATTAGTACTTTCAAGATGCACTTTTTTGCTGGGCTCTCTGGCTTCCTACAGTACTGTAGTATTCAATATACTATGCAGTAATTGTTGGTTTCTTTAAAAAGGTTGTATTTTTTTTAAATAACATCATTATTGGCACTGACATTTAAAAAATCCACCAAGTCTCATGAGATGATTAAAAAGATGAAGAAAATCAGAGTGGATGGCCACTTGCATAAAGTTTCTTTGTCCAGCAGGAATATACTTTGACTTGACTTGAATATAAAGTGTACAGAAATATCTGAAAGGCCTTAGGCTCTTCCATGTGGTTCTAAATGCAAATTAAGATTAAAATCTTCTTTGTGTGCTATCTTCTTATTTTACTGAAAGGATACATTCTGCATTCATAACAAAATGAATGCATTTCAGAATAAGGTTGGGGAAGTACTTTGTCTCTTCTTAACAGTATGCTGATACTATGTTTTCCACTTTATTTCTACTAATGTTTGGAAACAATTGGAAAAAATACATGTATTTATTATATGAATTTGATTTACTACCTGAAAGACTTTAGACTTCAAAGGAAATGTTATCAACAACTTTTAGCCTCATACAAATTTAAAAATAGTTTCAAGTGATGATGTAGATTTATTTAAAAATTCTGCTGACATTATGACTTCTTTAAAAATCTTGGGTTTTTTCACTGAACGATATGCAGGAAATCCATCACTACTCGATATCTCTATAGGATTCTTGCTTGACTGGAGTCAAGTCTCCAGCTGCTGTGAGATTTAATAACACCCTGGTTATGATATCATCAAATAGCAAAACCTTCTGGACAGCTGGAACAATTTTTACACTAGTGCTGTAATTAGATACATAGAATTGTCTTGGTACAGAAAATTACTTAAGGCTCAGACAAAATACAATGGACCACTTACTAGCCAAAGGTCAAAGAACTTGCTTCCAAATCCACCAGCCTGTTCTTTAGAATTGTCTGGGAAGTCTGGGTCCTGCGTAGTTTGACTGAAGAGCTCATATGGAAAAACAAAACTCCAGTTTCCAACTGAAATTATTTTTCACCATATTTATATCATAGGCCAGTAGTTCAATGTTCTTCTCCTAGATGGAAATCTTTACCTTAGTTTGGATCCATTTCATAACAGTTACTTTAAGATACTGCTTTCTTTTTCTGAAAACAAACATAAATATTTCAAGGGAGTGTGTGCAGAAAACATAAGCTTGTGACCAGAAAGATTAAAAGCACATCTACATGACTGGGATGGTCATACACATTTGATACCCAAACTAGCTCAGTCCATAAACTCAGTATCAAGTGAATAAAGGGTGAGGCCCTTGCAAATTGGTCATACTTCTCAAAGACTGCCATTTGGCCAATTTGATTCATTAGTTATTGAATTATTGGTGGTTCTTCATATACCTTTGATAAAAGTGTATTGATTCAGACTGATTAAAGCTGCCATTTGGAATGTGAATTTTTTCAAGACCAAAACGGTGTCACATAGCACACTATTATTGACAAAACTGGATTTAGCTCACAGATAAAAGGTTGAATCAGAAGTCCTTGAGTGATTTGAACAACTGAAACTGTAAAACTTGGCAAAACTGTAATTTTTTAAGGAATTAAATCTATAAGTGTTTGATAAAAAAGGTGATCGAAATCTGTTCTTCTAAATTCAGAAGAACAGAGCTACCTATGAAGCTGGCCTGAGTTTTTAACTGTTACACTAATCAGAAAGGAAGCTATTCAAGCTTTTTATGCACTGCAGTATTATTTTTACTATGTCAATAGCTACTTGAATGAATGTGAAACGAGTTAAAGTGATTTGGCTGGGATTCAGTAATGCATGGGAAATACTTAAGATGCAGTCAAGAAGGCTGCAATCAAAATTAATCCAAGTAAAATAAAAACCCATCCCTCGAAGTAGCAGAATATATAGTAGAATAATGAAGAAAAATATGGGTGCAGAAGATTAAAAGGGGGCCCTTGAACTAGATAGCTAATTTCTTTATACAGGGTGTCATACTCAGGCTGCTGAATAAAGACCTAAATTTAGTAGCTTTTAAAAAGTGGTCTTTGTTTCTTTCTGTATAGAGAAAAAACAACTGCCCTCAAATTAAGGGTCAGTTTTCTGGAGGATAGAGAACAGGGAGATAGAAGTGAAAGTGGTTGATTTCACAGAAGATGAGTCAAAGAATGGTACCAAGAGAGATGATTAAGTTTAAAAGGCAGCTAGGTATGTTTCTGAAGGATTGCACTGAGGAACAAACTGAAATGACAATGTTTAGTATATAAAAGACAGAAAACTTTTGACAGATATACTTTCTTCTAAATTGCACATAGCTTGGTGAATTTGTGACATTGTTTGTAATATGATGGACAATACTTGAGATTCAAGGAGATTGATCAAGTCCTCATCAATTCTTCATCAAATCCTCTCTATCTTCCACATTGTATCCCATCAGTGACATTATGATGGATTCCTGAATAAACCCTGACTTATTTGTGCCTCCCAGTGCTAGAGAAAATGTTTCTCAGAGACTGACTGACTGGGAAGAGATGGTGCCTCTGGACATTAAAGGGAGAGTTTGTACAGGGATATGAGACTGGACATCCTGGGTGGAAAACTATACCATAAAAACCAAGTGTCATGGTTCGATATCTGACAGCTGCATAGTATCCCACCAGCTTTTTCCTCTCCCAAACTACCAGCTGTCCAACTAAAAATGGAAATGATTTATGTTCCCCAAAGACTATATGATTGGCAGGCAATGCAGGATGGAGTAGTAGGGCCCCACTGTGACTGTGGCATCTCTAAAGCAATGAGAAGGAAAGTGGTGAGATCACAGGAATACTCACTCTGCTGGGATAAGGGAGATTTCTCTTACCCAAAAGGTTGAGCTATGCATGCCCAGGCATGGTAGAGAGCTGAGCTGTGATTTTTATTGAAATTAGAGAAGAAATGCACTACCCCAAAGGGTATATATTTTTCTGATTTGTAATGCAGACATACATGGTATAGTGGATTATATATGTTCACCATATAGCAAACAATCAGATATCACTTTGACACAATGTATGTGTATATCAGTTTCAGGAAGGTAAAAATATAAACTCACTGGAGTCTCTGATTTCCCTAGGTAATAAAGTTATTTGGAGAATATTAGTTGACAGCTACACCCACTTGCAGTCATCAGTTCTGCAAGGGCTGGTATGGAAGTTTAAAATGCCAGTATTCATCTCTTTCTCTCCCCTAAGTCTTCATTATAATGTATCTCACTAGTTTTTAGAAACTTTCAGTCTACTTTTTGGCAGATGTGACAGGCGGCTGCAACAGTGATACCATCAGTGCTGTTCATCCTACTTCTTCTCACAATGATTCTTAGCACATATTAATTAACAGAAATAGGAAAGGTGCAATCAATTTATTTAATGCAGTTAATTAAAAAGAACTTGTAAGCTGCCATCAGATAAAATTTGGCTTGTGCAATTGCAATTCTACAAATTTTAATGAAAATCTTTTCATTTTTTCAACGTAAATGTGCTTCTCAAAGTTTTCTTTCATTAACCAAAATATTTTAAGGCACATAGGAGGGAAGCTTGAAAAAATCTTATACAGCTTAGCAAAATATAAAGACACCTTGTAAATGTAGTACTTATGTTTTTCAAAAATCAGTGTTAGGCAGGGGAAAGAACAAGAAGGGAGGAAAGGCTTTGAATACATGTAAGAACTGGGTTGCCTTTTCCTTACATTTGCTTACCTATTAGTAATTATTAGTAACATTTTAAAATATGGTTTATAAGATACATTTATGAAATGTTACTTACCATATGCACAAATATGCCACAAGTTAATTAAATTGCATGTGCGATTTTAAATAATTGAGCTAAGTACAGCTGGAGAGTTCAGTAGGACTAGTAATGAAATCTGAAGCATAGTATTTAATTACCTCCTTGTGCGATCCAACAGAAAAAAAATTGGCCTTACAAAGTGATCTAAAGGTCAGGAGATTCAGCCTGCATTAGATCAAAGACAGTGGCAGGCAGATCAAGAAATACAGCTAAAATATGGAGGTAGTTTATTAAAATGAATGCTTTAGCTAATCTTGTGTGGTAGGGCTAGAAGAGTGAGAAAGACATTCCTTAATGAAATCAGAGACCATTTGAGGGCTTTGCAGTTCAGTTTCTATCCACCTAAAAGGAAAAACACCTTGGACTGTATGTTTGTCAGAAGAGCTGCTTAAGATTTCTGCTCATTTCTTTGTTGGGAATAAATATTTTGAAGAAGCCTAGGTCCTGTTAAAAAGACTCTTGTTCTGAAATTTTAGCTTTTTTATCATTGGAATGGTCAGAAATAAAGTGACACATTTCAAAATTAGCAAAAAAACCCTCTTCATTGGTTAGGTTAAGAGGAGAAGACATGAACAGTAGCAAATATTTTCTTTAATCCTGAATTTGATCTCAATGCTGAATGGAGATTTTCTCAAATTTAAGAAAAATATCGAGTGTTTGCTGCTTTTTGCAGGGACAGCAGCTTCCACGATTCCTACCCATTTGCAGAGCACTATGTTAATACATTCTGTCGGAACACAGACCTTTATCTTCCCAGTTGTTCTTTTCTGGCAACTTTTCTGTTCTATAAGAGTTAGCCCATAAATTTCTCAGTGTCAATGGAGAAGCAATGACTTGGCTGAAGATGTGACTTCATTAATTGCTTGTTATCCAATGGAGATTCTGTGCAATGTTACAAACTGGAAAACAGTATCTTTTTCACCAAGATAATATGTTCTGGAGCATGCCTTATACTATGCTCATTACCTCTTTTCTACCATGATCTTAGTTTTGCTTATTCCAAGCTTCAGCCTGTTAATGTTCAGCTCCAGTACAGTGGAAGTGGGCAGCAGGGCTGAAAGGTGATCCTCATAGAAAGTTATCAATAAGGATAATCATCACAGAAAAGTTATGAATTTTTGCAGTTCGCTGCTATAAGCAGGCAAAACTAAGAAATTTTTCTCCTATATAATTCAGTAGATTTTTATAAGGCAAAATTTCTGTAATTGAAATTGCACTTGTATTGTCCAGAGGGGAAGAGAACAGAAGCATTTATGTATTGTTTTATGTCTACTAGTGTCTCTACCTGCCAACTGTGCAGTAGTTTCAAAACATGCAATATATTTGAAAGCATCACAAACAGAATTTCCACATACTTGTATAGTACTTAATTGTAAATACATTTTTCATTTTAAAATCACAAAGGAAAAAAAAGACTGCTTTCTCGCACGACACAGAAGTATTTTTTCGGTTCATGACAATTATTTGTACCCAGTTTGTACACAGTATTCAGGAAGGATTTCAGAAACAATTGACAGTAGACAGAAAATATATTTATGTTCCCATAAAAATGTACTCTATGATAAAATTATAAGAGAAATCTGGAAAGATATTAGTACAGTTGTTATGGCAGAAGTAGAATGAAATCACAGACATAGATGAGGAGAATTTCATTATTTTTTTTTGCTGTAAAGAGCATGAGAAACTAATTCAGATGAAGACATACACTAGATATTTCAGAAGTGAGGAAATGCCATTTTTCAGTGGAATAATTCTGAAAAGTGAAGACAAGTGAGAAGGTAGAGATGTTGAAGTGGAAATTATTAATTCACAATTGGGAGGAGAGGGAAAATAAAATTAGATGATAGCAGCTTTGTTTCCATCTCTAAATTTTTAGATGTCAAATTACTACTGAAATGGATTGTTAAAATGTATTAAAAATTTTACTGCTTGCTAATTTCTATTTCTATGAAAGAGAAGTTTCGAAAACTACCAGTGTCACCAGTTTCTTTGGAACTGCTTGCTATAACTACATGTGTGTAAGCAGGTTCCTGTGGGATGATGAATTTGAATGCATGTACATGGATGGTACATTGCCATATTGGGTGCATCAGTTTAGCTGTACTGAAATTAGAAGAGTTAGGATGGTTTATAACAGCTGAGAACATGGTCCATATACACTTTGTACAATTATAATTTCTGTAATAACATAGTCTGCTTTAGGCATGTTTTAGCTTTGTAAACAAAGGTATGAAATTAAATGCAAAAGTGTATTTTTGCCATTGCAGGCTTGGAACTACTGAAGGACTGTTTTATTCCTTGCATCATAAATATCTCCTATATGCTAAACTAATCCCTTTGGACTGATGAAGTATGGCAAAATAAAAGGACCTTGTTGCCTTTAGTCTAAAAACCTTAAATACCATGAAAAAACACAACATTAATGTTGAATTTTCTGTTTTTAGAGTCAACAAATGAATTCTGCAATTTAAGTCATACATTTGTTTCTTAAAATTTATCCTGCTACTTTATAGCCTTTGGAAGCAATTTGGAAGTGTTGGGTGCATAATAGTCAATAAATCATATTGAACAAGAAGAAAAGCATCTTTGTTCTCTAACAAACAGAGTAGAGGCTGTAAAATTATGGCATTTTTTTGGAGCCAAAAAAAAAAAAAAAAGAGTAGAAAAAGAATTACAGGTTCAGGACGATTGTGTCAAACTGCAATGAGGTTAAAAATTATCCATATATAACTGCCATAAACTGTTGATTTCAGAAACAGAGCAGAGCCATATTCACAACAGGCTTCCTTCGATTTAACTCTTATCTTTACATTATGTTGTGTCACTGGTGAAATACAGCAGCCCATGCAACAGTCATCGGGAAAGCAACATTTTAATTGCAAGTAAATGCAAGTACGTTAAATCTAATCTCCAAAGAGCAAATATTTACCAAGAGTTTATGATCACAGATAGACTTGTAGAATAAACAAAGTGTACAGTATCTGCTTGTCTATATATGTATTTGACTTTTTTTTTAATTTAAAAAGCATTAGACTACTGAATTCAAGTACAGCACTGGCTCAATGCAAACCTTCATTGCTCTCCAATCCTGCAATGCTAAGGACCACACACACAAAAATGTATTCTTGTAAGAGAGACACATTAGTAAAAGAGCTTTCAGGATTTGAAGTCTTTATAGGTCTTTGTAACTTCTTAAATAAACCACAGATATTTTGAGCTTTATTTCATTAGATGTGATCTGTGGTTTGTTGCGTCTATGTAGATGGTTACAGGAATTTCATAGTACTAAAAGAATTATATGGTTCTTTTGATCATTCAAATCAGAAACAAAAATCATATGAAAATTATCTGCTTTTCAAGTTTGTTGAAAATCATATGACAAAAGTATTAGTATTTTGAAGATATATTTTAGTACTAACTATCATGTATTATAAATGGACTACAAAAACAGGCACAAAGGGGATTAAGTAGTATATTTTAAAAAGTTGGACTTAACAGTCTTGAAAATTATAAAAGCAACACAAATTAGAATGACAGGAATTTGTCTTTCTGCATTTAAAATATTTGGAATAAGATAAGTTATTGAGACAGCTGAAACTACATTTATTCTTAATAATCATCACATAAGATAATCAAAAGTTTTGGAAAACAAATACAGTTTCATGAACCCTACTGTTTTACAGGATAATATTGACAATGTGCTATTATATGACTTAGCCTGAGAATTTAGGAACATAATGGTAACTTCTGTGATGTAGTTCAATGCTTTCTCTGAAACTATAGGGGAATTCTTCTTCAAGGATGAAAAGTGACAATTAAAAAGTTACAGTTATCTCTTTGGAAAAAAGACTAAATTCTTATCAAACTGCTAGAATTAAGGCTATCACCAGATTGAAATCTTTCTTATCCAATTTGACATTCGAGGAATAGATGACTCAGGTTCCTATTACTCTGTTGTTAGGAAAATAATGTAAAATGCTCAATTAACAAAACAGATATTTGGTAATTGATATAAGCAAAACATTGTGTCCTGAAACTTGGAAACGTAAAGTTGCATGGCCTCACTAACCTCAGAAATATACTTAGAATAACGTTATTTATGTAGGGTTTTTCCTTTGATCCTTGCACATAAAGACCAATCATAGTTGAGAATAAGGAAGTTTGAGGAGGAAACTGATGTAATTTATATTCTCTTTGCTCCATCCACATGTCTATCTTTACTAATTATGTTTCTCATTGGACTGAGATTTTACTTCATGCTAGAAACCCCCAAGATTCTGTTATAGTCAGTAAAGCGCAACAACTCTAACACCTTTTAACATTCATCCACTCTCAGTATAAAGCAGTTGGATACTAATTTACATGCGGAGAAAAAAGAAGTTTTAAAAATAAAATTCTTCAAAAGTAACAGCAGCTCAGGGTGACTTTCCCTCTCTCTTGAATAGGTTTTATGATTACTATACTGAATTCTGCTTCTCTCACTCAAAAGAGCACAAGAACTTTTAGCTCCCTGGAACAGATATGTGAGATGGAAGAATCTCCCAAGTTCTGCTCCTCCATCATAACGGTGGCAGTGCTCCCTCTGGCATGATGCAGCTCTAGCCGTCTCTCAAATACAGGAGCTGGTGCCATTATGCACAACTAAGCCCATAATCATTGTGTGATCCACTAAACGGCAGTGCCCAGAGACTTTGTTAGAGCACGAGAGATCTACAGCACAGAAACAGTACCAAATGCCCAATCTACAAGGCCATTTCTGCTTTGAAAACAAATTGGTGTTTGAGAACCACGTCTTTCAACCATGGGCAGTCATGTGTCAATGGCCACACTGAAACTCTCACATTGTCTCCAATATCTTGCACACATTTTTCTAAAAGAGCCAAAACCACCTGCCAGTTTCTTCAAGTGCTGCCTCATCAGATTACCCGTTCCTAGTAATGAAAAAGGGGGTAATAACCAGCTCAAGTTTGTTAGGAGACAGAGGGAAGACAAATACCCTGCTAGTAATGATGCTTCTATGGATAAGATGTGTTTTAGATCCCATCCTGCAAGACTCCAGGTTGTGCTCATAACCCAGAAAGTGGTTTTAGGATAAAGAAATCAAAAATGGACATGTCAAGATCTCAGGACCTAGGGTTTTGCTGTGGGGCAATATTTTTGTGATGATGTTCTCACAGTCAGTCAACAAATTTTGTTATTACACAATACATAGTTATCATAATTGAGGAAACTTTTTTTTTTTGTTGCACAATCTGTTGACTATCCTGAGTCAATGCCCATGAGGGAGAGAGTTAATTTTTCATGTTGGCTCCTTCCACAATGAATTACTGTGAGCAACAAGGAAAGGGACAGTGTGATTTGTGCTTCTGTCTGAATTACTGCAAGCTACAAATATAACCTAGAAGTCCTGTCTGTTCTTCATTTACCCATTCCTAGATAAGATTCCGATTTCCTCTCTTTCACATTGCTGCTGCCTCCAGGAAAATGCCCTGTGTTGTCTGTGCAACCAGCCTGTCTTGTTGGTCAGCTAGCAAGAACAAACAAACGTTAAACACGCATTGGTGACCTTAGGAGTTTTCAGCAACCTTCATTACTGCTAGGTCTTATTCTCCTGTGTTGTTAGTCACTTCAGACACTTCAGGTCAAGGCAGTGAATCAGCATAGCTGGCTCTGAGCTACAGTGTCCTGCTGGCCAGCTGCCGTCGTGTGATTAACCAAAGGCACTGCCAGCACAGAGGCACCAGGCAGTCTACTGGTTTTGCAGACTAAGGGTGGCAGTGGTTGTAGCACTGAATCAGTCATCCTTCTCTGTCAAGTGGTGTCACTTAAACCACACAAACTCCCAGATGATGAAAACCAGACTGCATTATTTGAAGGCACGTCGCGTTTGTTACTACTCTTTATCTCCACCTGCTGGAGTTTATTCCAAATATTCCCAAATCCAACCTATTTCTCAGCTGAAGTACAAAAACTATAGACACGATATGCAAATACCAGCGATGTTATAGCAATGCTTTAACTTGACATGAATAGAAATTTGAGGAGACAGGCAAATAATTTGTAAATGTTACAGTGTTGCAGATTGACTTTTTCTGAACCAATACTTCAGCCTTCCCTTTGAGAGGTGTTTAATTCCTATGTTTATGCTTTCCCGTTACAAAGTAATAGAAAATCATTGGGTTTTATAAAATGAAGAAACCAATTAAAAGAAAAACATACTCAAAAGGCAGGGTTTTTTGTGTTTGAGGGAGATTCTGCTTTCTGCTAGAACCGATTATGATTTAGCACTGTGAACTTGCTCCTTAAATGATAAAGGGTAATACTCATTTATGGATATTTGTAGTATTACAAAAAAATAGTACACATAATTAAGAATTCTTTTTAATAGGATATGTTTAGAAAAACTCAAATTTCTCTCTCTATTTAAAATGATCCCAGAGCTTTCTTAGGTGAATGTACAGGAATGTCAGTAACATTATTTAAAAATAAGTAAGAGAAAGAATATAATTCTTTAGTGGGGTTTCTTATGTATGGGACTTTGTGTGGAAAAAAAAGTAAACTGAAAGAATAAATTTTTCACATCCTCTGACAGAGTGATATCTGTGGTTTATTTATCTCTTGTAGAGAAGTGAGTTCCATTGCATAGTGCTTTTGAATTTTCCATTGCCTCTGCTCATACATTTTTTAGGACACAGTTTTATCATTACAGTAGAAGGTAGCTGTTATGAGACATTCATTATGGTCACAAAAAGAGAAGTGATTTAGTATTGATGGCTAGGAAGAAGAGTAACCTTTAATCCAAGCTTCATATTTACAGTCGGTTCACTGGTGTAGGGTTAATACCAATAGGTTCAATCCTGCTTGCTGGCTGGAGAGGCCTAATTTGTCTACTTCATGAGCCCAGTCACTTAAGCACTAGGTTGCTATGCAGAATGACTGCAGGCAGCATAATGTTGTCCAATACTGCGTTTTCAGCTTGACTGGAGGCAAGTGGCAAGTACAAGAAGTGCTTTGACTACATGTAGAACGGATCTCATGACTTGGTCCTTCCTTGTTGATTCTGCCAGCAGTTAGGGCATTATGAAGGGAATTATGATTAGTGACATAGATATCTTCAGAGCTGAAAACGTGATGGCAAGACTAAATGTATGGATTTCCAAAGTCTAGAAACATTGCAAAACAACTACCCTGAATAACCTCTTTTAGACATGTAAATACTATTGGTTACACATGTTCTAATTCCCATAGGAAGTGATCTGAGTTTGGCTCCAAGACCTTTGCAGAGCAATGACATTGGTTTTGGCTATTTTTTTAAATCTTGCTTGATAGGAAAGACGTCATTATACATACTGAAATAGAAGCATTTTATTAAAAGTTTGCCTAGGATCAATACTATATGTTTGTTAAGGAGACACGGAAAACTAAGGATATGGAACCTGATTAAGAGATCAGCATTAAAGGAGAGGTCATGAATATAGATTTATTAAGCAAGAAAGAGGGCAATTTTTGTGAACTTTTTCATTTTGTCAAAAAACCAAGAAAAACTTTCATAGCTGGAAAGAGTAGTGATTAGCAGGAAGTGGAAGATATTCCTTTCTCTAGAGTCATAATATGGATTCACTCAGAGATTCGGATTCAGGAGAGCTTATCAAAATTTATTGTGTCTGGATCTGAATCTGCAGTGAATTAAACTCTTTGGAGAACATGTTCAGCTAACACAGAATAAACGATATCAATCAATCAAGTTTCTGTGATCAGGAAATGCATTATACTATAGCATTCATGTATGAGATATGTATTTTTCATAGCACATCATTCATACACTACAGAACATTTCATTTTGTTATGATGAATCATTTAAAAAAGAGAATCTGGAATGTGATGCTACAGAAATTCTATTAGCTTAAATGTATTCACATCTGTACAATGACTTGGGAACTTCAGATAGAAATATTTAAATAAATGCAAAATTTTCCATTGAAACCACTTCATCCTATATAAAGTGCAGTAGCAATTATATGAAAAATAGATAAAGGAGATAATTTTCAATCTGTGATATTTTATAATTTCTAATAAACCCTGATAATATAAGCTTCTTTTTTTGGGGGAGCACTATAATGTACATAAATTGTTTACAAAACTCTAAAAACTACTACCTCTGTAGTTTAGACCTTCCTTTTCTACAAAGTCAGACTTTCAATGTGTGAATTTTGTCCGTAACTGAAAAGAAGACTAACCAAGTCTAGTCTTAGTCAAATAAAAATCAGAGGATGGATAGACTTTCCTGATCTTAGGCATCCAGGTTTAATTTTTGTGGCGTCTTATGCCTGGCCTCCATTTGACACTCTAGGTACTTTATTGTGTCCCTGATGTCTCATGTCCTGTCTATAAGATTAGATCTTGTAGATGATTTAGAGACTCACAAATGGCACTGGGTGCTCATGTTTAGGCAGCTGAAGTCTCTGGTGAGTGCATTGTTAGGCCATCAACCAAAGAAGGATTCAGTTTAATACAGCTACATTTAGAGGATTACTTGTAATCTAAGCTCTTTATACAGTCCACAGAGGTCAGTCATTCAGTTCAGTTACCTAGAAATAGTCACCTAGTGTCAGCATGAAATGCTTTAGGATATTGCCTGGCTTCCACTTTTTTCCCTAGAAGAATATGGGTTTTCTGTGAGTCTTATCTATTGATCCTCCATGGATATCTTGGATTCTCCAGGGCATCTCCAATTGCACTGGAAATCTATGTTTCAGCAACCTTATCCAGCCCTTAGTCAATTCAGACGATAGAATCTGGAGAGCCACCCAGGTGATTGGATGTTGGTGTCCACATTGGGTTCTGAATAGCTCTCCAGACACCTCTATGTAGGCACATACATTCATCTGTCTTTAGCTGTGAGCAAAGTCTCACCTCCTATATTTCTTTTAGAGGTAATGGGAGATCAAGAGATATTTGATGCACATGGCAGTTGATCCACATGGCAGTTCATCTGAAGGGAATTTAGATGACTTCATCTTAGGTGACTAAAATTAGGTGAAATGTATCACACACTAAAGAACAAGACTAGTTGAGTTCCTGTTGTTATTTCCTTTTTAATGAGCAAATGGGAAATGAAGGCAGCAAAGAGAAAGTGTGTGTGTGAGAGATAGAGAAAGAGAAAGAAAAGCAAAGAAAGAAAGAGGAAGAAAGGAAAAGAAAGAGCAGGCTTCTGACTGCTAAATATTGACACATACAGGAACACACACGCATGTGCCAATATGCATGTGTGTGTATATATATGTTTATGTGAGTGTTTGAAGTTATGTAAATACAGGAAAGCATCTACTGTTTTGAAACAGAAATAAACACTGTCAGATCATTCAGGATGTGTGAAAGCATTGACCTTGTGTTAATGTCCTGGAGCTATTTACTTTGTCTCTCTCCTAAGCTCTTTGTTGAACAAATGTCTCCTACTTCGACAAGGAACTAAAGACCATTTAACTAACTGACATCTGCAACATTTTTGTATTTATCTCTAATGTGCTTATTAGAAGCATTTATAAGTTTATCACCTATCCTTCAACTATGTGCATACACAGGTTTATGGAAGAAATGTTCTGCTGTCCCACCTGAGTGCACGTCGTATTGACACTTTCTGATGTCCTGTAATCCAGATCATGTAACCTTGCACAGGAATATAGCTGAATGATGACATTTTGGGTCAATATGTGACAAATGGAAATTGTCTGTAGTTTATCAACATTTCCTTCCTTCCTTCCTTCCTTCCTTCCTTCCTTCCTTCCTTCCTTCCTTCCTTCCTTCCTTCCTGAAGTATAGGGAACTATTCTTTTCAGTAATTAGATCATTATTGTCTTTTCTTCCTTCCTTTATTAAAGTGTATTCTTGATGCAAATATCAAAGGAAACAGGAACATGAGGAAGATAGTAGTAAGGAAGCAATAAGTGGAGGTGGTGTCAGTTGTTAGAACACAGTTATAATTGGGGAAAAAAAAGAAAGAAACCTATAAAACATCTTTGAGAGATGCTGATAACTAAAATTTATCTCTCTACTGATAATTATTGGCTCTGTTGAGAGATACTGATTTTATGGCAGAGTAAAATCTCCATCCCTCTCCCTCTCAACCCCTCCATGTTCCAAAGGATACTTTTCTTTCTCTTTTCCCTCAGTTGAAACTGCCTTACTATCCCTCTGCCTTTTTTTACTCTTCCCCTAATTACATCTCCCCTACACCACAGTCACCAACTATCTTTTCTTTCAGAGATGGTCTAATTGATACATATCTCACTAAACTCTGAGCCATTGGTCTCCACTAGTATTTAGTTTTTTAAGTTATTTCAGACCTAAAAAAGAGCCTGTGTGTCTGAAAGCATGTCTAATTTCTCCAGCCACACCAGGTGGTAGAATAAAAGGTACTATGTCTGCCTACAGACCTTGTCTTGCTTTGTTAGAAGCCTCCTATGGAGCACCACTGTGAGTTCAGAATTCCCTCTACTTGAACCTGAAGTGCTGGGGAGCAATTTTTTGACAAAGCATTATGACTCATTAGTGACTCAGAAACTAAGCTGGCTTAGACATCCCCTGGGGGATTTGTATCAAGGCATTCAATATGATTGATTCACCTAGTACTAAAAGCAAGAAGTTCCTCAAGGTACCTGACAACCCTATGGGCAGTTTCTTAAATTGTCATCCCGTATGACTCTGCTATGTCTCACTTCTTGTTTGATGTTGTTGGTGACCCCTTAAATGCCAACTTCTTCCCGTTCTTGGAGTTGTTTTTGAGATATGGAAACTGCAGAGACTGTAACAAGAGCAGTACCTTTGCAACCTAATGTAGAATCATTTCAGAGAAATAATGGAAAATGATAATGAATTTCTAATTAAAAATAAAGAAAAATATGAGATGATACAGCTCTCTAAGTCTTAACTTATTTAGCAAAGTGCTTATTTAGCAGGGCAGAAAGCTGAATAACCAGCTATAAACCAGGTGAATGGTTTTACTTTGCCTTAGTAATGACCCCTTTTAGCTAGTTAGTGAAAAGAAGAAGCAAAGTATGTGTTCTAAATAAATAGACTAATACTCATCCATTTCTACTAAGAGGAACAATTACTAGTCTATTGGCCTAAAATGAAGGTTTTGATTTTCCACTGTCTTCAGACCAGAACTACTGCAAACTATCTGCACCTCCAGGGTCTGTTGGGAATCTTCTCAGTGCTCATAAACTGAATCTAGTTTGTCTGTAGTACTCTAAATCTTATTGAACTTCATGAGGTTTGGACAGGCTTACCTCTCAAGCCCATCCAGATCCCTCTGTATGGTATCCCTTCCCTCCAATGTGTCTACTCCACACAGCTTGCTGATTGACCTGTAGTTGCCCTAATCTTCCTTTTTTCCCTTTTTAAAATGGGGATTATGTTTCCCCTTATCCAGTCAGTTGGCTGCACTGGACTGCCACAACTTCCCAAATATGACGGACAGTTGCTTGGCAACTTCATCTGCCAGTTCCCTCAGGACCCAGGAATGAATCTCAACGGGTCCCATTGACTTGTGCATCTTCATATTTCATAGAAGGTCTCAAACCTGGTCTTCTACAGTGGGCAGTTCCTCATTCTCCCAGTTCTTACCTTTGCCTTCTGCGACTTTGGTGATGTGGCTGGAGCACTTGATGGTGAAGACTGAGGGAAAAAAGTTGTTGAATACCTCAGTTTTCTCTATATATGGAATGACCAGGTGTCCCATTTCTTTCTGAAGAGGGCCCACATTTTCCCTAGTGTTTCTTTCATCAATGACATACCTATAGAAGTTTTGCTTGTTTCCCTTGACACCCCTGGCCAGATTCTATTCTATCAGGGCTTTAACTTTTTTAACCTGATCCCTGGTTGCTCAGACAATTTCTCTGTATTCCTCCCAGGATATCTGACCTTGCTTCCATCTTCTGTAGGCTTTCTTTTTGAGTTTAAGTCTCTTCAGGAGCTCCTTGTTCATCTATGCAGGCCTTCTGGCATTTTTGCCCGAATTCTGTTTGTTGGGATGCAGCATTCTGGAGCTTGGAAGAGGTGATCCTTGAATTTTAACCAGCTTTTCTGGGCCCTTCTTCCCTCCAGGGCTTTATCCCACAGTACTCTACCAACCAGATCACTGAAGAGGCCAAAGCCTGCTCTCTTGAAGTCCAAGCTATCGAGCTTACTGGGCACTCTCCTTGCCTCCCTAAGTATCTCGAATTCCACCATCTCCTGTTCACTGCAGCCAACGTTGCCTTTGAGCTTCACATTCCCCACCAGCCCCTCCTTGTTGGTGGTAACAAAGTCCAGCATGGCACCTCTCTTCATTGGCTCTTCTATCATTTGGAGAAGGAGGTATAATCAACACATTCCAGGAACTTCCTGCATTCTTTATGTCCTGCTGTGCTGACCCTCCAACAGATATCAGGGTGGTTGAGGTCCTTGATGAGTACCAGGGCTTGTGAACATGGGAGTGCTACTATTTGTCTATAGAAGGCCTCATCTGCTTGGTTTTCCTGGTCAGGTGACCTGTAGCAGACCCCCACTGTAACGTCATCTGTTCCTGCCTTCCCTTTTCATCCTGACCTGTAAACTCTCAGTTGGCTCCTCATCCATCCCCAGGCACAGCTCCATGCACTCCAGTTAATTTAAGAAGGTCAATCACATCCTGGGCTGCATCAAAAGATGCATTGCTAGTAGGTCCAGAGAGGTGATTCTTCCACTTTACTCTGCTCTGGTGAGACCTCACCTGGAGTATTGTGTGCAGGTCTGGAGCCCTCAACATAGGAAAGACATGGACCTGATGGAGCAGGTCCAGAGGAAGGCCACAAGGATGATCAGGGGGTTGGAGCACCTCTGCTACGAGACAGGCTGAGGGAGCTGGGGATGTTCAGCCTGGAGAAGAGGAGGTTCCGGGGAGACCTAATAGCAGCCTTCCAGTACCTGAAGCGGGCTACAGGAAGGCTGGGGAGAGCCTGTTTACAAAGGCCTGTAGTGATAGGACGAGGGGAAATGGCTATAAACTGGAGGGAAGCAGATTTAGATTGGAGATTAGGAGAAAGTTCTTTACTGTGAGGGTGGTGGAGCACTGGAACAGGTTGTCCAGGGAGTTGGTTGAGGCCCCATCCCTGGAGATATTCAGTGTGAGGCCCTGGGCAACCTGGTCTAGTTGGGGGTGTCCCTGCTGACTGCGGGGAGGTCGGACTAGATGACCTTTGGAGGTCCCTCCTTATCTGGACAATTCTATGATTCTATGATGCTATATTGTGAACTCTTTTGAATACAGAACTGTTATGTGCATGAATCAGATTTGAGTGAATAACTGTCCTTCCCCAACCAGTTGCCTATCTGTATGGCTGATTATCTTTTTTTTTTTTTTTTTGGATCATTCTGGGACACTTTCCCACCATTTACCACTTGTAAAATAATTACACAGTTCATTTCTACACTCCAAAACTACAAGTCACTATAGTGTCTGAGTATATATCATATGACTTAAAAAAACTCAGATATGTGTAATATTTTATACAGTACCACAATCAAATAATCTTCCAGATTCTGCTTTTAAGTATCTAAAATTAATAAAATATTAATTCAACTTCAGTTTTCAATGCATATTGAAATGCTGCCAATAATTACATTGCTTTGGGAGAGCATTCAGAACGGAAATTACTATTGCAGATTTGTTTGAAAAATAAACCCTGAGCCAAAAGCTGCAGACTTCATTACACAGGTCTAAGAAACTGTGCGTGATTTTTCTTTTTGCTACCCATCTCCTAGGAGTTTTCTTTATGCAGATCTTTAGCACATTTTTAACACAGGACTACATTAATCCATTTTTGTCTTATTTCTCCATGACAAAAGTAACCTGTGTTACACAGGAACAACACTGCAAACTACTACGCAAGGTGGGTAGAAAGCAGGATGGTACCACACATACAGCAAATAAACCAGCCACTAACTTAGCAAAAATTCTAATGGCCAGTCATACATGTTTTCGTAACAAAACACAACTGCATACTTTTTTCATATATTTCATTTTGTGTTTTGTATTATATGTTAAAACAGCCCTCTACAGGTTTCACTTCAAGGCTATAAGGAAATTTCAAGAGCTGGAAAAGAGACGCTGTGCAACCCATTCAAGAATAATGGGGCAAGAACCAAGTAGGCAGTCTGGAAAGTCATGGCTTTGAGTGGAGAGCTACAGATTTCTAAATCTCTCACCATAGTTTTCTTTTATATATTAATTTTTTATTAGAGAATTTGTACAGGGGAGCTACAGGAGAGATGGAGAGGGACTCTTGATCAGGGAATGTAGTGACAGGACATGAGGTAAGAGCAAGAGAACCTGATGAGACTGAAGAAGTTTAACTGGTATAATTGTTATTGTGCATTATTTGTGTTGTTGTGATACATAGATGTTACACAATTCTAAATTTTAATCCGGCAACAATTTCTCTTTTTAGCTGGGAAGGCTAAGATGGTTTTTACATTTATGACTGAGAATTAAAGGTGGTCCCATTATGATATCTAAGGTATGTGAAGTTCTGAAGAAAAGCCAAAAGAAATTCTGCATTGTGACTTTGGAAAAGTAATCAAATGGCTATCTGATCACTAAAGCTTTTTCTATAAATTAGGAATGAAGTGTTACATTTTAAAGAATTAAAAATGCTGTATTTTCATATAGATTTTTTTTTCAAGACAGTTTCCATTCTCAGCAAATTGCAATGTTTTTTGTCCATGCTCACTTCTCCTAGGTAATTTGTGCTTCTCAGATTCTACCTGTAAATAAAAAACTACAAACTACTCTTCTGATCATACACAACACACACACATTTAAAGTAGTCCTCACCTTGTTACTTCAATGTGTGTTACCACAGTGTAAATACTGCAGTGCACCTAAATTACTTTACCCTTGCACAAGTACTCTTGAATTCTCTTGGTGCATTGGGTGCAGAGAGTTATTTTTCAGTTTGCTTTCCTGCCATAAACAAGTGAAGCAAATAATGTAAAATACTAAAGGTTGCAAAGTTTGAGTTATAGTCCACTGTGAAAAAAAAAGGATGCTCTACCTGCCTCAGCACGGAGGTGTTTCTCCTTATTCCTGTGGTCTTTCTGCTGAATTCCACTGATTTTTATTTTTAAATGCTTTTTTTCTTCCAGTGTAAGAAAATTCAAACAGTTGCACTTGATTTTAGTGTGCACACACACCCAAGTTCAAATGTGAACATTTGTATAACATTATCTCTGGTGTTAAATGTCAGGGAAACTGATATTATATTATACACTGGGCTATGCTCCATACAGACACACATTTAACTACATAAAACAATATCCCCTCTGCTATGTAGAAAACAGCAAAAATTTCCTCTTCTATAAATGAAACTTGAATTTTGCAATGACAAATCCAAAATGAGATTACAAGAAATTATTTGTTCAAGAGTTTTTAAAGCTAATTAAATAAAAGATATATGTTCAAATATTTTCATGAATCTGAGAGATCCTTTGAGAAACAATTCACACTCTGAGTTCAGCAGGAAAGATGGTAAATATATTTTGTCTGCCCAGCAAATTGAACAGAAAGTGTACATTGGCAATCTGAAGTAAGTACTTTGTCCAAATTCCTCAAGCTGCTGAGCAGTATGTTCAGAAGTGACAATACTGAGTTCCACCACTTCATTAGAGTATTTTGCTTCTTACTCCTTTTTCTTTGTTTTAATAAATTCAACATTGTCCAGCATAATTCACACAGTAGGTTACATAGAGTGGCATCCTTAAACATTTTCACAGGACTAGAAGGAGAAAGAGAGTCAGTTTTGATGATAAGAAATCACGTCAGGTGCCAGAGAAGATTAGAAAATGATGAAGAATGTTGGAATGGAAAATTAATTTAGTGGCATTACGGTAGGTTTGAAGAAAAGGTTAGGAAAAAAGAACATTGAATTTGAAAATAAAGCCTCCCTTTCACAAGTTGTGTTAGGTTTATGTAGAGTTTTATGCCTTGTCTTACTTTTGGCTTCATATATAAAATACAAATTGACTTTTTCCCCTGTGTAGTTTTTTAGGATTAGAGGAATTTTTTCTGCTCCAAGTCTCCATTAGTTTCCAATAGAATACTAAGAAAATCAGACTGGTCACTGTTGCCAGTTTGACAATTTTAACCAGGAAACATTTCTTGCCTGTGAGCTATATTTTCAGCAAGTTGAATTTTTATATAGATTTTTTTACTGCCATGTCTTGCATTTCTTCCTGGTAGGCTACTTTGCCTGCCCTTAAAAATCACCCCTAGAAATTACAATTGGGAATTAATTGCCAGAAATACACATCCTGCTTTAAATGCTGTGCTTTGAATAATGAGCACAGCTGTTGGTGAACTGGTCATGACAATACTTTTAGTTATAAAGGGTGTTGTTTTTTGGGGGGTTTTTTGGAGTGTTTTACAAAATATGAATGTCAAGATCTTTTTTCAGAAAATAAGTAGTAGGTTAATTAACTTGAGAAAGAAAATTTATTACTATGTTTAGAAAAATAAATAGCTATATTATTTTTGAAAAACATGCTATTTTGGTTATATTTACTTGCTTTCTATGTCACTTGCGTGTTTTACATAAAGCTTTACATAGAGTTTTATATACTGTTACAGGATTTGGCTCATAGGTTTCCTGATTAGAGGGGTACTGGAAGCTCCGTGCTCTGAGCCTGGGCCTTAGTGATACAATCAGGCCACCATCCAAATAATTTTTGCCTAGAACTTCAGCAAATGTGGGGGTAAACAAATAAACAAAAAAGAATCCAGTAGTTATTACTACCTGTTAATGCATTCATTGCCTGAGAGTAAATTAGCTGTCAGCATTACTATTGATCCAACCAATGTATCTAACTTTAGCTAAATCTAAGGTCACAGCACATCTCAACATTTACGCTACTTTGCTCCTTTGAAGGAGAATAGGATAAATCCTTTTTTGTATATTAACTAGCTTTTCCTGGTATTGAAGTGCAGCACTTCCTAACACAAATAACTTATTATTGTCATCTGCCAGAAAAAAAATAAACCAAATCAAACAAAACCAAAATCCTAACAACAGCAGCAAAAGCTGAAAAGGTAGCTAAAAATATGTGTTTAACAGTGAATAAATAATCAGCCTGCACACACAGACCATGCTGACAGTGGTGCTGACAAAACTGCACCTCAGATAGTTAATAGTTAGAGATAAATTATCATGTGTCTGAAGTTTTGGTGCTGAGAATCTTTTTTAGAAGCATAAAAGTTTCTTATAAACATTAATGCACAATACTCTGAAATGATTTTGATCATTTAGTTTTAGTGTAATGTAAATAGTAAGCTACTGTGCTTTTTAATTTAAATTGTTGACATAAAATATGCTATTGTGTTTTAGACCAAAGATTTGTCTAGCTCTGTATTCTGCTTGGATAGTAGTTGCTTTCATAAGAACAGGGACAGAAGAAATATATATTATGCTATTCTTCAGCTATTTTCAAGTCGAGTGGTTTCCTGACGGTGAGGTGGCTTATCTACTTATAAACCTCAAGGAATTTCTTCTCTCAGTTTCCCTTTAAGTGCACATAAGCTTTCTGTGCCCCCAATGTCCCTTGGTAAGGAGTCCCAAAAGTCTATCATTACCTGTGAAAAGAATGATCACTTTCCATTCACGTAGAGCAGGGATCCCAGCAGCTTCATCTGATGGCTTCTGAGTCTTTTAGAAGGTGAGACAGCGAATCTCTACCCACAACTCTAACCACATGTCTATCCAAATCTATCAGACTCCATACCATTTATGATTTTGTAGAGCTCTGCAATCTCCCTTTTTTTTCTACAACTATTTACTCACTTTTTACAAAGCCTATTTTATACATTTTCATATTCTTTCTGTTCTTTTCTGGACCTTTTATAGTTCTGATAAATGTTTTTTAAGATACCATAGTATTCAAGGTGTGAGCAAACACATGACATTTTTGTTTGTTCTCTGTCTATTTTCTAATAATTCATTATATTTTTTTTTTGAGTACTGCATTGATACTTTTATGGGATGATCTAGCATACAGCCAGGTTTTACTCCTGAATTGTAATGATCTACTTAGAAACAATAATTGTATGTAGCTGCAATTTTAATTTTTTTACATACATTACTTTATGTTTATCTGCATCGCATTTCATCTGTCACTTAGGTTGCCCAGTTACTGATGATTTCTGTGGATTTCTTCATAGTCTGCCCTCCTTCTTATTAACCGGAATAACTTGGTGTCCTCAGCAAACTGTCATTTTGCAGTTCACCTCGTTTTCAAGATCTTTTAGGAATATGGCTCAATAGCAAAGTGTTTGTGGCACTTCCCTTCACAGATAGGAAATAACCATTTATTCCCAACCTCTTTTTCTTACCTCTAACTGAGTCCATTTTTGTGGTGGTTTTTTAGTCATTATCTTGTTTTACTTTTGTCTTTTGTGAAAGTGTGCCTACACAGCATATTGTGATGCAGCCACAATCTAAGTAGTTCTAATTTCCTCCAGCGAGATGTTCACACTCGATTTAAGTTTTACAATATTAAAAATATTAACATTCATCAGTATTAAGATTTTTTTCTCTTAGCATACAGCCCAATCACTCCTCAGATCCAAAGCTTTCTTTGTGTCTGTTTTTTTTCTGCTGGGAATCTTAAACGTGATCACAACAAAAGTGGTGGGAAATCCTGATACTAGCTTTTGCTTTCCCCAGTTTTAAGTTGTATCTAATTCCTGTTTCAGCTCCCTGCTGTCCATTCCTGCAGACTCCCATTGTCTCAACAGCTGGGAATTCTGGCATAGATCATCTGTCAGATTGAAACCAGCTCCCACCTCTGTATTTCCCTCTCAATTGCCAAATGAGGCTGGGTTTGCTTAGCTGGAGTGGTAACAGCAGGGCAAGGACGTCTTGTTTTACAGCCACGTGAATTTACCTGTACATATTTGCAAAACCAGAAGAGTACAAAAAGAAAGCAGCCTCTGTCTTTGTAAATTACTGTACAGGATAAAAATCTCCAGATAATTCTTTGTTCCACACCTTTTTTTTGCACTTCCTTGCCACTAGACTCACGTTCCATGTCTCCTCCTCAACAAAGTCACTTTTATTTTCACAATACCTTTCTCCTGTTTACTTTCCCCTATGCATTTCTATTCAAAACTCTTAAACCTTTGTTAAATGAAGCTAAAACACCCAGCTTCCCCAAAGCCACTTTGTTCACTTCATGTCTATTTTTTCATCTTTCTTCCATTTGTGTTTATAGTTGTCAGCACCTCTGCAGCAGTCTGTATTTTGGCATGCTTTTGTGTAGTTACTTTTGCTCTAAGCAAGATGGGTGCTGAAGGCCTTCCCCATTACCAAGACTAATATAAGAAGTTATTATGTATGACCAAGTTGGCTGACATATTGCTTGTCTGGGGAGTTATAAAGGAAAAAGCCAATTTAAAGTTATATTAAAGAGAAAATTAATTTTAAGATTCCAGAATGGATTAAAAGTAAAGGCCAGAAAATTAATTTACTTGGATTAGAAGTAGTTGTTGGGAAAAAGAGGTATTTCTGAGAGGAAACCTTTGTTTACTTTTTACTAATGAGGTTCAGGCTTCATTAAAACTTCATTATGGTTGGTTTTTAGAGAGTGATTAGAAATTCCTGGCTAAAGAAAAACATACAAGACCAGAAAATATCAAGCAATATCTGGAAAGGTGCTAAGTTCCTATCCCATCCACCCACTGAAGTCAGAGCTGACAACTAGATTTTGCTCAGTCAGGAGCCACTTGAAATCAGTGACACCATGGAGACATCACCCTCTGATGGTGTTCCTTTTGCAAAGATAGGGAATTTGGTCTGTAAGTGAATAGAGAATCCTTATGAACATGGACTGTGATATGGTGTCTCTCCAAAACACGCTGCTTAGGAGATTATAATACTTTATTGCAGCCTTGTCAAAACATGACAAAAAGACCAAAAGATCCTCCAGGATGGACCTGCTGAATTTGGTGAGATCAGGCACTCAGTGCTTCTTTGATGAAGCTTTCTGTACATGTCAATGAAAGTTTAACCCATAACTTCATAACGTGTGGAATCAAAGAAGTGTGAAAGTACTTGTAATTAGTGAACTGCATGGAAAAGGGAGAGTTTGTTCCTGTCAATGAGCAACTATCAGGCAAGGTGAAATTGTTTGTATTGATCCTGCATATATCCTTGTGTGCCATGCCTGAGTATACTAACACAGGATAATTGCATGTGTGTACACACCATTCTACCTCTTTCATTATGAATTATGGTAACTTGACAGCAAAACACATGTTTACTGTGATGAAAGAATATGAAAGAAGGAAGAAAAACTACCTTCTCCCCCAGCTTTGGCAAAACCTTTGGCTCACTTGCTATGGGTAAAATTCACCACTTGTGAAGCCAAACTCCAGCTGTTGGTCCAGCAGGACGCATGCCTGCCCCAAAATCTTACACTGAATCTGCTAGCCCTGGGTTTGTGTCTATGATACCCCAGACATACCAAACAGAACTACATGTCTGTAGTTAATCAACTGACAGCCACAAGTTAATCTAGAGTAGCCATGAGGATAATGCAGCTAAATCTAAAGTAGACACCTATGCTTTATGTACCACTGCCGATAAAGTGAGTTTAGACAGCTAGTGTGTATGTAGAAGTGTACATCATGTCACCAATCACATCCAAAATACTTGTTACTTACACCAAGATAACTTTTTACTCTTCTGCCACACCTAAAAGGAATTTTTTTAGTGTGTGATTGTAGTGTTGAAGACACTGAGGTTAATAAGAATCATCAACTGTGTGTACCTAACACCACTTCTTTTCATTAAGAAATATGTTATAATATTTTGACCAAATACAGTGCCATATTTATCCCAGTGTTCCTACTTTAGATACTCTACTGAGGATGGAAAACCTGAGCAGGAAATATGGCAGGCTTGGCAAGGTGGCACTTAGTGCTCTCCTGAGCTGCCTTATTTCTCAATTCTAGTATGAAAAACAAGAGGATGATTCCTCCATGAAACAAGTCAGTGAGAATCTATGGGCACAACAGTGCATTTAAGCCTCCTCTTCCTCTCCAGTTTGGTGCTTACATAAATGACTCAAGGCTGCAGATTAGATATGATTTCGGCTGAGTATTTGCATGTCCCTGGAGTAGACCTAAACCTGGAATAGGAATTTATCTCTCAATTCATTACTATTAATTTATCCAAGAGACTTAAAAAACATTTTTCTCCCCCCTCTGAAATGAATTGGTAAGAACACTTTGTTTTCTTCTGTGCTGTGTTTGCCTTCCTGAAAGTATTTTCCCTTGAAAGAGCAATACATATAACATGCTAAAGTTTCTGTGTTGGTGGTTTTTTTTTTTGTTTTGTTTTTGTTTTTGTTTTGTTTTTGTTTTGTTTTTGTTTTTGTTTTGTTTTGTTTTTTTTCTTTTTCTAAATAAATTAGTGTTGATAGTGAGACTTAGCAACGAACACAAGTTCCTTTATTTATTTTCTAGGATGAACTCACCCTAAATATGGAAGTTTTACCTAAATGAACACTCAATGCTACTAACTAAAAATTCCGAGTTACCAAAATTTGAAGATGTTGAAGATACTCAAGGCTCAACATACAATATAAAAATCTAAACTTTGGCAGTAGTCATTTAAAAACACCATATACCCCAAAGCTACACGTTGCTACTGCAAATTCTGAGCAAAATGAAATAGCTAGAGCAACACAATTCCCAGAAACAGGCTGACATCTTGATAATGGTGGTACCCAAAAGGGAAAGTGAAAATCATTTTCTGAAAGGAGAAAAAAAAAAGAAGAAAAGAAAACAAAAAGAGACTAAGACGACATGATGAGTATTGAGAACTAAGCCATGTTGTGGTGAAGCATCTAAAAGACAGTGACAAGCAATGGAATACTAAAAAACCTAATTTAACAAGGTACTTAGCAATTTTTTCCTTTGAAAATGAGAGGCTCATAGGGCAAATACGTTAACAATGAATCGTTGCAATTACAACTCTACCCATTATTAGAATAGAAATTTGTACTAACTGTTTTTCAGCTAAAACAAGGTTTTCTCAGTGACAGAAGAAACATTTGAATGCAACCTTTAATGGGACAGTGTTTCCTCTCAGAACACCATGGGATATGAGGTCTCCCTCTGTACCTTTCAGTTAATTGCATACAAAAGACTGCAGGAGATGGTATTTGTTTAAAATTGTTGCTGGCATTGCAGTAAGAGATGCCACTCCTAATTAAATTGGAACATGTTGTAATTCTGCATGGGAAAGTGGTGATCCAGGAACATTATGGGGTGACAAATGCTAGCAGTAAGAAGACACAAACTTGGGCAACAAATACATGAAAGAATAGAGTTCCAAGAATATATTTTCTGAAGTAGCTACAATTTTAGTTGAGTTAAAAAGTCAACTTGTTTGACCTTAGATTTAAGCAGATGTGAATATTCTTGGCTCTATTCAGCTTTGGTGAAATGACCTAGATTTCATAAGAAATCAGTCTAGGAAGAAATTTGTGTCCTGTAGCCATCTCTGAATCATTGTCAACATTTACATCTGTAAAACCAACAATCTAGAACTGTTATTTTAAGGAAAATTTACGTATTCTCCAACCTTCAGTATACGTACAGAACGTTCTTTGGAATCTAATATTAAATCAAAGAGCAAAATTCAGAATTAAGGTAGGTTGAATCCAGTCTCATAATTAAAGCAACAAATTAAATTTCACATCTAAATGTTTTCTCTTGGAAATAAGGGGGGAAAAAAAGAAAGAACACAAAATGTCTTCTTCAGTCAAGACAATTATGCTAATATCTTCTTTTTTTTTTTTCAGAATATGTGTTCCTTCACCCAAAAAAGGAAAAATTACTCTCCTCCTCCAGAAAACCTTAGCAGGTCAAAGGCTGCCCCTGTAGATTAGTAGATGGTTTAAGTATATAAAGTGTAGTATAAAGGAAAGATAAATACAGACCATCTTTCATTAAATTTCTTTAATGCATCAGTGCAATATTTTGTTTCTCACAAGAGCTCAGAAACTAGCCTCCAAATTTCTTGAAGGTCTGGTCAAATTCAGAAGATTACTTTGTCATTAAAAACTTTCATGATTTTCTAAAACATGCAAGAGAGATGATGATTGACAACACAGAAAGGTACAGATAAAAAATTGCCTAAGAACTATTTAGATGTAAAAGAAAGCAATTCCCATTTTGCTATAGAGGGAAAATGGTTCAGATATATCATCTCAGGATGTCTCCTGTTCCTGGAGCTCATTTAGCTGCAAAATTTAGTAATGTTACAACAAACTTCATTCTAAGCTTTCCACATGAAACTCAGTTTTTCCTTTACAGTCTCTCTGTTCAGACATTATTTCCCTTTTGCCACCTGGTGTAAGCACTTCAGAAATTCAGTATTCTCCTGGGCTCTAATCTGATTTCTATGAAGTGCCATTTTCAATAAACTAAAAAATCTCAATTAACATAATCCAAGATGCCATTCCATAATATATTTCAACAATCCGTTTCAAGGATTAGGAAAAGAAAATGAGCTGCTGACCTTGGATCAACTTAAAAAAAAAATGAATATATAAACCACTATTTTCTCTGTAATTTGCAAATGGTGGTCATCTATTTCACCACTTTTCATATTAACACCACTTTAATTAAAAAAAAAGAGAAATACTCCATTAAATGTTGTGACAACTTC
Organism: Calidris pugnax; assembly: GCF_001431845.1. Lineage (NCBI taxonomy): Eukaryota > Metazoa > Chordata > Aves > Charadriiformes > Scolopacidae > Calidris > Calidris pugnax. The sequence goes on along the minus strand of NW_015090864.1, from coordinate 12,666,131 downwards.
TTGTGCTTTCTTCCTTACTTCGTGTAAAACTCTTTTAAAATGTTAATTATTAAACAATATTAATTCAGGATAACTTTTTGGTAGTGCATGCTTTGAAGTGGGTTTTAAATCTTGTAGGTTTTCCTCATTCCCTACCAACCCCACCAGTGGCCAATATTTTGCATTATGCCATCATGAAGTCAGGGCAAAATGTGCCTCATAAACTATTTCACCTTAATAAATAACAAATACATTTCAATAATGTTTCACTTAGACTTGCAGATTTTCTACCTTCTGACTTTCAAGTCCATTACAGGATAGTGGCCTGAGTTCATGCCTGTGGATACTTTACGCAGCTGCCATCACTTTGCCATCACTTGTGCCATCAGTTGCTGAAACTGGGGACGCCACACAATTATCAGACTTATTTCAGTCTGTTTGGTCTTCACTGTGCAAAGACAAGTCTCTCTAAGAAGACCTCGTACAGGAATTTTACAATCTAACAGGCCTGTTTTGTGAAAAAATACAGTTTCTGGCTCTGGTACTTTGTGGCTCTCAGACTACAGTGGCAAAACATGAGAAAACCCATTGCTTGGACCATATAGTATTGCTGAAGGAAATAATTATGTAGTACAATCTAACAGCAATAAAAAGCAGCAACCAATACAAATGTATGTACATATATGTATTTAATACCTCTGCCAGTTTCACAAGAGTTGCAATGTGCAATTTCAGGTTATAAGTAACAAAATTTCCCTATGGACGAAGACACATTTACTCACAATCTAACGATTTATAAAATAAATGTTGCTACAGGATATCTCCTAGAGGACTCACCGCTAGCAAACCTAAAACACAATCCTTTCTCTTTTGAAAATACAGTGCCCACGTTATAGTTTCTGTGGCAAAATGCAGTTGTTATTTAAATTACCTTGATTTGAGGGTTCTCTTGAAAATAGTTTCTGTATTCCTCAAGAGTTTATGTACACTTTCTTAATAAATAAATAAATATGTCATCAGGAAACAATTTTTCTCCTGAGACAAATCATCGTGTTTTCAAGGGTGCTTAAAGACAGAGAAACGAAGGGGCAGAGTTGAATCATCACACATTAACAGCAGACACACAAAAAATTCTGCAAACACAAGGCTGGTTAAAATCCACTCTTTGGAGCTTTGCAGAATATATTATGGTCTGCAGCATAATGGCTTCTGCTTTAGGTATTTCACAGTTCAGCACAATATATTTGAGTAAGGCAGGAAAATGCTAATAATGGACACATATATACCAAATTAATTTCTCAGGGGACAAGCCTGTTCAGCCCAGACTACTCAGGCATCATTCCTTCTAGACTTCAGCTAATTAATGTAGTGCAATTTAAGAAAAGGTGGTAGGGATCATATTGATAAGTGTCAATAGTGTACATTTAAAACATCTATTATTTCTCTTCTGTGTCCTTGGAGTCCTGAAAAAAAACCGCCCAGCAATCACTTACAGTTAATTGCTAAGCAGAAGACAATTAAAAAAAAAAACCCGACAAAAAAACCCTTCTCTTTTGTTGCTGTTTTATCTGTATTCCCTTCCCCCACTCTCAATCTACCAGAAGCATATAGAGATGCAGCAAATACTCTTTTTAATCTATTAATTGAAATGCTGTTTCTTTAGTACTTGGATCATCATCTAATCCATTTGGATGTTAGAAGAATTATTATTTTTAAGTAGGTTTTTTTGTGTCTGATTGTAGGATGCTATCAAAAGCCTGGCTTGCACTGAGCATCCTTCATTCTCACTGGTTTCAATGTAGAAAACATTACAAAATGAAGACATTCAGGAACATTTAAAGCACGTAAGTTCTCTAAATCTTCTATAAACTCAGATCCTATGAAAAAAAGAAACTTTACTTCAGATCTAACATCTCGATTTGTTTTTTCCAAGGTTAAAGAGTCTCCTTTTGTCCTTTACTGTGGAGACTTGTAATACTTCTTGTTTAATTAAGTGACAGAATAAATTGACCAAGGCGATCAGGAAGTGTTTTGATCCAGATTATTGGAATGGAAACTATACTCAGCTTTCCCAGTAACTTATAAGCCAGCATCCTTCTCCATTAGATCTGACAACTACAATTTACTCTGGACCTCCTGATGCAGCTTGTCACTACCAACAGGCCAGTATGTACATGGCCAGGGGTTACAACATACCGATTCATTAGGCTACAACCATGAATCTGCCACTTCAGAGAAAAGGCCCATCCATCTCTCTACATTTAGCTGTCATTCCTACCATGAATGTAATGCTATTACGGAGACAGCCAAGTCCATTGCTCATGCCAGATGTTGTTAGGAATTCAATCCATCCTATCTGTGAACACTAGTCCCTTCAAACAACAAGATGTTGAGTGAATTACATATTGAGTGGTGAGGTTTTTTGGCATTTAATTATCCAGCTGAAAGGAACATGCTTAATTGTTACTGCAGTTACTAGTTAGTGACTAAATAGAGGAATTTTATGAAGCAATGGTAGAGCATAGGCAGCTGAATAAACGTTTCACAGCCCTGCAATGGCTATGACAAAAAATCTTTATGTCTTTACTGAACACAAATGCCTCTCTTGTTGGGTAAAATGAACAGGTTTTATTTTTGTTTTTAAGTAAGAAAACGTGTCATTATTTCAATAAGGCAAATTCATGTTGCTCAACCTCCTGCTAACCAGTTTTGGCCATTCAAGCGGGAACGTTGCCAGGGTGTATGGGGGTAGCAGGATAGTGCCAGTTATTCATACATTCTCAGATATTCATGCCCTGGTAGCCAGGGAAACGTCTGCTGGGACTGCTGCTTTCAGCAAAATGAGTACATAATCTGCTTGGAGATGAGCTGGTCCTACAGAAATCCAGAGATGTAGGACACCACCACCTCATCTCTCCTTAAGTCTGCAAGGCAGCAGAAGCCAAGACCATCACTTCACATACCACATTGAAGCAGGGCCCTGAAACCAAAATGGAGTTAAGCCTCATCCTTTCATTAGGCTGATTAAAACTGTCCACATGACAGAAATGGTCTGTACTTGGCTTCTGTACTTGGCTCAAGCTGAAGAAAGAAATATTATGAATATACGTGATATTTTCAGACTAGCTAATAATGCTGTCGACTCTCCATTAATGTTCTATCTTTTAATATGCCCAGCTACATTTCAGTAATAAAGTCTTGAGGAAATTGAATCAGGGCTTGAGACTTTATTAATTTATCCATGTGAAGCTTCATTCTTATTTATGAACATAAGAAAGCAAAATAAGTAGCTGAAAAGTTAACAGTTTATTCCTCTAGTTTTTAAATGGGAAATATACACTCAGTATAACAGAAATAGAATTTTCTGAGAATGAATGTGGACATTGTCTTTGGGTTGTTTGGTGGTGGTTATTTTATTTTATTTTATTTTATTTTATTTTATTGTATTGTATTGTATTTTATTTTATTTATCTGGCTTAATGATACAGTCTGAAATCTAGGAAGTAATCATCCCATTCATTCACTAACAAGTACGCAATGCTTGGTTCATTTACCAATTTCACTTTATTGCCAGATAGAAATAAAACATTTATGATCCATATATTCTCTTGATGACGTCAGTTTGACTAACATTGTTGAACTGAACGTACTTAAAGGAGAAAAAACAAGTGCCCAGACTGAGGGCACTTGGAAGTTTTTTGAAAGTATTTGAACTAAAATTAGACTAAATTTAGTAATAATTTAAGATAGTTTGTCAGAGCTTAGACTGAAGAGGGCTGAGCAGCTTATACAGGATTTTTTTTGCAGTTACATATATAATTACTTAAAATGACAATGTCTGATAGCTTGATCTAGTCTAGGAGAATGTTTTTTCTGCTCCTGTTTTTTATTTGGTGAGACTAGTGGCCTTCAGAGCTGAAGGATCCCAATTAGCAGCAGTATATGGCTCCATTAGATTCGCACTCTTGCACATGAAGACCAAGACTTAAATCATTTCACAGATTCCAATGGATGTCACTCACACCAGCAGAGGGAATGCTGTTCTTTCTTCTACCTTATTGTTTTTTTCAGAATCTTTATACAAACAAGAGCATTGCAGTCAGCTGTGTGCTATTCTTCTAATACTCCTCTCCTAATTCTTCCCCTCTTAAAGCCACAGCAATAATCAGCAGTGTTGGCAACATCTAGCTCTGGTTGCTAGATGTCAGTTCTGTCCAGCTTGGTAAATACAAAAACACTTGATGACTGACTCACAGATCCCCTGCTAAGTATTAAGAGTTAATCTGTTGACAGCCTGATACCTGACAAGAGTGGGACCAGGTATTAATATAGTTAACTATTTAGGGTTAATAATCCATTTATACAGTGCCTTCTGCAAGACCTGATCTTGCAAGCTGGAAAGTGGTCTTAATCTTCTTTTCCTACAATGAGTTGTAGACCCACCAGGTGCTGAGGACAGCTTTGCACTCTACACAATACAGTCTACAGCTCTAATCTTTATTTATTTGGTTTTAAAAAACAGTAACAAGCACCACAGCACCTTAAAAGACTGTATGTGCCTTATATAAGGACAGCGTCGTAAAGAAGTATATATAAGCATCTCCATGGATTCCTCAGGACATGAAGTACAGAAGTAATATCCAGTATGAGCTGACCTGGAATTTGGCTCCACTGAGGCTCACATACAAATATTGCACATGTGATATTTAAGGTAAGTACAGAGTCACAGTAGGACAGTGGTCCAGCTCACGGGTGAAAAATATGATGGAACTGAAGGAACCTAAAAATCATATTTACACTCACACCCCCTGTGAATCTATCTACAAATTTTCAGATTTCTATTCCAGTCACTACTATTCAGTCAGTACTTACTGCTTTGTAATGTAGGCAATCAATACAGTGACCTTTCTGATTTTCCCATTTTCACCGTGCTTTGCTAACTTAAATGATTATATTTATTAAATTTTTTTAATTTTTTCTATTTATTTATCAGCTGCAGTTGATTTAGGTGAAATGGAAATTGTAAGACCATGGAAGCTTTTTGGGCAACCGCATGCAAGGTCAGGGAAATAAAGGAACAGTGTTAATAGACCCTGCTGAGTTCCTCAGTATCCGGCCTCTCGGATTCAGGTCTTGAAATAATGATATATTGTTGACACAGACATTTGGTCATTGATTCACGAACTTCAATTATTATGGAACATTAGATTTCCAGTCTTCCAGTCATAAGTGATGATATGGGCTAGTAGTCTCTCTGCAAACAACTAGAAGCACATTTTTGTCAGCTGAAAATTTAGCTCATATTATCCATTCAGTCTTTGCCTTTAATTCCTGCAATTACTGTATCTTAATTGCAAAGTATATAGTGTGGCAGTCTGATAATGCTCTGAATATCTTTTTTCTTTCTCCTGGGAAAAGGAGAGCTCTCTCTGTAAAGGACAGCATAGAATCCTATAATGACAGCCAAGAAGCTATTCAACATTAATAATTATTTCAACAGTAGCTAAAATCACACTGTGTAACCTACTGCACTTTAGAGAATTTTAAAGTTACTGGGCGTTTGTAAGACAAAATGCCTTTAAGAAATCAGTTCTCACTATTATGGCTAAGAGAACATCATTGACCCAATATTCTGGACACTTACCATTCTACTTAAAGTACCCTGGGGTGTCTATGGGAAAAACTATTCTGCACATTCCAGGGTGAAAGAGGGACAACCTTAGTTTGTATTATCTAAATGCAGCTCCTTTCCTATGAAATGGCCTTTCATTACGAGGCAATGTAAATGCCTCACAGAGCTCTCTTCTGTTTGCATGCAGTTTAGTTTGTTACGTTTTGAAGCCTTAAATATGGACTAAGTATTGCATACCTAAGAAGTACCATTAAGAAGTGATTCCTAGTTGTAAAAAGGCATAGTTGACAAATTAGCAGTGTTACATTTTTTGGAATATCAGAATTAACTCATGTTTTTTATCAAATATTTCATTCTCCTCAGTTCTTATTATACCGGGTAAATATTACAAGCAAAGAGTATTGTTGAACATTTCTTCAGTTTTGTGTTCTTAGTAGCTCTCTTTCACGTGTTTAACTTCTGCCGAAGATCTATTTTCTGTCTTGTACCGTATGAAACAGTCTATTCGCAATATACAAAAAAATTAGACATAAATAATTCTTGTAATAAGCAGAAATCTAATCAAGTCACTTCAGTTTAATATAGCGAATACTGGCAAAAATGTCCCGCAAGCAAACAAACAAGAACTCCTAAAGAAATTGAATGGGAGAGTTATATATGAAAATCAGGTAATAAGCCACAGATAGAATCTAAAAATAATTTATGAAAATAATATCACTGAAGGAAAAGGGGATGGCCTGAAGCTGTGAATAGATTTAGGCATGGAAGTCCTATTGTTTTTTATAGGGACTCAAGTTTCTAAGTTTCCTATGTGCCTTAGTTATTCTCCCATCCAATAAATTATTTACAAATTATTAACTCAATTCCAATTAACTACATCTCCCTAAAGATAAGTCTAAATTAACTAATGCTGGCATCATTTGAAACCTGTCTTAAAGGATTGAGATTTAAATTTTAAAATAAGGCAATTGATGTTTAGCAATTAAGGTTTTTGCTGCTGCGGAATTTCCTATAAACTTTGCTTTAAAAAATCAGATTATTTTGATCAACACTGGATGGTTCTATGGGTAAATATTAAAGCAAGATTTTTTAAACACAAATTCATGTGTTTACTTATTCAATGTGATCTTATTCATAGAATCATAGAACCATAGAATCATTTTGGTTGGAAAAGACCTTTAAGATCATCAAGTCAAGCTGTTAACGTAGCACTGCCAAGACACCACAAAGCCATGTCCCTAAGCACCACATCTACGTGTCTTTTAAATACCTCCAGGGATGGCGACTCAACCAGTTCCCTGGGCAGCCTGTTCCAGTGTTTGACAACCCTTTTCAGTAAGTTCCTTGTAAGACTAGCCCTACTGCATGAGTTTCAGTAGCTTGTGAATGGTGTTGCAAGTCTGGCTGCCTTTCTCACTTGTAAGGATGTAATTGCCATTAGGATGTTCACTGTGCTTTACCTTTGCAGCTTGACAAACTATAGCAGAGATAAGATTTTTGCAGTTCACAGTGATGCAACTCGTGGTCCTCTAGTCAACTCTCCAGTAACCACAAAGGAATTCCAGACAGGTAACTCCAATTTATATGCCTAGAGTATAGGCTCTGCATTCATTTGGATTTCATCCTTTTCATCCAGTTTGATGCTTTTGGCTGTAAAGGCATGGTCATTAATTTGTCTCACTTCATTTTCTGGCTACCAAGAGAAAACAGTTGACCTTTAACAATTCTTGAAGATGAGGCTGTTGAGAAATTTATCCTGTCATATCTCCAGCTGATATTGAATGATTTCTGAGGGAACTGAGAAGCCTTTTGGGCTATTTCTTAAAACCAGTATGGAAATAGCCCATATTATGTCTGAAAAATAGCTAGAGACTTTGCCTGTTGAGGGATGTATCAATGCACATTCTCTCTGTAGGAACACACAACAACTCTGATCCAGCAGAACCCCAAGTCATACCTTGACCTTTAATCATTTAATACATTTAGTGAAATGCTTTCATATTTTTCAGGATCAAATCTGTGGTCTGATACAAAGCTCTGAGGTGAATGGGAGAATTTAAATTGGCTTTGAAGGGCTGTAATTGTGCTTTAAGCATAGTCAGCATTGGTGTTATGTGTATTGAATAATCTGACTGGTTTTTTTCCAAGTACTTGGAATTGACACTTCTACTGTAGCTTACTAAAATAAATCTCTCCCAGCTGACAGCTGCTGTGGTAAATAGCAGCAGGAAGACATATTTTGTAGAAGACAGGTCCATAATAAGTCATTTCTCCTGGCCATCTACTAGTTCTCTATGCAACTAGTGAAAAATGTATATTTAATCAGGAATTGAAATTGGGACCTCAAATCACATCACAAATGGAATTTATCTGTTCAGTAAATCTGGTTTAGCTGTTTAATTTTTGAATATTGGATTTATTTTTTTAATTGAAAAATGTAGGGCCTGAAGTTCTAGCTAATAGTTATAAATAGGTCAGTCCATGAAGACAGAGATGAGAAAAATGAGTGATTAACCTCAGACTGATAGTTATGAGTTAAGGTGGGAAAACTGGATTTGTATATTCCATTAATAATACCACTTGGTGTTAACTATGATGCTAGTTTTATACTAAACCACTTGTCACTTCATTAAGGCTGCAGTAGGAATCTAGCTGTAGTTTTCCATAGCCTGACAGAAGTGTGGCAATTAAAACATGCTTGTGGTGGAAAAGACCTGTATTCGCTTTTTGCTATAGAGTTCATATTGGCAAGAAAGTGTTGAAAAAAGAGCAGGAGGGTGGGCGGATAGCAAGTGAGACTGGGGGCACAAAGGAAAGAAACCTTTCAGAGAATTTGCAAGGAGTGAGAAAATATATTCAAATATATTCAAGGTAGCAGTGGCTAAATGGCTACAGCCCAGATGACAGGACTGCAAGTGGTTCCCTTGGAAACATCCTTCTATTCAGAGAAGTAGAAGAGTGTAACTGGCTTTTAGGTCATGCAGACCGTATTTCCACTAATACAAAAATACAGCTGAAAACCACAAAATAATCAATATTATCTAAAAACAAAAAAATCTAAAAACCTACCAAAAATCCCATTTGAAACCCAAAGACTTGCATCACAGGATGTAGATTGATTCTGTCCCCCCTACTTGGTGCTGTATGTCACATACAATTAGAACATAAAAGATGTTTTGAGTTAGAGTCCATTATCTCTTATTTGGATATGTGGGGGTTCAGATTAATACAAGCTGAGAAGCTCTCTCTGTTCCTCTCATCTGTGCTTAGTACCAAACATGTTCCTTTTCTAGCTACCAGCTAGGTAGTTTAAATAGTCATAACAGAGAAATCTAAAGTATACCTCAGATGACATGTTTCTGAATTTGGCCCTGTATATATAAAAACCAACAGGATTATAATAATTTCTAGAGAAAATTACACCTGAGAAAGTAGAGAAATCCTTGTATCTGCTGGGGCAAGGTATACTTTGAGCAATCTTTCACCTTTCTTTTTGGGGCTCTATAAATGCACCTCAGTTTTGAAGGAAATGTTATTCAGTGAAAAGGATATTTATTGAAAATTAATTCTATCCTGTTCAGTCCAAAATCATTAATAATCAGAAGTTTTTCATAAATAAGATATACTATTTTCGGTGAATAATTGTTGCTATTAATTTAGTTAGATTGTTTCTTAAATAAGACATTTATTTTTGTCAGGATGGATTTATAGCCATCTGAAGAAAAAGAAATTTCCTGGCTTATAGATTGAGATCCATCCTCTGTGTCCAACAGAAGGGAGGAAAAAAAAAAGATTTAAATCTCTCATATCCCAGAAGCGTAGGATAAGTTTTTTCTAGATGGGAAGACGTACCTGAGGAATAGGCTAAATTAGCCACTGTGGAATTTGTGGATGCAGCTGGGCAAATACCTGAATTAGGTCAGGCACCTTCCACATCACCGCTGGCTGAAATCTCCTGAAAGCTCCTGTAGTGTCCTTGTATTTTTTCATTTTGAGTATTTATGCCTCATGGTAGTTATGTAGACCGAAGAAGAATTGTTTTCCACTCTATTATGTGATTTTGTTGAATTTACACAGCACCTATTTATACCTGTCCTCCTAATAATTTTTCTCATCTTTGAATTATCATCAAATTAGACCTCTTTTCTGCTACCATAACTTTATGTATTCATAAACAGGTGGTTCACTGAAAACAGAAAACACCTGTGCTTCCCTCAGAGTGCTATGGCTTTGATTTTTTCTTGCCTAAGTACATTGACTTGAGTGATTATTTATCTCTGCTCAGCAAAGCTCTCTCGATACAAAATACATCCAGAGCATACTGTAAAGCAAAAGGGAAAATTTCAATTGTAGCATCTCCTGCACCAGTTTCTTCCCCCCATCACCGCTTGATAACTACTATGTTTCAGATCTGCTTTTTTTTTTTTTTTCCCAAAAGCAGTGAATGGTATATGAGTAACAAAACATAACACCAATAAAAACAGTAGTAGAATTGCCAGTGTCTTCCATGAAGGCCAAACTTTCTTTATTTTGAAGATGTTTATGCAGGCAAAGACCCATCAAAAGTTAAACATGCTTTGAGTTGAACAATATGGTTGATACAAGATTCTTTCTAAGCTTCTTCAGGAAAAAGTAACAGTTTCATTCATGTTTAAAAATGTCAAGACAATAAAGAAGCAGTTCAGAAACGATGAATAAAGATAAATATCATACCTGAAAGAGAAGGCGGCCACCTGTGGCTGTCCCAGGGTTTGGTGGAGAGCTGAAGCAGAGAGGATTTATGCTAATGCCTTGCTATAGGCAAGGCTTCTATGATGTGAAGTGCATGGTCACAATGACCTAAAAATTCCTGGCCCATCTTCTCTGCAGCTACTTGTTCCCAGTCTTCATCTGAGTTTGCAGTCTGCTCAGTTGCCTTAATGCAACTGTTTGTGGCACCACTTTGTAGACTGCATAAATGATCCGATCTGAGATATTGTTTTTTGAGAGACAGAGTACAGGGCAGTGGGAAAGAAAGGTAACCAAGGAGAGGAATACTTAAATGTAGTCCTCCTATAAAATGGAAATACATCCTGACACAAAAGCAGCATTCTGTAAATATATGACAAGTCTAAAAAAAGAATAAGTGGCTAGTGAAGTTGCAGGATTGCACAGCTGAATAATGCTCATGGTCTAGAAAGATCCTTCCAGTACTGGCAATGAGAAAGGTCAAATGTGGTGCCATTTAAGGTTAAGATGGCTTCACAGTGAAAAAGAGCGGATTTTCATACCGTGCCAGTAAAAAGAGAACAGATTTTCTTTTCTCAGACTGTGACTTACTATAAGCATTTGTAGATTCTTGCTGGGTGAAATCTTAAATTCCATCTAAATGAAACATTCATCTACTTGACAGTTTGTGGTGAATAGCAGCTTCTGTTTTCTGTCAGTATGAATTATGCATGTTTGGAAAAAAGCTTCCAAATTTCAATTAGTGAATCTTAATTTTCTTTCTCAGACCAGATGGACTTTGTTAACAAAAGGATTGTATCTATATCTAATGGAACCTCAAATTGTTTTAATCAATTTCAATTGAGATAAATATTTGAAGCATTAAACCTGTCTCCAGTATTTTTTTAACAAAGTCGATTCTGGATATCAACAGCACACTGCTCAGTTTATTACTTTTTTATCCAATTAGAAAGCAGAATCCCCATGCACTAATTGGCAAGTACATAAAAGAATCTACATGTTGCTTAAGCAGCAGAGAGGCAAGGAAGTTTAATTAAGTTGTAACAGCCAATTTGTAACTAATTACATTTGGTGTTAGATGGTACTGGTTTACTGGCATTGAGAGGGAAAATTCTTGTACAGCTTATTGCAAGTCCCAAAATAGACAAAACATTTTTCCTATAATAATGCCATAAGTTTTAGAACTGAATATTATACAGCCTTTTTGAACTCTTTAAGGCCTTTGAAACACTACAATACTGTGCATATTGGGAACTCTAGGTTTCCGCCAAATCAATTGTATTCAACAGGAGCTGTATATTTTTTCTCAGACTAAGCTTCTATAATTACACAGTTCAGTTACTTCAGCTTGTTCAATAACTTGAGTATGTTCACTTACCTCAATACTTTCAGCAGTTCTTTCTATTGCTTGTGAAACATTATTTAGCAGATTTGTATGAAGTTGTCAGTAATTTACCATGCATACCTAATTTGTTGACATTTTGTTAAATCATGGAATTTAGATTTGTTTTGTTTTCTGGAATTCATCCAGCAGATATTTGGGAAGTTTTTGCAGGTACTTCAGTATACAGAATTGAGAAGTATTCCTTTTCATTGGTTATATATTCTTAACTTATAACTTGACAGTACTTCTTAGTTTTACACAGACTAACTCTTAAAAGGAGTTTTTAGTGTGAATTTTTAGATTTGGACGTTAAAATTCTCCATTCTTTTGTTGTCCAGAATTATATTTTGCTGTTATGAACATCTATGAAAGTGAAAATTGTCTTGAAAATATTTGTATGAATATGTATAAATGAACAGATAAATATTGACTGCCTTATTCTGGTTAAGACTGCACAGAGTTTTAACAATGGCTCAAAAAGTTGCACTTATTCTCACATTCCCTAGTGGCCTGAGCAAAGTGAGTTTGTGAATTCAATACAGGTCCATGAGTTTCCATTACATAGATAAGTCTATGAAGGACAAGAATGTCAAATCAGAGAAATTTAACTATGAATAATAATTAGTACAGACATATCTTCTAAAAGTAGCCACAAAGGAAAACTTTCAGACTTATCAACAGTTGCTTAAACCCTAACTGTATTATCTAGTGTCTATAAACTACATGCATGACATTAAAAACATTCATTCACAGCTAGTTCCCTTCAGACCCACTGAAAGAGCATGAGGCCGCAGAAGAGGATGTTCACATTGCCAAGCCTGAGGACTTTTAGGCTCGCTACCCTATTAACAGAGAAAGTTACATTTAGAGGCAATTCAAAGAATTGAAGTGGGAATCCTAATTGCTTCCTAATACAGGTATTCTGAATAGCCCCTTGAAAATATCCACCTTTCTTCACAGAGTATAGGGAGCCTAATCACTGAGGTCAGGCTCCTAAAGTTAAGGGGTGTGATTTCTTCCACCTATTCCTAATAACTACACACTGTGGCAAATACTATAGTGAACAGGTGACAGACAGAAAGCTTTCTCTGACTGCACAGCAGATGTTAGATCATTATTTCTCATCAGGAGAATGGTAAAACCTTTTCTGTAAAATTTGTAGGTCTTCTTTATAGTATATATCTTATATATATGCATTCAGAATATATAACACTACATACAACCATCAATAACTGCATTTTCCCTCACAGTTATTCATGGCTGTATGGCTCAGTTTGGCTTCTAAATGCATTTATTGCCCAGACTAATATGATATTTTTCTCTATGGTGAAAAAAAAATCCTTAATCCTTTTTGAAGACTAATAACATCTGTTACAATTTTGGATTATATGGAAAGACATTAATGGGTGCCCAGCATGAATTCCAGTTAAGTATCAGTTTGTGTAAACAGAAATGTGACAAAAATAAAAGTAACATTAGCAGCAACACATCTGTTTAAAGAGCTAATGCAAACTGCAAGTACTTTAGGACAGTAATTTAGGCTATTTTTCAACATTTCCTGTTTGACACAGAGGCATATAAGATATGTCAGAAGCTTGGTTCAGTTGAGGTGATGTATACCAGCTCTTTCTTTAGGGAGAACAAAGCCATGAGGCACAATCTTTCAAGGTCTTGGGGGCAGTGAAAGGCTCAGTATGGGCTGTTAATTGTGATACATTGCTTCTCTCCTCTGGAAACATGTTCTGAATGTCTTACACGATTAACTGCTCTTTTATTTGCTCAGCATACATCACCTCAGAAATAAAAAGTGATCCAAAGTCACAGCTGAAGAATACTTCTTATATTGAACTGGAATATCAAAAAGTAAGGCATTCCCGAGTCTGCTGCTGTAACAGATACAATTACAAGTTACACAGCTATAATAGGTACAACCTAGTCAGAAATATGTGAATAATGTGAGTGGCCAGGCACCCTTTCAGTAGCTTATTAGGTTTGCTGAATTAGGCAGAGCATTGTGAAAATATAGATCTATTGCTTCCATTCTCCTCAAAGTTATGCATGGGAATACGGTAACTTGTAGAACTCGAATTCTAGTTATTTGTTGGTTTACACCTTGCTGCATCTGTCTGTGCAACAGAACTTATATGTCTTAAGCATATGTTTAAAATATTAAGTACAGAATGTTAAAATATTTGTGCTTCTAATCCTGCTTTTCCCCTTTTGTAAAAGACAACTCTTTGTGTATCCAGTTCTGTTCAAATGAAAACATGAAGGGTTTGAGTCTCCAAGATTAAGTGTGTAGAGTAACTCTAGGGTGATAGGCACCATTTGTCTTTGTCTTTTCCTTTCTTTTTTCTTTCTATTATTATTAAAATTTATCATTATTTTTTATTTATTTAGCAAGTGCTGGGTTTGTGCTTGTGAAGAAAGTCAGTAAGCAGAAGGTGTATCAAACTGAGAAAGCATCTACTCAGCAAGTATAGTAGAATAAAGTGGTGATATTAAGACACCTTCTATTTCTACTCAGTATGAAGTGAGGCCACTTCTATGAACCTGCCTGCTCAGAGTACTTCTATGCATATGCAAGCACCCAGTGTAACAAAAAAATCCCATTTCTTTATCATTAAAAATCTTACTACCAATAACAGCGGTGCCAAGCTGTCTAGATCAGCACCTCACCTGTGACTGAGGACTATCTACTGCAACATTTCTCCTGCTATGTACAAGAAGGATAGAGATAAGACTTTCTGTCTCTGTGTGCTGTGCAGAGCATCTGTGTAAGTGCAATAGGTGTATGGACCTCCTGTGCAAATCAAGTACGTACCCAATAAGCCTCCTGGGAGAGCCTTGTAGGAGGTTATGAAAGGGATGGTGCATCTGAACTGCACCTTGCTTTTAAAGGACCTCTGGGAATTAAGATGATCAGCAACGTAATCAGGCCATCAGCTTCAGTATAAGTACAACAACAAAGATCTAATTAATAAAAACAATGGTAACGGAAGTTGTGGAATTTACAGTATTCATAAAATCTGTACACTTCATAGTCAGGGAGCAAAAAACTTATCAAATTAAATTTGTAATTGAAGCACAAATCTCTCCTTTCTTAGTTGCTTGTTTTGCTGTTGTGTACTCATCACTGCAGCAGTATTTTCACTGCAAGATCACATTCTCTCATGCTCCAGTGTAATGCACTGTGCTTATAACATTATGTACACTACAGGTTTTATAAAATTTATAAAATTTATAAAATTTCGGTGAAGTCTTGGGACAGGTAATGAACCTTCATCTCACCAGTTCTTAGCCTCATGGGACTGATCTACTCCTTATTGAAAGTCATTAACAAGGTTCTTTCTGAAGTCCATAGTGATAAAACTAAGGCATGTGGTTTTAAATGCCAGATTGCACATAACAATAATTGATACCTTATTGATACCTTATTGATTTAAGAACATAGGTCTGTTGATAAAGCACTGCATTGAAATTTCAGACTGAGATCTCATGGGCATGGGCATTCTGTGTGACAGGAGCCAGCGACTTCACTTTCCAAAGATAGTCTTCCTGCTCTCCTTTCCTTCTTGCACTTAACTATTGACTTAAGACACAGACTCTTTTAGTTGAAATATTTTGTATAAATCTCTCTTTTAATACATGTCTGGTCTTGATTAAAATTTCTAGATACTATCATAGTGTAAATAAATAATACAAGAAGAATTGGGATTGAACTGATTACAGTTTATAAACCCATTTTTGTGAATAAATGTTGCCAGGATCAACATGAGGTAGTGGTGCCAAATCCGTCAATGGACTGACATTAATTAGAAGCAGATTTTTTTCATAATTTCTTGAAAGAGAGAACTGTGGTTTATTACACATTTTGTATCAAATGTACATCATTTCTATTTTCTTTATGAAATCATCAGATAAGCACAAAATGTAAGAAAGGCTGAAAAAATATATTGAATGTATTTAAGTTAACTATTATTGAAAAAAATAATAACATCAGAGATGGAATGGCTGATCAAGTCCTGGCCTCTTGGAAATATATAAAAACAGCTTAGTACAGAATTTAAGATTAGCCAGTAGCTTGGCATATTGGCTATGAGTCTTGTTAAATGTTGGCAGTCATCTGAGTTTTTACACAGGCTAAACTGCAATAAGCATTACACATTTATTTTATCCAAGCTTGAGCTAAACAGAAATTTGTATTTAAGTGAAGTTCATCTCTTTGTAGGACAATGGGAAATGACAGGGGGGAAAAATGGTGTGTTGGAGTTTGGTGTGCTTCTGTGCCCTTCTATGAGAGTGTCGATCTGTTCATATTGGCTCCTTGGGAAGGAAATAATAGTCAAAGGACAAGCAGGGTTTACTAGGAAGAATAAAAATAGATATTTAAAAATATAAAGACCTTTGTAAAAATCAAAAGTCACTAAACATGCTCACATTAACAGATAACGTGATTATGTTTTCCTTAAAACCAGGGACTACGTTGCAATGTCTGTCACACAGCAGAACTGATGGACAAGCTCACGCTTTTACGTAACCAAGAGCAGATCTTGTTAATTTTTCAGGCAACAGCTGGCTTATCTGGCATGTGGGGTCAGAGTGAGACCGTCTTTTCGTTCAAAAGCAGGAGGTGAAGGGTGAGGACAGAGAAAATACCTCTTTGGGGGGTTCCTGTGCTCAAAGGAGCCCTCCCAAGGTATAAGTCTTCAATACCTGATGTTCCTCCCCTGCTCTAACTAGAAATGGAATTTAAAAGGTTTATCCTGTCTGAGTTGATTCCCGTGTTGCAGCCTCTGAGATCTGCATGGAGCTCCAAAATGCTGTTTTGTCAAATGTCTTTTAAAGTAAGTCACTTTCTCACAAAGACTGTTATGAATTATAGAAAACTCGATTCACAAGAGCTTTGAGAAAAACAGGACACTGAGAAGCTCTTCTGACTGAAGAGCGAGCTTTGTGTATTTTGTTAACCTTTCAACATATTGGTTACAAGATTTGCTGTAGCCATTCTGCCCAATTACAAAACAAAACAGAGCCACAGTAAAACTGTCTGCCAAGTGTTGTGAAATATAGAAATGGAATAGCCAAACCCACAAAGATCCCTTAAGCAATACAACCTCCAGGATAGGCAGGTACGCAGACATCTGGAAATTTGAGGAAACATGCCTTTAAATTTTATGAGTTTATGACCCGATTTAAAAAAAAAAAAAAGGCAGAATAATGGAATATTTCCAGAGGAATTGATCTATTTATGTCTTAAAGGAAATATAACACAAATTAAATGCAAAAAAGAATACAGTTGGAACAAACTAAAACATTTTTTCAGCCCAACCTGAAAATTTGCTAAGTAGCTTCACCCTTAAAAATGACTGAATGGTAATTAATTCTATTTATATGGGTTGGAAGACTGGATTCATAAATAGTACTAATAATTATATTGCCATGGATTGAATATATTTCTCTTCGATTGTAATCAAGTGAAGTGTCCAGTTATTAGCCAAGAAAAAAAGAATCAATATAGAGGTCATTTTAGCCCTAATATTTTGAAGGTTTTATCTCTTCTTCACTGAACCTTAATCACTGAAGAACTGTTCACATTTGTGAATACAAAGTGGACAAAATACTGTAAAACTGTATTCCACACAAACAATCCTTGTAGAGAAACTCAGTTCAAACTACCCTTACACTGAGTCCATTGTATTAGACACTTTAAAAAGGGCCAAAATACTTGCTTACCATAGGGAAAACCTGAAACATTGGTGATAGCAATAATGGAGACATTGCACTAAACTAACTACTCCCATACTATTGGGCAATAAGGAATTTAAAAAAATTTAATTGTTTACTCAGAGCTAGTGAATGTAAGAATAAACAAGCAAACAAACCAAAAGCAATTGTGCTCTAAGTCAGTTAGTGTATTTTTGACAACAATGATCCTGAGTGGAACTTTGTACAGATAAATAAATACGGGTTGTGTTTCAGTGACCTCCTTGTGGTCAGTCTTAAAGTGAACAAGTTTTATATCCTCTGAGGGAGTGATTGAGAATTAGCCAGCAGAAACAAATTTACATCAGACAAACTAGTCCACTATACTGTAATAAATGTGATTTTCCTTAGTGCATAAAAGTTTTTCAAGGCTATACATAACATCCCCCTGAAAAGAATCAAAAAATGTTTTAAGTAGGGCTGAGTGTGCCCCAACATCTGCCCAGAACTACTCAACTTTTTATGTTTGTGTGCGTACAAAAGTGTAAAATGATCACTTATTTATCTTACTCTCAGAAAGTGTAACACATGCAAGATAATTACATTTGTTCCTCTTATAATTAAATTTATCAATCTAAAATATCCACTTCTGAGTTGTTGCTAAAAGACAGGCTATGAAAGAAGTTGCTCACTTCAGTTGTATGGCCTTTTTCTAAATGCAGATAATCGTATTCAGCTGGGCTAAATCGAAACGCAACAATCCTTGATCTTTCTACAAATGAGTTACCTGGAATAATTTCTTCTTTATATCTTACTTGGCAATTGTCAACAAAGACAGCGATAGTGTTAATTGCCTTATCATGCTTACTTACTCCTGCTGGAAGATTTTACATTCCATTAGAGAGTCCACAAGCCTTGGCACAGATTTCTGGCGTTATTTATATGAGATTATGAAAACTGGTAAAATCCTTGTCAGAAAAAGTATATGTTACCATATTTTATCTTGTTTACCAGATGTGGTGTTACTTCGGATTCACTGTGTGCTATGCTAAAGGTGAAAAAAAAACCATTTTAATTACAGCTTGAACTCAAGCCACTTCTTCCTTGAGGTACACTGCAAAAAATTCACTGCTTAAATGTAAATGTAAAATTTGTGAATTACCTTAAAAGATCTCTAAGCATAAAATAAAATGATAGACAATACACATTATTTACTTAGTTTGGTTGTTGAAGCAACACCTTCGTGATTCAGCTAATACCACAGGAAATCTTTTTACTATACTGTTATTTGGCATTGTAGAAGTACTATTTGGGGTAGATTGGATTTAAATTGCTCTCTTATTTAGACCTATTACTGCTCTTATTGAATTCTCAGCTAATTTCACAGTGATTTCATCATACAACATTGGGTCCTCATATAGGACTACCATTTTGGTAATGGTACAGTCATAAGCATTACCATTGCAAATAATAATATTGAGGCAGAAAGGCTTACTACTTTATGAAATTTTAGATAAAGCAAAAATATTAGAATAAAACCTTAAAGCAAAGACATATTGTTTTAATCAGTCTGCAGAAATATAATGACAAAATTTTAGAATGGGTATTGACAACTTTCCAATTTAATACTTTTTTTTGAGAGTTTTTCGAAGAGTCACAGGGACACCTATGTGCTGATAGGCAAGGACTCTGAAATTTGAATGGACAGTAATCCATTAACTAAAGCTACTGCCTTATCATCCGTCCTCCATCAGCAGGAGAAATGTATTCATAAATGCAGCCAAAGCATTCTGCTTTGGTTAAGTGATAATATGTGGAAAGCAATTGTTTAAATGTGAGGTATATCCTGCAAGAAATTTTCTGATATAATACACCTCAACCAGATGCATTTTCATCGTCTCGTTTCAGTATTTCAGTACACCACAGGGTATCAGCTCCTCAGCAGGAAGCTGGGAATGAAGAGACCGTAGCTGCATGGCGTCACTACTACCTGTTAACTACTGCTAGTGATACCACATCTCTTGCACTCCCAACTGAAAAGGAACCACTACGTAGCACTGAGAGTTTACAGGTTCAAAGATAAACGGTTGTTGCACATCAGGTGGAATAAATATTTGCCTGTATCTGTGAAGAGGAGCTCAGGTATACCATTTGAGAAGGAGATGTTCGATCAGTTGTTATCAGGATATTGTTGGCATTAAAACTCATGACCTGTCACTGATTCCACACAGATATTGCAAAGAAGATGAGGAATGACCAGCAGGCATTTGGCATGATTCATTAAGGACTGGGACATCAGGACATCTGCAGTTAAGCCCAGAAGCCCAGTACAAGAGGAAGAGATTAGTATTTTATCTAACATATTCCCTTGCCCAGGTTGGGTAAGCAGATAGTTTTTTATTTTTTTTTTCCTTAATTGTGGTATTTCATGCAAATTCTACAGAAAAAATCCAGTCTGTACAGAAGGAAAGCTTGCAGACAAAACCCCAATAACTTCTTGATCTCCTTTGTAAACAACAAATCAATATATGAAGAGTCCCCAAGCCTGGTTCCTTTTACTTTTGAAGTCTAATGGATGATTTGCTTTTGAACAAAGCTAAACAACATTTTGCAGACAAGTATTTTGATATAAGAAAGATTTTTCCTCCCCTCATATACCTTAAAAACCAGAAATTTCTGAATGATCATTAGTTTCTTTCCTGGCAGTGTTTATAATCTGGTAATATTTTGAATATCTATTGACATTACCTGTAGAAAAAAGAACTTCAGTAACTACAATTGGATATAAATCTAAAAAATTGAATGCCCCAAAACCTCAATAAATTTTAAAAAAATTTTTGAAAGGTAACTATTTTGAAAGTGAATTTAAAAGTGAACAAATAAAATAGGTTGAATTGTAAAGACTTGAAAGAATTAATAAAAAAGGTTTTAACCATTTGCTTTGACTCTGCTATTCTTGATGAGCATCCTAGGATTAATGTAGGATCTTCAGGACAGAGCAAAGTAACAGCTGGAAGAATCTTGGAACACTGAATTAGTCACTTCTTGCTTAAGGATTTTATTCATTTTTTATTTGCCATATGATGTCTGGAACTAGCCTTCCTAGGTGATATACAACCATTCTATAATGTAATGGATCATTTTTTTTATTAGTATAACTACAATGACCTTGAATTATAGATGAACACTCAACCAACATCTGGTCCAAGTGATACATAGAACTGTATTTTATAACCCACACAGTGCTTTCTGCTGCTAATACCTATTAAGTTACATTTTCTGGCACATAGATTATATTTGGTTTGAGATTACCTCATAACCTTAATATGTGTTCTCAGTTTTCTTCACGTTTGACACTGGGAAAAAAATGCTTATACTCTAAGTCTCATTTTCATCACCTAACAGTTCCTTTAACTTTTTTTTATTTATTATTATTCAATCTTATAGGGCATATTGCTTAGTTAAAAAAAAAACAAAACAACCTAAAGCGTTGTTACCTTTTCTTGATGATCTTCCCAACTGATTATTCAAAATTCAGATATTTTTCCCTAACATTATGTGCTCTCACATATACATATAGTGAAAGGCATAAGTAGTTCCTTCAGTACTAAAAGACATATCAGTAGGTTCGGGATAATGAGGCTGATTCAGTAAGACTAGACCTTCAAGCTACATTTTCCATTCAATGAATACACATTCTCCTTAAAACTACAATGACACATGCATGAATGAACAGCAATGAAGTGGTTAATTCACTAGGAAAAGAAAGAACAGCTGTGGGCAGCTTATGAAAAACTATGTTTGACCTGTCCATCATGGAGACATTTGTTCTTTAGTGCTGCAGGTGGCAGAGTTACTAAGAAAATCAACTTAATTCAACACAATCTTTGGAATTACTTGCTTTCTTGATAGTTTTCTGAACAGTGCACCTCTATGTCAAGTCATGATCGTTGCTGCAATACTTAAAGATCCTGACTGGGAACCAAAAGATCATTGCAAAGAAGAGCATTGTGAAGGAGACATTATGCTCAACATCTTTTAGCATATGCAAATACAAACTAGAAAGTAAGATTAGGACACAACTGAAAGAAGCATTTGACCATTATAGAAAACAGTACCAATAAATACACTCTTGTTACTAGTTCTAAACTATTATCCTTACTTTCTAATAGGTAAATCTGCTGAAAGGCTTTTTGCTGATACCCACTTTCTGTATGTTTAAAAATTACTTACAGATTTAATTTCCTTTATCCTGTATTTCACTGAAATTTAAGTCATGCTTAGTATATTTAGACAGTCTGTAGCTTCTCAAGCAGAATTGCTATGACAATCAGTGGTATTATACCAGAAAATAACATGGTCAGTTCAACACTGTGGAAACTACAGCTTCCAGTTATCCGTAACTGCTGAAAACATACAATTGAGGAGCTCACATATTTCAGGAAAGCAAAAAGCAAAATAGAATTTTAATTGACCATGAGACAGCAAGAAAAGAAGTAATATGTTCCCTCAAGTCCTCTCTTACAAGTGGCTCCAGAAGGCGGAAAAGACACTTAGCCAATCTTTTATACTTTTCTGCTACTTATTGCTGACTATCTGTCTCCTTTCTCAATCTGCACACCTAAAAAGACCCTCTTGCACCAGTAACAGAGAGAGACAGAATATACAATGCATATACTGGAATATGAAGCTGGGACATAAGTTGTGTAGGCTACCGAATCCCTGTTATTTAGACCAATGACTACTATTACCTTTCAGATGTGTTCAGGGAATTCCAACAGGGGTCCATGCATCACTCTAGGAGTTGCCAGTGTAGTGTGGCCTTAATGGATCTGGCCATAAACAGAGGAAGCTATTGAGTTAGCTGAGAATGATGGCAAAACTGAAATTTTGAATAGTAACTATACTTGTTTGCCTCTCAAACATGAGAATTATGGGAGTAATAATTTAGTTGAAAACATTAAAAAGATAAAAACATTCAATTGGTTTTTATATTTTTTCCTTGACCAATTTTGGATGCAACACAAAACAAAAATATACTATTTTAAATGGAAATTAATTTAGTGCTCTTTTTCTTCATGAAGCAACTATGCCAAGAGAAACCTTTTTAGTGCTTCAGGGCTAGACAATGGGTAGAGTTAACCTGAAATATATAGAGACATATAAAAAATCAATTTTCAGCCAGATGAATGCAGTTCAGTTTATTGTTGTGTTTACTGTGTTAACACCCAAGGGAAATCCAGAAGATAGTCTGTTATTCCAATGTGCAAGATGCCTGCCCTAAAGAATTTATCATATAAATAGACCCGACAGAAATAGCCATTAAATATATGTCATGATGTAACCTTTAAAAGGTCTGTTTTTTCCTAGGTACAATACACAAATTTCTGTCCTCTGAAAATGAAGTTCTACATTTTGTTTTGAGAAATTGCTTTGCACATTTTATCTCTTTCTAAGAAAATATTTTTCTTCTGATGCTGCTTCTGGGGTTTCACTCTAGGATTTGAATTATATTTGTGGATTTTCATGAACTGTAACTCTGAAAGGAAAATGGATCAAAATAGCATAAAGGAGGACTGATCAAGTGTTGTAGTTGCTGGCATACATCCAAATACAAAATATGCTTGAAGCTAGGAAATGATCTTAATTTAATTGTAGTGATATGCACGAAACTGGTAATTATGGGGTTAAAATAGAGAAAAAACCCCATAGATGTAGGTAATAGGACACGTTTTGCTTTCACACAGGTGATAATGAAAATTCTTTAGACCTCCACAGGTGTAATTTACTCAATTAGAGCACAAATTGAACAATTTCCTAATTGTTAAAGCAAATAACTAATATTATGTCTATCCCCTGAGCCATCAGTTGAAGAAAGAAACAAGTAATTATCAGCTCATCAACCTAAGGGCAATTTACCAAGCCTAAAATAAACAGGTTGTAAATCTCTGTATTCTAATAGTGACTAAGTTATAAATAACTTCTTTTGTATGAATAATGGGCAGTCATTTGTAAATGACAGTCCTGGACAACTCTAGGATTACCTTTGCGTATTCAGATGTAGACACAAACAAATTGCTTAGAATCTAAGTAAGTGCAAAGACTAAAATAGTGTGAGAAGAGCTTTTCTTTTCAACTACAGATGTTAATCACAGGTAAACAAAGATCTTATGAAAGCCTGATCTGCTGTGTATCAGGTTTAAAGAGACAAAAAGGAGCATTACCAGATATCTTTTTGTTCTCTCAAGATATCTGTTCACTCTTTTTTACTTTATTTAATGTTTTCTTCAGATGGGGAAAGAGAAGAGGCTTTATCTCATGTATATGGATTTATTTGGTTTCTAGGACCACTGGTATAACCATACATCCGTCTATCAAGTCTATTTGTTATGTTTCATCGAGTTCACACCTCTGTGGCCAAATAATGATGTATCCCTTTCCTGCATATACTTGTTTTATGTTGTCTATAAATTAATGTTGAGATACTTTTGTCTTGCTATTTTTTATAAAATAGCCCCATAAATATAACACAGTCATATCATCTAAAGAGTAGGTTTCTTCTCACCTTATGATAAAAATCTATGATACAGAAGCCTTTGCAATCCAATCACCTCTCATTTCTGGGGGAAGAAATAAGCCTCTGTGAGCTGCAATGTATCACATCAAGGTTAGAGAATTCAAGCTGCAATGAAGGAAGGAATGTATAATATCTATTAGAAGCTTATAAAACTATCTGTTCAACTGTTATACAGCCCTATTAAAAGATAGGAACACACATGGCTTCAACATTTTATCAGATGCAGCATGCAACATTTTATCATGGTGCAGCATTCAGTCGTGTATAGAAATCTGGGCTCCGCACAGCCGAGATCATCCAGTCACACCGCAGAACAGCTATGCTGTTTCTTCACTCCATGTCTCAGTGCCATTTCCCTTGGGTGGTTAACGCAGAGAAGTATGTTTTCACAGTAGTGCAAAAAACCCACCATGAGCGGAGAATCCCAGTTAGATTTTCATCCTCTTTATTGATTTTGTGTGCTATTTCAAGAAGTTAATAATGGGTATGTTTTCAAAGCTGTTAGGCACTTTGTTTGCCACACTGGGACTATTAGGAGGTAGTGCATGCTTTTTAAGAAGCAGGGACTTAGAGCCCAAATCCTTTCTCAGCTATTTTGGTGCAGTCTCACATACAGTCATAATCAAATACAGAATTACCAAAAGAAAACAAAGAATAGGGGCTAAAAGGGTGAAAGATCTTTACTTTTTTTCAACTCTAGTGAAAACAGTGCATCCTGCCATATCCTGTAATACAGCTCTTCAAAATACTTCAAATTAAGTAAGAACTAAGCTAAAGCCCGAGTGTACTTACTCCTTATTTCTTTCTGGAACCTTGTACTTAAAAGTTTCCAAGCATCTTGCCATTTAACAAAGAGAGAAATTGAGGGTGGGGTTTGGAGACATCAGGTACCTGTGTGTCGACAAGGTGTCTAAGCTCCTGGTGTTACCAGTGGAGCTCTAGTCAATACAGTCACTGGGCTTTTAGAACTATTAGGTCACACTGAAATAGAGACCTACATTGGCCCAGACTGGAACTCTCCTATTTATTGTCAAAAACTCATGCTGTTAGTTTACTGAAAGGTATGAAAGCTATTGCCTGAATCTTAAGCACAACTGGATCTTGAAGACAAAACAGCCAAACCCCTTTTATAAATGGGAACAGCTGTGATGCTGCATATGTTGGATGATGATGGTGAGTTTTTAAATCACACAGTTTTATATGGATATTGAAATGGCACGCTAATGAAATGAATGAAAGCACAGGTTAACAGAATGGCACATAGCTTCATTTACACTTCAATTCTCCTAAAGATATTTTAACTACCTACTCACATCAAGTAACTAATTGCAATTCCCAATCTACTTTATTGGCAATTCATTTAAAATGCAAGTTGGTAGTGCATGCTTTACTATTCACTAGAAAACAAGGAAGCATTAATCTTGCTTTATTTGTACCTGTGAGATCTCATGCCAACATTTTCAAGTGTAAAAACTCATGGCATATAAATTAAGCTTAGCAGAAATAGAAAGCCACCTTTCGATGGAAATTTGACGTTTCCCATGCAGGCTGGTCCCCAGGCAGTTTGTATTATTTCTTTGTCTCAGGAAAGTGCATTAAGTAACTGCATTTTGAACTAGAGTTTTCAGATTAATATATGCTTAAAATACAGAATGTTGAGGATGTCCATTTCAAATGGTTATAAACTGAAAAATTATGTTGTCAGTTTTACTACCATTCTGCCACCAGCTGGTCTTAAACTGAGTCTGCAAATGTTGGTTAAACAGAGCAAGAACAAAGGGGAGTATGTAGGAATTTATTGTTATTAGTGTACTTTACATTACTTGAAAGCAAAAAGTTGTATCTTTTTCTTTCTTGAGCACCATGAAGACAGGAATTTTAAAAATAGTATTTAAATTCTTCCTTTAAACAACGCATGCATACATGGAGTAGATATTTAAATAGATTTATTAAACTATTATGTAGCATAAAATGAAGGAACACTAACTGACCTTTAGTGTAACCCTATTAATATTTTTCATGACAGGAATTAATTTGGTCATATTGATTTTCCTATAGTTATTCTACTTTTTCCTCACCGGTGACAGGAAAGATGTGTCCTTTATACTTAAACTAATGAAGTTGTTGCATGATTGGTTTCTTGCACAAGTTTTGAGAGTAGCTGCTGAATCAGAGATATTTTATTTCACATAAGACAGTGAAATAGAGGCCTAAGAGTGAAAAATCTCTGGATTTCTTGTTACCTTTTCATTATTCTTCTATAGTCTTTGCTCTAATGTCAAAATAAACTACCAGTGGGCAGAAAAAAGCTGTGTAGAAAAACAAATTCTTTTCCCCAGTAACAGTAATTAAAACAGTGGAAATGCAAAACAAACAATAAGAAAACCAAGCCTTGGGCAGCATTTAGTTTAATAATTGATTTTGTTTAGGTTCCATTTCTCTTTTGTGTGACTACCATGGGTAACACAGTCAAAGACTGCTCTCATCTTGGAGCTTGAATAGTTAAGAAATTAAGAACTTGGATAATGTCCCACCCACCACTTTTCTCAATGCCTTTTTTAATGTCTTTTTTTTTTTTTAATACAGTTTTGCTGATTTTGCTTGCACACAAACATGCAAAGAAGCAGGAGTTTGTGAAGCTTAGAAATCTTCACCTTAAATTCATATTTAAAACTGTTTTTTCCAGAGATCAGCTTTTTAGGAAGCACTTTATGATTGTATTGCTTTTCATTTCCTTGGTTTATTCTTCAAAATTATTTCCGTTTCTGTTCTTTGAATCTCTACAGCCTAGATACAAAACATGATCAGTTTTTGAATATTCAGATTTTTTGCAAAATTTAGAAAGATCGATACCAGTAAAGATTTGTAATGTTGACAGTGTATGTTGTGAAGAAACGGAGTTGGGTTATCAAACTTCGAACAAGCTCTACTGGTTATTTAACTTACTCCAGCAGAACTTGCGTGCTTATCTAACACACATTTCTACTTGACTATTGATTGGCCTCCAGCTGAACTTTGCGCCACTGAACACAACACTTTGAGCTCAACAGTTCAGCCAGGTTCCAACCCACCTCACCATCCCCATATCTAGCCCACACTTCATCAGCTTGTCAACGAACATGTTATGTTAGACAGAGATGAAAACAAACCCTTATTAAAGTCAAGACTCATCCACCAAGCTAGTCATTTTGTTGCAGAAGGTTAGGTGGTTGGCGAGGCATGATTTCTACTTTCTAAATCTATACTGACTGTTCCAAATCACTTTCTTGTCCTTAATAAATTCAGAAATGGTCTCCAGAGCTGTATTTTCCATCACCTTCACTGGTACAGAGGTGAAGCTAACTAGCTTGTATTTCTACAGATCGTCCTTCTTGAAGTAATGAGTGTAAAGAGTGACCTTACTTTCTTCCAATCCTCAGGAATCTCCACAAACCACCATGACTTTTAAAGATAATTTACAGGGGCCACTCAATGGCATCGTCCAACTCCTCATGGACTTGCGTATGTCCAGTCTATTTGTTCTTACTTCACTCTCATATTGTCCAGGTCTCCAGAAATACACGAGTTTCTTCTTTGCTGTTTTCTACACCACCAGCTCAGCAGATCACATTGCTATGGTCTCTAAACCTTTTGCCTCATTGTTAAAAATTATATTTGATCTTAAAAATTCTCCTTTCAGGCAACATGTTGCAGTGTGTGCCTCTTGTTATGAACTCCAGAGGCATTGTCTATTAATTAGAACTAAGTTTTTTACATCAGAACTAGTTGTATTTAAGCAGGTAGTACAAAGAGCCAAGAACCTAAGCTCCACATCAGCATTGTTGAGTAAAATCAGGTTATTTAATATCATCATATGTTTTACTCCATTGTAATTTTCACATACTTAACTAAGTAATTATTGTTATTATTAACTGTGGCAGGACAGAAAGAAAGTTAGAAGTTCTCAGTTCCCAGATGCTGAAAACAATACCAGCAACATAAATCATCATTACTATACCAGAAACTCACAGTAAAGCAGAGGCATCAGTACAACACGAGAATTCAAACAAGTAGTGACCAAGGGATCACCAAATACGTAACCACAATATCCCAGGAAGCTTGTAAACAAGACAAAATAAATTATTCAGGTATCCAGACTGCACAGCAAATATAGAGCTCTGGTTTTTATTTGCACTGAAATGAATGCATTTCCTGGAATTTCTGAGAAATAGATATTGGTTCCAGGCCATTTTTAAAACTTAATATTAAAGACAGCTTTTCCTTCCTACTGAGACAAATCGTACATTTGATTTCACAGGACATGTCCTACCTGTTTTTTGTAATGTTCCTTTAAAATTTTCTGGTGGCTCGTAGTGATCATCTTTTGTATTAAACTTCTTTACCAGTTTCTGGTGATAAGAGAGCTCCTCTATTAGGTGAACATCTTTGCTCCTCACTGCTCCATCATGTTTGTGTTGTTATTACCTCTGATTTGACAAATTATGCCTTCTTACACTATGGTTTGCAATTTTGGATGCCTAATCCTGTCATTGTTAATATGAATCAAAGCTCTATTGAGTGAATCACCAGGATTATTTTTTATTTAAATAAATCCTGACTGTTACTGCTTTGGCCTAGTCTGATTCATTTACTCTACCTTAGTCGCACATGTTCAATTAGAAACAAAGAAAGAAACAAACAGGTAAAACTAATCATTTAATATGTGGAGTACTCCTTCAGGGCTGTGGTAGGCCTTGCACTCAGTATGTTTCATAAGAGGCCTTAACTCTTCTAGAGCTGTGGTAGGCCTTGCACTCAGTATGTTTCATAAATTAGCAAAAGTGATAGAGAGTAAAGCTTCCTGTAACAGAAAATACTTTTATGTGTATATTCCCTAGACGAAACCTGATCACACTGGAAACTGGAGCATGCTCTTGACATGATCAATTTGATTTTGACAGCCTCAGAACTCCCAGGATATGCTAGTACATTGTGAGGCCTCAGGATCAGGTGATAAACTCAATCATTATAAAATCCTGACCTCCAAGGAAACCTTTTCCACTTGCTTTTCTTGCCTATCAATGAAGCTAACTAAAACCTTTCTTGATGAATATTTTGTAGGAAATGAGGCAGTATGATACTTTCTGACAGTATACAGAAGAATATTATATAATATTATAGTAAATAAAATGTTTAGCATCCAGGATTATGGATCATTAATGGTAGGCCTTGCACTCAGTATGTTTCATAAATTAGCAAAAGTGATAGAGAGTAAAGCTTCCTGTAACAGAAAATACTTTTATGTGTATATTCCCTAGACGAAACCTGATCACACTGGAAACTGGAGCATGCTCTTGACATGATCAATTTGATTTTGACAGCCTCAGAACTCCCAGGATATGCTAGTACATTGTGAGGCCTCAGGATCAGGTGATAAACTCAATCATTATAAAATCCTGACCTCCAAGGAAACCTTTTCCACTTGCTTTTCTTGCCTATCAATGAAGCTAACTAAAACCTTTCTTGATGAATATTTTGTAGGAAATGAGGCAGTATGATACTTTCTGACAGTATACAGAAGAATATTATATAATATTATAGTAAATAAAATGTTTAGCATGCAGGAATATGGATTTTTACTCATATTGATTAATGTACTACTCTGTGAAGCAGCTTTATTGATTAATGGAAATGTAAATGGGAAAGCACAGTGTTGTAATCAAATTAGAAAACAAGGGACACAGAAAATTAAAATGCATTAAAAAAAGTCCTGGATATATTTTATAGTCATTGATCTTTTCCCATGTCTAATCAAAACATAACAGGCTAATGTGCCAAGAAGACATAAGATTGATTAACATCAGTAAAAGGACATGTATGGAAGTCCAATCTGCTTAGACTTTTTACAGTTGAGAATAAAAAATCTCTTCTTGGAGTGCTTGATCACATTCATATAACAATGGCTGCATTAGGTCAAATTAAAGGTCCACTTCACCCGTTATTCCCGTCTCCAAGACAAGTCAGTAGAAGTGGGAGTTCAAACAGGAATAAATTCCATTAAGAGGTGCCAACTGGCATGTGAGGCTGATATTGATGCCTGGCACACAGGGACTGAGTCTTCCCTGATCTGGTACGAAACTCCATCTGCAGATATTACTGATGTGGTATCCACAGGCAAGAAGAACCTCTGAGGAAAGCTGGACAGAAATTTGGAATGTAATGGGGGAAATCTGTCAACTGTGGGAACACTTTTGGCCCCTGATCCTGTCATACCTCCATGACTGGCCAGCACCTATCAGTTTTCCAGACACCTTCAAGGAGTCTTGAACCTTAACGTGATGATTCTGCTTTCAGAGTGTTTAGTTTCTTTAGAGTCCCAAGATTTGAGAAGGGTTGTTCTTACCCTAGTTGGAATAAAAAAGCCATCCTATAAGGACACTGGATATAACTCTATATTTAAGGCCCAAATAATATTTTTAAAACCAGTGTTAGCATATCAAGAAACAGTCTGATATATATTTCTGAATCCCTGGATGTAGTGTTTATGAGTCAGGAGGAAAAAGTAGTACTCAGAAAATGTAAAGGAAGAGCATGAAGCTTAGAATAACAATTCTAAAATTTTACATAGAGAAGTATATTTTCAGAAGACATTTAACTGAAAACAGTTGAGTCTAGAAATCTCTAACTTTGGATAAATTCTTTGAAAATAAGCATTATCATGAATTTTAATTAATTTTAATTTTAATGAATTTAATAATTATAAAGTTATTAACAACATTATAAAGACCTAATCTGTGAAACAGACTCTGCACAATAAAGCAGCACATTGGCAATACTTCAATATCTGAAAACAATGCCTATGGACTGCCTTTCAGGGATTTCTTTCTGTTTTAATTAACCACCAAAAGCATGGATGGATTTTAGTCTTGAAGCTTTAAAGTAGAAACAGTTGGGTCTCCTCCTATAATCTGCCTGAAAGCTGAATGGTCCCTTAGCATCATATGCCCATGTCCAGTTTTTCCACATAGCAACTCCATGTAAATGTAGCCTGGTGGAGCAAAGAACTGGAGGTGACTATGGGATACCTTGCAAACTGTGAGAGGCTTCATTTGAAACCATAAAACATTATGGCTAAAGACTAGAAAACTACTGCAATTTGGCCTCACTGATCCATTTAGTCTCTTTGGTATTAAATAGTATGTATATGGTTTCATAACTAGCTCAACGGATTATAAAGAAAGACCAAGATATTGAGAGAATTAAAACGAGGTAAAGGGAGCTAAAGCAGATGTCAGGTCAGTGACTATTCTCTGTCACCGAAACTTATATTGCTCTACACAGAGTCCCTCAGATTTCCTCAAACATTTCCTCTATGCTGATCCATCTTTCTCTCTAAGTACAAAAATAACAGCCACGATATACAATTAGATATTTCCTAGATAGGATTAAACCATAAACCCAGGTCTCAGACAGTTTTAGGACTGTGTCAGTCATTCATGGCTTGCAGCAGAGGTGCTGCTGACCTTATTTAGTTCTTCTTCTAATATATTCTTTCCCCTACATCTTCCTGTCAACACAAGCCACACAAAATGTTCTAGAGAGTCTGAAGTCACCGTCTGCAGGGACACTCAGAACTTACAGCAGGTATCACTGTAGGTAGCTAATGCCATGTAGTGTGGTGGAAAAGGCTGGAAAAGCCATATGATCCAGGCTTCCCAGGGAGGCTGTGGAGACCCACAATCCTGATTCTCATAAATATGTTAATGTAAAATCATTGTGCCTTATTTATATTTTGAGTCAAATGTCCTGGATGCTTTTTATTCAGTGCACACGTCCTCCTCATCTATAATACTGGTAGTGATACTAACCACTTCAATAAATGCTATAAATGGAAGCTTCTTTCTGAAAAGAAATTGCACCAGGGGATTTTATGCCCTAAATCTTGAACAAAAAGAAGTGAAATAAATACTTTTTACCCTGAAAATGTTGCGTCTTACAGTAATTTCTCAGCACATGATTAAACCATATTGTTTTTTACATGAAAATCCTATTGAGAGAAAATTAAATGCTGAAAACAAAAGGTAATTTTGGGTCATATTGTTTGTTTTCAGTTATTTTCTCTAACCATTTTAAAAAGAGATTTGAATTGCTTATTTGGCTCTCTTAATAAACTATCATTTTGAGTTTCAATAAGAGCAAACAGATCATCTTAAAGAAAACTTTTCGAAAGTCACAAACAAGCACAGAAAACCCAGAGGCAAGAGGTCTATAGAATCTTTAAAAGGTAGCTGGAGGCTAGAACTAAATCTCTGGAATCTGATAACCAAAAGCTCTAGTCTGACAATAAATTGAGGGAATAGACATGTACTCCACAAAACCAACCAAACCTAAGACTGAAAAAAAAAAAAAAAAAGATTTTATTGTATATTGTTCTTAATATTAGTTCCTTGTAATAGGATTGTTCCGGAGACTCAAGTGTTGTATAAAAGCATTGGAGAAAGGGTTTTTTAGCCTGCAAAGGCATACTGTTTTTTGCACTTGATGTCGGGTAAGTGTTTGAAAGAATGTCACATTTCAAAAGTGAATCTCACTCTGCTAGAAAACACTGCAAATACAACTGTTATGCCAGTGAGCTAGATCATCACTGTTTTTTCAGTACTTCCTACAAGTCCCATTCAGATTGTTCTTTCCATGAACTAAACAAAACGACAAAGGTAAATCACTTGAAGACCATGAAATGATTTCTTCTTCTACAACAGGTAATAAGTTCATTTGTGGTCAAAATGCCTTAATGGTCACGCTTATGAGACAGAGATTTAGAGAGTGATCCAGGAATCATCTCACTAGGGAAGTCATAGGAGAAAATGGAAATAGGACTGAATGTCTAGTTAGCACCTCTTTGTGATGCCTGAGGGAACGGTCATTGCATCAGCCTTCCTACTAGAAACAATCAGGAAAAGGCTGACAGACATACATTTGGTGGGAATCCTGGTAAAACATTTGTGATGACTCCCCCTGGCCCACATCTTGCTTTCTCATTTCTGTCTTGTGAAATTTTCCTAAGAATCTTCATATCTAGACTATCTTCCTGTTGCCCACATTTCACAGGGCATCATTCTGCTCTAGTCCAATAGGCACGGACCTGCCTCAGCCTTGCCAGCTCTCCCAGTGGAAAATTGTTTTTACTTTGGATTCAGAATAATCTACCAGACCATTCTGATACTAGTTGGAGCTTTTTTCAGTTCACTTGCTGAATTTTGAGTGAACTGCTGCAGTAAATTTTGTTTATAAGAATGGCAAGGTTGCATTTTCTGACTTTGTTTTTCTTAAAGTCAATTTGAAACCCTCTATCTTTATGAGTTCAAACATATCTATATCTGTAATACAGGAAAATAACCTATTCAACAAATGCTATATTTGAAGATCAGAAGTTACAAGCTGTTTGGATGACAAATGAGTGTGGACATACAATGTTGAAAGCGCCTAAAAGTAATTTTTGCCTCAAAGGCAAGCTGTTGTGACATTAAGAAAACACATGAAGCAATCCAAATGAGTAATAAGAAATCTTTTTATTTGGATATCTGGTGGAATATAGTACAACCTGAAGAATGTACTTCAACTTTCATAAATAAAATGAATCAGAACCTGACAAGAATCTAAACAGTTTACTGTTTACTAAACAGTTTTGCACTGTTGTTTCAATTTCGCATGCTCTTTTATTATAACTGTCTTTGTGAAAATGGGTCAGCTCTGGTTAATTTATCAACTGATAAAATTTAAAAAGATATTTAAAGGTTTAAAGATTTTTTATGATATTTTCTAAGAGAAACAGAATCTGTTACATTTCCAGATAAGATGCTTATAATACATTATTATGATTATGAATGCCCAAATTAAAAATACAATATTAAAATACTTAGAGAAAAAAATTGAACTGAAATTTCTTAAGAATATATTCAGCCATTACATTATTGAATAGTTACCCAAATTATTGACTGAATCAAACAGAAGGAAATTAAACAGCAAAATTAAAACCACAGTAAACAAGTAAAATGCAGAAACCCACAGGGCTGACGACAGCTCGAACAAGTGTGCATCCAAGCAGCCGTATGGGGTTTCTCTGCTTCTGTCTTGTCTGGTAGCACCAGGAGAGCTACCAAGGAACAGCTGGCTCAGTTCTGTCTGTAGCCCAGTAGGGTTGCTGATAATTTCTGTAATCCTTACACAGGGTTCTAGGGAGGAGACATGTTGTTGCAATCCTGCTTTCCTGAGCGAACATTTGTGCATATAAGAAGGGGAATAGAATACTTAAAGGTGCTCCTTCTAGGCGTTTCTCCTGCTTTGTCCTGTCCTTTTTTTCCATGCAGCTTGCTATTGAGTTTATTGTCAGGATATAATGTGGGCTACCTCGTTGCCTGCACAGAACAGAGCACCTTTCAGAGCTCTATTTGCTTTCCACATAATCACCTTTCTCCACTTTGGGGGAAGTTAGGAATACAGTAGACTGGAAATGTTTTTCCTGTGACATGTATTCACAAGGGAAATACTGATTTGCCAAACCTGAAGGCTTTTACACAGACGTGTATTTATTTCAATGAAAGTTTTGTCAGGAAATTTTCAAAAGAGCAAATGTGGTCAGCTAGAACTTGATCTTCAGTCGAACTGACTGAGAGAAAGAGAATGTTAGTTCATCTCTTTGCCTAATGCATAATCAACTGATTCAGGAGAGAGTCCCCTAATGACTTAAAGAGAAGACTTACTTCAGAAGAGGGATTCTTCATTTCACTGAAGAGTTAAGCTAAATTAAAACAACAATTTAAAAACTCATATTTTCTTAGGTTGGATTTGTGGTGCTCCTATACTGTTGGTTCATTCCAAAATAAAGACTTACAATCTTAAAAACAAGAAATAATGCATTATTAATAAGTATTTACAAGTTTTTAAATATATTTTCCTTTTATTTTACTACTTTACCAGATGAATTATTTCCTCCTCAAATCTCAGTGCACAGCAGATGTTAAGACTAGCTGCTGTGATATTGTTAGAAAAAAAAAGAAAGGTTGCTTTCTTTTGCACAATATTAAATTATTTTTATAAGGTAAATTCTAGGAGAGTGACATTTGGTGTCAACACTGTATAAACAATAGCTGCCCTGCAATTGCTAATCTATTTCCTTCATTACTCCTGATGTCCTGAAACCGGCAGAACACCAGAACTGACAGAAAAACAACCCATTTCCTCCAAACTTTCCTGCTGAATAATTACTTCCTGTGTTTATCTGGTATGTGCTTCCTGTGGGCAATTTCCATATGTTTTTCCTGTGCATGGGATTTTTTAAGAACTCCAAGAAAAAACAAATTTTGCTGAGTACTCCTCAAACTAAGAAACTGAACAGATTAACAGAAGACAGAAAGACCTTTAAATACCTTTGAAAATATTTACTTTAAATATTTTTAACACTATTATTACTCATAATTTGGTCATAAAAACTCACATTGCATTCAGTTTTTACAGGTGTATAAACGTTCCCTATTTATTACTGGTATTATTAAAAAAATAACACAAAAGTTTTTGTGTACACAAAACCTTTATTTCAGCCCATTATTTCTGAAATAAACTACTGTAATATTTAGATACAAGAGAGAGCCATTGTCTCTATGGAGGTTAAAGATCTCGATATGTTCTCCTCTTTGTGTGGGCTGGTAGGAAAGCTTCACTCTTCTGAAAATTCTCTTGCTAGAGAGATCATCACAAAGCCAACATGGAACAGGGCTTGAGGACATCATAGATTTTCCTCCATTTTTCCCTGTATCCTGAAGCATTCTGAATTACATGAAAAATACAGATTTGGTGTTTCTGCACACACTCATAACACTAGCCATTTCGTCTAGGTGCATACCTGCACTCTTCCTTCAACAACCATGCTAAAATAAGTGCTTATTTCAAATAGTTTTATTAACTGTTGGTGCTTCCCCTGCCATGTCCCAGAGCTGTGGCTTTGTCTCTGGTGGTTGTCCAATACAATTTTTTTTCAAGAAAACTGAAGGACTTGTTGATCCCATGAGGTATTCCTTTTTTTATGGGTCTTGCTATTAATGTTGCTAGCTGTTGTGTGCAAAAAGGCTTTTCACTAATATTCAGCAGAATTGTATTTGGTATATATATACTTTAATCCTTCACCAGAATCAGTTTTCAAGTAAAAGAGGAATGCATGATTCATCTCTAATGGAAAAAAATTATATCTTTGCTGTACCTTTGCTAAGACAAGGTTTACCTTCTTAATGGAATGAATCACTCTCCATTGTCAGAAGGACATCCATTATTTGGAGCTGGAGCACAGATCAGCCTAAATATATTTTACTATGTATATACCTGGCTTCGTGTATTATTTGGAAATAGTCTTTTACTATATGTCAGTAATATTTTCTAAGACTTGGTAGCATATCTATGCTGGATAAGTATCTGGTGATACATGCTTTCTAGAAGAAGAAACATAGTGCTTTCAGCAAAGTGTCTTGTCCTGTAACAGTTTCATGGTGTTCTTTAATTGTGTTGAATGCATTCAATGAGTGAAGCTTGTATCTGTAGCAGGGAAGATTTTTGTTGTGAAAGAACTTGTAGAATAAATGGAGAAAGCTAAATCAATTATGAGAGATGACTGTGCTTTCAAGAGGCAGATTTCATTTGGAGAATAATGAAGAAGGCTGAAAGTTTCTGTACTGTGGAGAGAGGGGCACTTGGCTGATGCTGAATGACAAGACCAATTACTCAGTGTTTCCAACAGTGGGTGGAGCTTCAGCAGAGGCAGCATTATTTTTAGATTCTTCCACCATCTATCCAGTACAAACTGGAATCCTAAATATGTAAACTTCTTAAATTACATTTTTCTTTAGAAGGGAAAAAAAAACCTCCTTCAAATTAGGTTTTAATTTAAGAAGTAAAATCCTAGTGTAACTGATTTAAATTAGAACTTGGTTATTGTGCAGTTCTTATCTTTATGTTGAATTAAGAGGGTACAGTGAGATACTATTGTCTCAAAAGAAAATTGAAACTCTGGCCTAATTTTAGCATTGTTAAAAGAAACAAATGAATTTTAATATTTTAAGCATCTAGGCCTGAACAATGAATGAATCCCATTAATGTATGAAGGGTTTTTTAGCAGTTCCTCTCGCCGACATTTCTCTCTATGGTTTCAGTTTAGCAAACCTTTATCTTTAAACACAAATCCCCAGGACAAATGCAAGAGTAGCTGGATTTGATACAAATCTAAAAGCACACATATCTATCATTAGGGCTGAAGCCTAAATAAACAATAGAAATTGCGCAGTGGAACATGAGATTAGCTTCTAAGTTTCAAGGTTCTACTTTGGTAAAATACCTTGTGTGAAAAAAGAAGAAAAAAATCAAACAGGATTAAAAAAATTAGGTCAAGTGAATCAGGGATTCAAACATTAATATCCATTATTCATGGTTACATGGTTATTTCATGGGGTCATTACCTTATAAAACAGCAGAGCTTAAGTTGTTTTGACTGTATGTTTTTCTATCTTAACATATTTGTAAGTCTTTCAAATTCAACTTTAGAACCGGCTTACATAAGTTTATAGTACTTATTTCAGTTCTGTTACATCTTGTACTTTGGCACTCTCACATGAGGATTACTATGCTTTTTTATCAATATGTTTGATAGAGGAAAACCATCTTTTGCTTTGCTTCTGGATTCTCCAGAATGTGCTATAAAATAGATGGAGGAAAAACTAATTTCTGTTTTCTGAATGCTCTTAAAATACTGTGCTACTGAGTCTGGTCAAAGCCAAAATACCTAGAGGAACAACCAAAAGTAGAAATGTGTTATAAAAATATCCAGAAACCAAGAGAACGCATCTTGAATTAGTTAGCCACTGAGAAGGCAGTTTTGCACTTATGGAAAGTTTGAGCACCTTTTTGAATAAAACCAACGTTACTTTTCAAAAACTTCCTGTACGTACAAATGGACAGAAACTTGTTTCAATTTATGAGGGAATAACCTTGCAGGCTTTGTCCCTGCAAGGGCCACTAAATGGGATGAACAAATTTTCTTGTTCAGACTTCAGATGACACTGTATATGTTGCATGTATATAAAGTTCTTGCTCCTTCAAGAGAAGTTACCTTTGTTCATGTTATCTACTGGGAATACCCCTTAGTCCTTGCCAGCCTCTCAGGTATGCTAAGACACTGCCTGGAAAGGTCAAGGCAAAATGCATTTTTGCTGCAAAATGCTGCAAAATGCTGACAATTAAGCAGTGTAAATAATCGTGAAGCTGTTCTTGAACTTGTTTCTTTACCATGTACATGCTAGTTGCAAAGACCAGGCAGAAAGACTGGGTTCATTGCAGGACCAGGAAACGAAGGGTGTAGCAGACATCATAACTGCATCAAGCAGATGGTCAGACCAACTGGCTGGTTTCCTCTGCAGTGGGGATGCACATTGAGAGATCTGTATTACTCATCACAAGGACTAATGGCTCAAGTTCACTGCATCTGTCATACCATCTTCACTGAAAATAAACAAATAGTTCTTATGCTAAAGTGGAAATTACTTCTGTGTCTTGAAAAACTCTCAATTTCCAATGTTTCATCCTGACTCAAAGTAAAAATTACAAGTCTGGCTTGCACTTTTCACACACTTCACTGTGAGTTTGCATGAATGGCTTCTTTAAGTACCTGTGTGTATGGATGGATAAACAGTCACCAGAAAACCTCAGGTGAAAAGAATGGTATGAGAGAGCATGTGAAAGTCTTCCAAGAACTGAAAAGCTCTGGAGGTGACTGATTTTGTTAAATCCGGAAGAACTGATAAACTCAAGACAGCAAGCATTGCTGAATCTGCCCAAGTCCACCAGCACACATTGACTCCATCCACATTCTGCAACTCACATCACACCCAGGAAGATGGTGGTAACTATGTGCAAAAAAATATAGGATTATCTATCCACACCTGAAACAACAAGGGAAACTGAAGGAATTTCTGAATCATCCAGAAGGCAGTGGTGCATCAGTACTGCGGTACTAATAATGTGTTATTAAAAATAAATTTGATTCTATTAATAATAACAGTTTAATAAAAACCCCAAAACCTTCACAACACTATGATTTGCATCTCCCCAATTTGATCATTTGTCAGGAAAAAGGGCATTTACAAAATGAATACAGTAAGACACCAGAAATCAATTTCTTATCAGGAAATGTTTAATATATTTAATGCCCTGCTATTACCAAGCTATTTAATAGGATTAACAGTGTGACAAATTTGGCCTACGTGTTCCCTCTCATGACTTTTATTAAGTTGCCTTCATTATCAGTTGCAAAAAAATCTGGGGAAAAGGTCTTGAGAAACAGGCCACGTATTGAAACTCTCTTGGCTTTTTTGTGATCACAGAAATCAAAAGCTGCAAAGTACAGGGTTTTTTGTTATTACACTTTGGTTAAGAACCAAAGGTCAAGACGTGTCCCTTGGAATGACATCCTGGTAGCAGTGTTTTCTGCTCATCTGAAATGTCATTTGTTATGTGGGTATGTTTCAATGCATTTGGTCTCAAGGCCTGTGTTTGTTGTTTGATACTGTACTGTGTGCAGTAGATACAGAATTATGCGGATTGCAAAACAGCTCTGAGCCAATTTTTTAAACTGTGGTAGCACAATAACCATGAGTTGAGCACCAAAGAATGTGGCAGGTAACCACAAGCTATAATTCTAGCAATTACAGCAATGATATTTTGAGAGACTGGATGGCTGCAGTGGTATTTTTATATTCCCTCTTAAGGTCTCCCTTCAAAGTTAACTGCTCAGTTTTGCTTAGCTGGGCTGGCATGAATGTTTAACTTATACTGGAAAAGTTATTCCAACCCAGCAAGATGTTTGACTCGCATGCCTTCTATCTAT
This sequence comes from Calidris pugnax, assembly GCF_001431845.1. Lineage (NCBI taxonomy): Eukaryota > Metazoa > Chordata > Aves > Charadriiformes > Scolopacidae > Calidris > Calidris pugnax. Next base: position 12,626,224 of record NW_015090864.1, on the reverse strand, counting down.
TTTCTATTCACAGGCTAGTGTGCCAGGGCATGGAAAGGAGATGCAAAACCAAGAAGATTATGCATAGGATCTAGGATTTAAGGATGTGTTTTTGATTCAGTATTTGTATATTTCTTCTAAAGATGTCCATGGTGTTTACTAATGTGGGCAGAGAAGGTAGATATTCTGGATTCTTCAAAAGAGGGCAAGAAAATGGGCATTTTTCTCATAGTTGCACATATGGTATATTACTTACGTAGCAAAGGGAAAACAAAACAAATGTAATTACTCGAATGACAAGTGAACTGCATATGCTGCAAATATACTTAGACAAATAAAACAAACTGGCACTTGTGGAAGAAATGTTGCTGCCACAAATTTAAGGTGGTAAAACACAGTTTAGCATATTCATAGTAGTTTGGCCTTAAAGACAAAAATTACCTCATCTAATTTTGGCTTCAAATTATCAGATAGAATGAAAATAAGTAAATATCGCAGCTATGCAAAAGCCTCATTTAAAGTGACGTCAATATCCATATCTTTGAATGCTTGTGTATTTGCACATGGTTATTTGCATTCGCAGTCTACCCATGGAGTACCTACTGTCACTTTTGTACCTAATGCATGGCTCCCCATTTCCTCCTCCCCATTTTCATTTCATGAAAAGCCTCACAAAAAATTGCTTGTGCTTACCACCATCTCCAATGACAGACTTACTCTTGTTTCATTCAGCCTCATTCGAGAATTATAACTGCTAAATTTGAGCATTTCTTTTAAATTAAAATCCCTAGCTAACTTTCATAGATAAACTGTTATGTTGTTAGATACTTATTCTTAGCATTTTTTTTTTAATGAAATATGACATTGAGCTATTAGTTGGATACCTTGACCTAGTATTTCATCTTTGTTTGAGTATGCTATTCATAATGTTCTATGTATGGTTTTTTGCTGGTGCTTGTCTAAATATTATTGTTAAAGTGAATTATTATTATTTTTTTTTTATTTAGGCTAATAGTTATTGTTTGATAGTCCAGTAAAGGCACAATGGATGGTGCTCTGAGCAATCTGGTCTAGTTAAAGATGTCCCTGCTTTTGCAGGGGGATTGGACTAGATGACCTTTAAAGGTCCCTCCCAACCCAAACTCGTCTATGTTTCTACAGTACCTCAGCACAGGTGACAGAAAATAAAAGGCAGGATTCACACTTGCCATGCAAAGGCACAGATACATTTGGTTCACTGAGGCAAATCAGAAGATAAGCGATCCTTTATCTATGTCTTTTGTTCTGAGGTGTCAGATTATTTTGACTATCTATTAAATACAGCTACCAATGGGTTTGGTTTTCATGCAGTTTTCATCCTTTGTGTTGTGGAAGTCTGGGAAATGCCATGTTTAATGGCCTTATCATGACATGCATAGCTTTTAAAAGAAATATATTTGGAAATTCCCTTAATTGCTGTTTAATGCTAACTTTCCTTTTTAATAACTATGAGATTTATCAGTAAGAATAAACTAACTGAAATTGTTTGTCTGCAGTGTCTGAGGGGAGTATGCCTTCTTAATAATTTTTTCCAGTGTTTTGAATTTTGGAGGATATCTTTAGGATCTCTTATTGCAAGAGAACTGCTTGCCATACCTTATCTTTAAGTCTACAGGAAAACTATAATTATCCCTTTTTTGCCATAATAATGGGGAGTCTCTCCTTGTTTTAATTACAAGAAACAAGACAGGGCCAATGTCACAAATAAATGAAATGTTGATTTATTTATGTGCTCAGTTATATATACTTTTAATAGTAGCAAGTCAAAGTGAAGAAACAGTATTTACATAGAGGTTACATTATTCTGAATGAGTCCATCATATATTTAGGCAATGCTCCCAATGTCCTCTTCATATGAATCAGCATGGTACTGAAGTTGATAGAGATATCTATTTATATCCATTGGCCTTCTGATCGTGTCCATTATATATCATGTAGACAATTTTACATTTCATAAAACTTGGCAAATTCTTGTCAGTGTATGCAGTACACGATTTTCTAACTGTAAAATCTGCCTTGGAATGAAATATGCCAGAGTTAATCCATTGCCATCTGTCTTTATTTTGCTCACCCACTGGATCATATGCCCCACACACAGCATAATATTTTTTAAATAAGCAAACTCTCATTGACAAGGAAGACCATAATGGCTCTGTAAGAGACAATGTGGTCTGCTGTGTCAATAGTTGACATTTTATAGCTCCTGAATTACACACTGAAAGAGCTTGTTGCTTCAGGAGCTGGAGACAGAACACTTCAAGAATGTCTGCTTGCATTTACTGGAAATTCTTTTATTTTCTTAAGAAAAAAGAGGCAATGTTAATAATTTGACTTTTGTTATAAACTGAATTCAGAAGTCTTCAAGATATACATATAACCCTATTTTTCGATGTAAGTTTTATCTTTGTTGCACAGACATTCTGATTCTGACTTATTTTGAATGTTGCAGCATAACGCTGTGTAACACTGCAAAATCCATTCCAAACATCACAGTGTATCGGTAGTGTTTCACATCTACACTGGAAAACTACAAGAGACACATAGTGGAGTCAGACTCTATAGTGGCTATTTTATGAGGAAGCTTAAAATAATTGGTGATATTATTTCATCTTGAATTGATATGAAACTTGATCTGCGTAATTATTTATAAAATGCGAATAGGGGTGCAACCTAAGGTAATCCCTGCTAAACTATGTTTATCCACATTTGAACCAACCTTTCTCTCTTTTGCTCCCTCTATTCCTTCTGACTTATAATCAATTTCTCAGTCTCTCCTCTTTAAAAATGGTTATTCATAAAAGAGGTCACTGGAGCTTGAGTGATAGTTGAAGCTACTGGAACGAACCAGGAATAAAGAAATATCTATGAAAAATGGTGTCACAAAATCCCAGTGAGTACAGGAATCTACTTTGTTCCCAAACCTGATTGTCCTTCCACTTCATCTAGTCATTCAGGAGCATGCAAACTGGAGAACTTATTTCATCATGGTTTTCTAAGATGACTGAAAGTTTCTGGGTGGTTTATTCTCTGTGAAGATGGCTTTCCGCCTCCTGGGACAAGGGAAAAGGTTAGTCATTCCCAACCAAATACGATTATTGAGATCTTTTCAGTGAAACTCAGTTTCCAATAGGAGAATGAGAGTGATATTTCTTTTATAGTGTCAGATCAATATTTATCTCACCTCTTCAAATGTCAGAGAGAGACATCAGCTAATAAAAAAAAACTTGGAAAAAATGTGAAGCAGCATAGGAGAGCCATAATGGAGAAATGCAAAGTGACATATGATTACAAATGTTGATTGTTTTGTTTAGACTGTAAGGAAATGAAACTATTTGAATTTTCCAAACAGAAATACATACAAAGATTTATTTTTTCTGCTCAAATATTATTTTCACAGACAAAAATGCAATACTTTTGTGCCTTCAGATTTTTAAGAAAAGAGGAAAATATATCACAGGAATTGAAATTTTTGAAAAGGAACAAGTCAGCTAGAAATGAATTTTTCATATAATAGTATTTAGATTTTTTTTTCTTATGATACTTATTATTATTGGTCTGTTTATCATGTGAAACCTCTTAGAATAAAGAGATGTTTCAGGTAAAGGTAGAAAGGAAGAGAGAGATGTTTTGGGCTTACCCTTACTGATTAAGCAGTTATTGGCGTTTAGTGTGGTTTAGTGGTGCCGTACCCTCCTGATTTTCTGGACCTCTCTAATCAGAGGGATTGTACAATCCCAGTCAGAATGGCATTGTATCTGTCTCTGTATTTGGATTTTGATACCTATAGATTTTATGCTACTGAAATAAAGGTTATCTCCATAAACTGTGAATATTTGAGTTTGGTACCACTTACCACAGTAGAGTCCGTAACAGTTCATGGCAGCAAATGGTAGTATATGCAAATTAAATACTTTCTCTTTATTTCACCTTTGGGAAATTGATAAGGGACATTTTCTATGTGCCTAAGCTACTTAGAGAAAAACTTATGTGGAAATAGAATGCATTAACATCTGGACAAATGCAACAGTGTTGATTTGTAAAGTACAGCAACCAAATCAGCTTCATCAATCTATGTTAAGCACCAATTTTTTAGTTAATTCCTTGTCTGTGAAACTTGATGTTTCTTGGGAGTTGCAGATAGGACACATCCTGGTGCTGTGTCTAAAAATATATGCCGCATTGTAGCCTAACCCAATAAAAATAGAAGTTCTCCAGATAACATTTTCTTTGAAACTGACCAGAGTGATTATTTATTAAATTTTTAGTCCAAACTCTATTAATAAAATGTATTCACAAAGACAAGATTTAAGATTTTGAATGTCTCTACAAAACAAAACTGTTCAACCTTTCATTTTGTTTTAACTTGTCACAGAATTTAGTATTAGAAAAGAAAGAAGTAGTAGAAGCAGAAGTTTTACTAAACTTTTAAAGACCAGAAACCAATTTTATATATGATATACTGTAACTATTATTCATTTTGATTTCACATATTTTTCAGTTTATTCCCTAGGTACAGTCTTGACCAACACATTGACTTTAGTAGCTGATATTGTAGACAGATGTTAGCTCAAATCTGCTTGGATTAGTTTTCTTGCAGAATTTTACAGATATGGACACATTACATGGACATCTAAGTTTTCAGAAACTAATGTATTACAGATACACTTTAAGCTTTTCAGGCCATGTGTTTGAAAATGTTTCTGCATTGTGTCATATCAATTTGCCACTTGAGAACAGAAAAGGGGAAATGAAGAGTTACTGTCATAATCAGCTACTAGAACACATGATTTCATTTTAATATTAGAAGGTTACATTCACAAATGTTGCTGATTTTTTTTTTTTTCAAACTCAGAGGAAATAAGGGAAAGGTGTTATGAGCTCTGAGCATCTGGTTTCTGTTTCTAACTTTCCTATATTTCTAAAAGTCATTGTATACCAGTTTATAGGGCCAAGGAAGAACAAATGATATGACAGAGTAGCCAAAATGAATCGTTAGGTTCCCCTTCTAGCTCCCATTGTTTCTGGAGCTACTGTAGGGTCCAATTACAATTCTACTTTTAATACTTCTGGCTTTTCTTTTTCCCTGTTCAGGAAACTGATCAACAGGGACACTGTTGTTCATATTGTGGTAGGGAGGTAGCAATTAATCTTGGACAAGGCTGCAGTGACTTTGCAAACCCTTCCCTCCCTCTTACCCTACCCACTTCCAAAAAAATCCCACCTTTCAAGGAAACAAGGGTTTTAACAGAAGAAAAAGGTGGGGAGATGGCGTTTTCCAGTTCCCTATTTGATCCTATAGTTGTCTCTCCTAATTAATGTATTTCTGTTTTCTGCATCAGAGCTGATATGTTTACATTCAAGCAGCTACTAAGAACAAAACTTGAATGCATTTCCGATCTTACACTGAAATACTGGAAAACGTATGAATTTTTTTCATGATTTTTTTTTTTTTTGTTCCAATGTTACTTGACTTTTAAACAATCTCATCTCATTCATTTCTGTGGCACTTATTTTGGTTGAAATTGGGAGGGCATGAGGAGGTAATGAAGTCTGTGCTTTTGGGTCTGTTCCATCTGAACTGCACATATGATCCAGTGTCTGCAGGGTTTTCTACCTCCCTACTTGACTGATTAAAGGCAAAGTAACATAAAGGCTGAAAACCGAAATGTAGATTCTTAAAACTGACATTCAACTGTCACTTATAGATGGATGCCAGATTTCAGCGGACATATACAGAACTGCCCCTGCCCTGGCTATGCTATGCAGCTGAGTGCTCACAGGCATCACTGCATTCATCTCTGAGACCCTTGAGCCAGAAGCTTCTCTCAAAACAGTGTTGGTAGGCAGGACCTTCTAAAAAACACAGGAGACAGGGTTTGTACTTTTTTAGTGTGCCTTTATCCTACTAGTCCTGTGATGGGACCACTTAAAAAGGGCATTGCAAATTCAAGTTCAGCTTTTTTCTCTACCCTGAAACAGACATGAGCACACAATTTCTAGCACTCAGAGTACAAAAGGCATCTTGGGGATCTTTCAATCCTGCCTTATAAGTTGCTGTGAAAATCAGGGGCTCTAACAAATTTCCTAAATAAGACAGCAGTGGTTAGGATGCTTTCTTGGAAACAGGTTGGTCTAGATTTAAATATTGTGTACCAATGTTCAGAGTTGCGGGATGTTGAGCCCCTGCCTCCTCCCTGGCTTACAAAAGCTCTAATTTTTAAAATATGAAGCCATTCATCTTAGTTCACTTCCCGCTTAAAGTGACAAAAACTGAAAGACTTTCTTTCTTGCTCCCAGGGTAAGTTCCTATGTCCATGATTAGGGCATCCTCCTAACAGTCTGGGTCAAAGGATGTAATCAAACTGCTTCAGGTGGACATAACGTCTCTTCTCAGCCTGTTGTCTAATTAAGGTAGCTCAGCAGGCTGTTTTTATATATATCCCTCTTTTAGACATTAATTATCCCCCTTTACTCTGTGGGTAACATCGGTTATCCTAAATAACAAGATGATTAACAGTAAGAAAATAAAGTACTTACCCTAGCAACATGCAAATTAATTTGCATATTTTGTTCTAAAATCATCTGCTTTAAAACTAGTTTGTGTGTGCTCAATCTTCCACAATTGACTAAAGCTTGAACACTTTGGAATTGCTCATATAAATAAAATTAAGAAAGTGAATAAGTCCTTACAACAGTCTGCACTTCTGGTTACAGATGTTTATAAGCAAAGGTTAAGATGGCTGATGAATAAGCAAATTCAATATATTCCTTCTTTTGGAGACATTGGACTTGTACTTTTCTTTTTGATTGTTTATTTTAGCCTTGTGTAGTCTCGGCTAAAATTATGTGTTTTCACTTTACCAGCATAACAACCAAGATAGGACAGTCTAAATTGCTAACAAAAGGGCAATGTTCTGAGGAAAGAAGAATTTGTATGGAGTGTGATGCCTTCTCCACAAAGATGACCTTGAGTAGCGCTCTTCCATCAACCTACCCCCAAGTTCATTTGTGGTCTCCTGCAGATTATGAGATTTCTTTGTTTGTTTGAATTATAGCCTACATGGTTTGTGGTTGCTTTATTTATTGGATGCTGAGCATATTTATTTAGAGTCTTTTTTGTTTATATAATTCTCCCATGGGCTAAAAATCTATTGAGTGATATACAAGCAGTCATCATGTACAAGTAAAACACTCTTTTATACTTTTAAAGTGAGTGTCTCAATGAAAATTTCAGCTAAGCAGGGGGTTTGAATAAAGTTCTAACATCCTCCAAAATAGGCCATGCATTGTGGCAGGTCCGAATATGGAACTTGAGTCCAGCTAACATTGTTTGACATAAGAAGTGACTCAAGAAGGGTATAGGAGGTCTAGCAAGAAAAATAACGTATCATAGCACATCTGTGAAACAGAGGAGTAAATATGGTTAGTGCCTCAAAAATGTGTACTTGGCAGTAGCGAAACTTCCTCCCATTTTTCTATGCATGTGACTGTATTTACAGTGAGAGGAACTATTGTACTGATGGCCACATCCTGGGGAAGGATTGTACACACTGGCCATCCTTCCGTGTGTGCTGAAATGCCTTACAGTGGCTTTCAACCTATTACAGAACTACAAGCCCAGATTCTTGGCTCTGATCAGGAGGCTTCTCTCTCAGGCAGTACTTCCTGAGGTGGTACTTAAAAGTAGGAGCAAAGGAATATTTTAGTTCCCCACAACACATCTTATCTGAGTTTGTCTAATTCCCCGCCTTTAATCTGCGTCAGCCTCGGTGGTCCTTAGTTTTAGTGTTAGATTCCAACATTGCTCTATTCCACAGTCCTCACCCTACCCACTCAGTGGAGCCCATGAGAGAACTGATATGTTGGCAGGAGAGGTCCTGGATTAGAGGAATATATTTTCAGGCATGTCTGTGAAGTGTCAGTCATGCTGTTAGCACTAGATAATCTGAAACTGGCAAATGTGAGGAAATTAAATTTAAAGCTGGCACTTCATCTTTAATTCACTGTTCTGCATACTGTAATGATATAATTTTACAGCAGTGTGAATTAAGGTTGGAGTAGGATCAGACTTTAATCTGACTTATCTGGTTTTTGTCATTTTAATCTAGTTTAACAGCATGTTTAATTTGGAAGAATTTCCGAGACACCTTAGGGAATTGCCTTGTAGCTCATTGCAGTATTTGATACTGAAATCTAAAAAAAGATGATCTCAAAATCTCCTTTCTTTTACATGGTAGCATTGATATTAACACACGTCTTGGAGTACAGAGTGTCTCTGCAATAGCCAAAGGCTGATTGAACCTTGGACTTTCAGCACTGAAAGCTAAAGCATCAACTACGTTGAAGGGAAACTTTTTGAACTAATAGCCTGTTAATGTCATTGATGCCAACAAAAGACAGTGAAAGAATCATTGGCTCTAGGGAAAGGTATTATGTATTATCCATATTCTACAAATGCAATTCTGCTCATGTTATTTTCACAAGTGGACTCTTTCATGAAGTAAGGGCTCAGTATACTTTCCTGACTTCACATTTTTTTGGACAGGTTTCCATCTGAACTCAATAGTAGATTTATTTGTCTCCACTACATGTTTTTTCCTGATCTTACCATCAGTACAATAGTTCAAGTCCTTTCTCCGTGACCTCACTATATTTTATTCTACTTCATTTTTAGATGGACAGGGGGAAATTAATACCTTTTCCAGGCTGGATTTCTGTCTGATTAGATAGCCACAGCCACAGTAGTGGAAGGAAGGGGTTAAGCAATGTTCTAAAAATCAAGCGGTTTACCACGAGTCTTGATCATAGACTTTGTCAATGAATATATTTTATCACTCATGAACTCAGTGCTATACTTAAGCTTGGATAACACAGGCTAGCCAAAGGGACCATAAAGCAAAACATTGAAAGAAAAGCTGCATATGTTACTAGAGCTCATCATGCTGCTGTTCTTAACTTCTTGGTAGCTACAAAGCAAGATGAAAGATTGGCACCACCGGAGACAGTAGCCAATGACATTTATGAACTTGTGTTGGAAGTAGCCTGTGAAAATGCATCTTTGCTCCTGAGAGGAAGGGAATTAACACTAGTAAGTCCTCTTCTATGTTTTGTGCCCCACAAGTACAGAGACAGTGAGTGAATCTTTGAAATGAGAGGGCCTTCACAGGCTTCACAGGTTAAAATTATTTAGTACTAATTGTTCCTTGAATGCCTTAAAGCTACAGATATGCCTTTATAAGTCAGGTGTTATTTTTCAAACAAAGGAACAGAGCAAAAAAATCTATGTATGTTAGCTTGGATTTATTCACCAAGGCAAATATGGCTGTCTAGTTTCAAATGAGAGCCAAGAGCTGACATTAAGTTATGCTAGTTACTTCTGAACACAACAAAGTGCTATTTAAATATGAAATAATGTGATTTTCCATACTTAACTTCAGGGACCAAATATGAGGATATTGGTATACATCTTCCATTTACATTTATTCAAAGACATTTTGTGCCCTCTGGTGACCATTTACAGCTCCATTTTCCAAGATTAGCTGCAACCTTTTTGATAACAAGACTCTACCAGGACTATTGATAAGATTTTCTACTCATAGGTTAAGCTAAAATAATAGTTTTTTTAAAAAAATAGCAGGCCTAGTTGTTTATACACTCTTTTACACACTAGATATGATAAGCATTTGACAGATTTTCACTTGAGTCATGCTGGACTTCTCAATTCTATTTTGGTCCTGTAATCCAGGCACCTAGAATTGATCACATGAGGTAAAATTGGGAAAGAATTATTCAATGAGCTTTTTCATATAACTGAACTCAATGCAAAAATAAGTTTATCAATGTACAATATACTTTTTTCATACAAAAACTTGACAAAGTCAATGTGTCTCTTATATGTGCAGATCTGTCCTACTGTGTCTTGTGTCTAAAGGCCTCACTACAGCCAAAACGTAACCATATTTGAAAGTGAATTATTAAACATTTCAAACAGCATGCAGAAACAGTTGAAACCAATCAGCAAATCAAATATTTTGTGGCATATAAATAGACATATGCATAGAAAGAGTGATGAAATTAATAAGTTAATGTAATAGTTCAAAATTTTTGAGGTATTCTAGAGAGGCACAAAATAACTAGAACTTAGCTGATAGTTGGAGCTGTCACCAATACTTTTGCGAAAGTTGTTATTTAGTAATAAGAACTTACTTTTTTATTTCATACAAAAATAATCAAAAGGAGTATGGCATGTTGTCATACCACACTGAGGCATTGGTCCAGTACTTCAGGGGGAACCATCATAACCGGTTCCTTCCCCCTGAGATTCTCTTTTGCCATCCAAATACTACCCTGAAGTAGAATAAAGGACAATTGTTCCTTGCACACAATACCGCGACTTCTCTGTATCATTGCAATGTTATATTTTTACTGGCGGTAGCCCTGATTAACAGTCTGATATGTCTCTGTGTGCAATTCAAAGCCCCATGAGGTCAGCTGAATGGCTTCTGCTGATTTTGGTAGGTTTTGGATCGGACCCTGAAGGAAAGCAGTCTGGCATACTAGGACCAAGAAAAAGCCCAACAAAACACAGGCACTATCTATTCCCAAGTCTGCCATGGATATAGTATTGCCTTTTGGGCAAGTATCTTAATTTGAAAAAGTGTCAGTCTGTTTAGCTGGGATAATAGCAGTTACTTAAGCTATTAAAATGTTTGGAGAATTAATTAATGTTTGTTAAAAGTTTGTAAGTGAGTTAAAGGTGTTAGAAAGTGCACAAAATTTTAGTATTGTTAGCAGGTCTATTTTTAATAAATCCCCCTTGATCATAATTCATTATCCCCCTGAGAATTCATCCAAGGCTTTTTAGTCAACAATTTCTCCTGCAATCCATATTAATTAGCAATATTGGCCTGTTGGTTCTACAGTATTTACCATTTTTCCCTCTGGTTTCAGAACGCTGTAATTAAAGCATTCCTAGGAGAACTGATTAATGAATTGACCTGAAATGCCTTATTATAGATCCTACACAAAACTTACTTTTAAAATGTACTACAAAGTTTCGTAGACTTTAGCTGGAAATCCTCTGGAGCCTGGAGCCTGATTCCCTCTTCCCAAAATGCAAGAGACAAAGAAGCACAAAAGTATAAAATCTAAATTTCCTTCTACCTCTGTGTGTAATTCAATCTCAGGAAGTGCAACGTTACAAAGGGTGGCTCATGCTAAAGAGTGGCTTTTGCTTATGCAAAAGATTAGTTTCTAATCCTACTATACGAAGGACAGAAGTATATTTCTGCTCTCATCTGAAACTCCAGTGATTTCATTAAAGTTCTCATTATGGAATTGACATGTCATTCTTTGTTTATTTATATCACCATTTGTGATCTTACTTACCCTTCCCCCTGTATGCTAACCATACACAAGTAACACTAACAGGAAACTTTTATAAGCAACTTTCTTTTTCTTGTCATCACCAAGACTTTTTTTTGTTATTTTTAAGAACAAGAACTCTGAGTGTTTTGGGGGAAAAGAAAACATAAAGATCCTGCCAGAAATCATCCTCTGATTTAACATGCAATTTGTAACACAGGCAGTTTGGTTATGCAGGCATTTTCCTTCTCACACTTCTCCGATTAAAATGAATGAAAACCATTCCTTTCAGTATTTTTCATATGCTGGATTCTTGTTACAGGATAAAGAGAGAAGCAAACAGATGTTTATGGAATTGTAATGATGGAAAAGAGAAAGAGCCATTCATGGCTGGATTTGGAGAGGGGTGAAAATGGTGGTAATATAATAAGTTGAAATAAATTTTCTTTATGCCTTGGGGAAAGAAATGAGAACAAAGTAAACTCAATGTGGGAGCACGCAAAGTTTGCTTGTTTATTTTATGTACTTATACATTAAAGTTTGAATTAGTTAGCAATACTAATGTAACTTTAAATGTTTTGCCTTTGGAATATTCTCAGGAGACGATCATTTTCCATTTAACCATGTAGCTAGTAAATTGGATTATTGTGAGATAAAATTCATATGTAGCTAAATAATGCATTGCTTTCGTGCTAATAACCAAATTCCATGGAAAACTGGAGTTTTATGACAAACTGGCAGATACTTGAAGATGACCTCTCAATGCAATAATCTGAAAATACCACATACATTTATGGTAGTCTACTGAAGTGGTATCATTTTTCTATAAATAGAAAAATTCTATCACACTATCCAAGAACTGGAGGGTGTCCAACAGTGTGTCATTCTTCTGAGACATTTAGAAAAAATAAAAGTCTGAAGCTTCCATTCACTCCAGCTAAATGTTAAAAAGTCAGGATAATTTTTCGAACTGTCCAAAGCCACTAAATTTATGAAATCAGTCACAGATTTCAGGAAGATGAATGAGAATGAGGTACCTTGTGAACTATCCAATATCACATTCAGGGCTAAACACAATGCCTTATTTTTCCACCCTTGAATCAGTCCGTCCATTTGCTTAACATGTACATATTTCAGCCCTTTAATGTTGGTATTGAATGTTCTCCACTAAATCCAACAGAGTTTAGGTCTTTCTTGAATCACAGGAATAACTCAATATAGTGAACTGCCTTTATCTTGGAGTTTGGCAATGTAATTTGACAGTGTGGAATTTTGCATTCCTTGATTTCAATAAGAATGACCCATACGCCTATAGTTAGCTATGTATTAAAACCCCAAACCAAAAAAGTGGGGGAAAAAAAAAAAAAAAAGTTGTGGAAGTCATAGTTCTGCATGAAGGTCCGAAGACAGCATTATATTAATCTTGATCTGCTGTATAAACTATTCTATATCTGTGCTTTGAATCTAATGTTTAACTAAATTGTACATTCCAGAAAGGCATGGAGTGGTGAATGTGAGCAGAAATGCTAACACGCACAAAAACCAGCTATAAAACAGCTTACTGAGAGCTACAATCTCTATTACACTAGGACTTGTTTTCTGGGAAGGATTTTAGGAGCCCAGAAACATGTGAAAATTACTCTTTAAATAAAAAATTAAAAAAAAAAAAAAAGAAAAAAAAAAGGAAAAAAGCTAATTGGAAATGAGACATACAAAATAGTTGAGGAATGTTTGAGACATCAGGGTTCAAGAAAACTTCTCTCATTTAGACCTGCTAACTCACGACTTTCCTAGTATGCCTAAGGTTTCCTTCTCAGAGCTCCAAAGGTAAGTAACTTCATTTTAAGACCTAGCAAAAAAAAGTCCCAAAGCTATATATCAGATGTCAGCTATCAGATTAACTTTATTATCGATTTTGATTTACCATAATCTTTTTCATATTACTGAGCAAGAGCTCAGTACTAATATCCAGAGCTTTACACCCACCAGCAGTGAAGTAACAGTGTGCTACTCATTAAGCCTCAGAGTTGATTTTCCCACATCTATGCATTAAAAGTATATAGTTTTACAATGTGGTAATTAATTGTCCTTCAAGATGAATGTTGATAAACTCTGCAAGTCTGTTATCTGCTGGATGAAAACAAGACCATTGATTTCAAGTTCATGAGAGAAGATACAAAAGGACTCTAAATAATTTAGTATGAAAATAGTTAAATGATGTTGTCACTATTTTTTTCTGTTTCCTCTTTTGACAAACTTTTAAAAAAATAACAATTCAGCCGGAGAAACTCTGAAATTCAAGATGCAGGAAGAATTATTTCAATTGCATGTCGCAATACTCGCTCTATGGCATTGTTAAATATTTCTCATTTTATTAATTGGAATGACCCCAAGAAATAGAACCAGTGACTCCTGAATTTTCCAGAGAATGAATCTTTTCATTTGAACTAATGGTGTTACCCCCAGAAAATTGAGTTTGTGTTCATAATGAAGTTATGAAATCTACTGCTGAATTCATTAAATTGGAACAACTTTTATTTCATTATAGTAACAAACACAGCAAATTAATTTTCTCAACTAGGCATCAGTATGTGTTTTTTATAGAGAACACTATTATGTGTGAACAATTAAAATAATTTACATTTGGAGAACATTGATTATGAATAATGTTATTATCCCATTAATATAGCAAAACCAATCAAAACTGAATGTTAAAGAGTTGAAATTGTGCATTTAAACTAATAAGCAAATTATGTGCAGATGTAGACAAGAGTCTGGAACTTTGGTATGAAATGTTGGCTGTGACTGGCACATACGATTAGAAAAATTTGCACTGTCCCTTAAGGTCTAATTAAGCACTATACACTGTAAGACAGAAAGCTCCATACACATAATTACCCATTGTGTGCTTGCTTATCTATTTAAAATATTACTTTTGTTGTATTTAATTATGTGTGAAAAGTGATGAATGTCACTTTATCTGTGTAATCTTATCAAGTAATCACTCTGCCTGTCAAGAAATGCCAACATTTTAATTCTTTACAAAGGAACTCAACTTGAGGATGTAAAATTACATTTTTCAGGAAACTCTGGTCTTTTATATGTTGTTATGATTTTTTTGTGTGTGTTTTTTTTTTCTAACACATTCTTTTGGAAAATTGAAGAGCTGTATGTAATTGGATCTTTTGTTTTTGCTGAAATGGGAAATTAAAATCCAGCAATCCTACAATGTAATGTGGATACTCTGCAGTAAAGAAAGGGCAGGTCTCTCTGCAAATAGGGTCATTGCTCCCTATCACTTTCAGACTCCTAAAGTTGTTCTGCTTCAGACTTAGTATGACTTAGGTTAAAAAATTTACTCTCATCTGCTGGCAGCAAAAAACTCAGTGAAATTATGCATGAATCCAGTAAGTTTTCCAATACTCTCCTTGAGGACTTACCTTGCCTGATTCAGCATAGGCTTTCAAGAAACCACAGTGGAAAGAAGATATAAACAAAGCAATATAATTCTGCTTAATAACAATTGTTTACAGAGGCATCTATGATCTTCCCAGGTTTGATGGCTCACTCCACAGGAAGGCTGCTGCTCTATCACCTGATCCTCGCAAGGAAGTTTAGGTCTCATCACCTATCATAGGAAAATAGGGCTGGAAACAGACCTTTGGAGGTCATCTTGTCCACTGCTTTGCCTGAAGGCAGGATCAATGATTCCTGACAGATGTTTGTCTGACCTAGTCTCCCTGAAATAGGTACTAGATGGGTTTTTTATCTTTGTCAGTTCTTAACTCTGGCATTTGCCTGGAAGTCAATAAAGTGACTACTCATGTGTCTTGCCCAAGCTCCCTTCCATCATTGTGTGATTTCTCATGTATTTCTTTAGTGTGAATCAGACTTTTGCCTCATTCCAGAATTTAAGCATAAGAATGACAATGAGTCTTCACTTCATTAATCAGCAAACAAAGATATTCTTGTAGCTGCTAAGTCTGGATACAGGAGAAAAGGATATCCAAATGAGTGGAAGGTTATGATCTGAGTTCAGCGTACTCTAAACACCTGGATACCTAAACCAAAATGAGTGTATGGGAATCCGTATGTCTTTTTTCATGCAAACCAACATTTATGCTCACTTTGGTGGCTACAATAATATTAGTAACTTACACTTCCAAGAATAATAGTGCTCTTTATATACACTCAGCTGAATTATACAATAGAAAAGGGGGAGATTTTTCTGCTAAACTTTAGGAACGCCACTTTTTAAAAGAAGAATAAGGTCTCATTCACACAGATGTGATTCCAGTTTGCACCATAGCTCTGCTGGAAGCCAGCAGGTGCCTGTAAAAACTCACCAATAAACAACTCCTTTTACCAACAAACCACAGAAATGTGTGCAACTGATAATTAGGTCTTTCATTTACCCCTCCTCTTTTTTTCTCATTTATTCCTCAGTTATCCACAGCAAGGTATATTTTATGGTCAGAGCATTGCCATATTCTTCCCTCAAGCTGCTGTGGTATGAAGAAGCGTGCACCCTGCATGGCATAAAGCTATCTGGACCCTTCCTGATGCAAGTGATGTTTGTTATTGTACCTCCTGTTTGTATTCATCTGGAGATGTACCAAGAAAGGTCATTTGGTGAGTCTGAGCTCTCATATCATGCAGCCAAGTTTAGATAGCTTCCTAGCACAGAGCAGAGTATAGACCTGTCTGGATGGGGCAAGGGACACCTGTTATGGCAGGAGTTATGGATTACCTGCACTGTATTTACTGTAATATTTACTGTAATATAACTGTAGTTACTTCTGTCTCTTCTCTCAGCAGCTGCTTGTTCATAACACTGATTTGCTTCAGCTCCTGCATGACCTACCCTTCCAGCCCAGGTAGTGGATCAACCCAGTCAGTTATAATGTCCTACCTAAAAGAGAGAAAAGGGAGGTTCATTCTCAAGGGGAAAGATGAGGTCTTTTTTTTCAATCAGAAATTACAGAGGTTAGTCTGTAATCCCTTCATGCAGAAAACTTTCTTGGCAACACTATAATTTGGGTATCAAAGATTCAATTTTTGCATACTGAGTAGACTATTAGTTGGGCTATAGTTTGACTAGCTGTGAGATGACAGTAATCATAGAATTCAACAAATTTCTTTTCTTCTCCTCATTAACTTCAGCTTTTGCCTGGATTAGTTTGAACCAGCTGTAATTCATCTCGGCTTTGGTCTCCTTCCTGCACTGAGAGATAACTGGTAAACAGCACCATCTGCATGGAACAAGAGAGCTGAGGCTTCTCTTTCAGTTAAAGATTGTTGTGTTTTGTTTTGTTTTGCTCCCCCCCCCTCCCCATTTCAGACAGCAAAGCAGCACCAGCTGAAATTAATCTTTATGATAAATAAACAATTGATTCAGTTCTTGTGAACACCCAGCAGGATTAGTGGGACAGGAAAAGATTTACACCAAGTAAGCGATTGCTCTCTACACGTAGTCAGAGAAAATATGACTGCTTGTGTGTGATGCTATCGTCACTTGCTGGCCTGGTGGTCGCATCTGCACAACTTATGGTATCGTGTCAGAATGTCAGCTGGGGTGAATTAGTGTCCTCCCACTATGTCAAGCACAATTCAGCTTGCTGTTTGAAATATTTCTTTCAACAGGAAAATTTACAAATGACTGTAATGAGAACAAGCACAGCTAAAACATATATATGTCACTAAATGTTTTATACCTTTCTATATCTGAAAGCAAAGCCAAAATCTCTCTTCCTTTATCTCTGCCTCAACTTAGAGTAATAATATATTTGTAATTGTGAGCAAGGCTGTGTAACAACAATAGGGGAGTTCTCACGTCAGTGATTGCGTCATAAGCCAACAAGAAATTATCTCCTTCCTGGCCAAGATTATAGTGGGATAAATTCAATGACAAAGTGGGCCAGACAGATCAACTCAGATGTTTACGTCAGAGAACAGCACGAGGTAAAACAGAAATAAATCACTTACAAAATCTCTAAAATGAATTAAAGATAAACTGTCTTATCATCTAGTTGCTCTGATTGAAAAAACTATAAAAAGAATGAAATGAAAATAGTTCCGTTTGCTATTTCTGAATCAAATTTCATTAAATATAGGCTGTGAAATTATTCACTATCTCCCCAATTTGTGTGAATAATAAAAGTTTTTCAGTAAAATTGTCACTGGGAACCACTGAAAAGAGTCCAACTCCATTCTCCTTCAACCCACCATTTAGATACTTGTAAGCATTAATAAGGTCTCCCCTCAACCTTCTCTAGGCTGAAGAGTCCCAGCTCTCTCAGCCTTTCCTCATAAGGGAGACGCTCCAGTCCCTCATCATCTTTGTTGCCCTACGCTGGACTCTCTCTAGTAGTTCCTTCTCTCTCTTGAACTGGGGAGCCCAGAACTGGATGCAGTATTCCAGTTGTGGCCTCACCAGTGCAGAGTAGAGGGGGAGAATGACCTCCCTCGACCTACTGGTCACACTCTTCCCTATGCAGCCCAGGATTCCATTGGGTCTCTTGGTGACAAGGGGACACTGCTGGCTCATGGATAATTTACTATCTACCAGGACCCCCAGATCCTTCTCCTCAGAACTGCTTTCCATCAGGTCCACCCTAAACCTGGTATTCTTCCTCCCCAGGTGCAGGACCCTATACTTGCCCTTGTTGAACCTCATTAAGTTCTTCTCTGCCCAGCTCTCCAGCCTGTCCAGGTCACACTGGATAGCAGCACAGCTCTCTGGACTGTCTTGTCTCACAGATTTTACACACTTACCCTTTGTAGTTCTTAAAATCATCTCCATAGTCCATACAAATCTATGTGTTTTCTAGTCTTTATTTTTATCTTTCATCTGGATTCTTAGTCAGAATTTCAGTTGATGAATGTGATTGTTGACTCAGGCCTTTATCTGATGCTATTAGGGTTCCTAACTTCTGCTTCAGTGGAAAGTCTATTCCTTGATGTTTTTTTTTAAAGAAGTCTTACCCTGATGGGTTATTTCCAGATAGTTTCCAGATGTCCTCTTTAAAACATTTTCAGATTATTTAAATTGCATTCCTTGTATCCTGTCTTTGCTATTTATATTCTCAGTTGTGCATAGGCATGGCAACTAAATATAAATTAAATGCAAAATTGTACATTCAGTCTTGCAGAACCAAACAGACGAGTGCAATGTTATGTGGTAGTGTTAACCACTCTTTTTGTCTCAGCTTCCTATCTGTGATCATACAAAGCAACTCAGAACAGAGGGGAAAAAAAAAAGAAAATAGGAGGAGGTCCAGTTAAAGAGGCTGTAAACCTTCTTCCCTGCTAACACTCTCTGTTGTAGCATGTGCCTTATTCACACCATGGAAGAACAGCTATGTAGCTTCTCAGCTCTGACAATCCTGCTGGGAGCACATCCGCATCCAGATTTATGTGTGAGACTAATTACATACTGTTCTTAAGCCACTGTGAGATGCTTGGAGCCAAATAGAAATGTTATTGGCAGTACTAGAGAAAGCCTTGGATTTGGATGAAGACAAAGATGCAGGCAGGAATTTGGGCTTGTGGAGACAATGACAGGGCTGTCTAATTGAAATAGAATCGGGATTTCTAAACCCTAACACCCCTCATGTCCCTTTCCTGCATCAATTTGACAGCTGTGAAACAGGGATGTCTTTCCACATTCCCACCAAATGACCAGGCAGAGATTTGCTGGACTGCTGTAATAAGATCCCAAAGTTGCTTGTAAACCGTGAGCACATCAGTGTGATACTTCACCAGGAGATTTCTTATTTTATTCAGAGAAATCTAGGGAGTTGCATATCAAGCACTACAAAAAAGATCACCAAGGTTGAAAGCTTGGATCCAACATATGTTAGAAGTAGGTTGTTCATAAAGACTGAACTAGTTACCATGAGTACACCATATTTAACTATGTGGTCACATACTTTTCTGTTTTCTTCATGGGAGGTGAGCTTTATTTGTTTACTGGCAGATAAAACAAGTGATTGTATGTCACTGATTTATCCGTTACTGGAAAGACTCAGATTCCAGTTATCAAAGGGCAAAGGGTGAATTCCAGTGTCAGAGGTTTTCGGGAGAAAGGGTAATATAAAATATAAAGGAAAATGTTCTTCAATGCTTTGTCTGAATCTAAGATATTTTGTATAGTACTAGAGGAAGAAGAGAAATCAGGCTAGTCTACACAGAATTTGTGAACATTGGACTCCTTCTTTCCGCAAGAAAGATACATATATTAAATTTAGAAGTGGAAGAAGACATAACAGCAATAGGTAGCAGATGTGATAGGGTAACTTCTAGCATGGAAAAGCCCTCCAATGCTCTAACCTCACATTATTTTCATTTTCAAAACTTCTGAACCACAGCATCCTTATTAATGCTTTGATATGTTTTAAAACAGTGCAGTTGGAGAACAGTTTTTGTGTTTGTAGGCAAGGTCAGCTGATCACACAATTTAGGAAGGGTTTGGGAATGCATGGAGATGAGGAAGGTCACAAAATTACTGCTGCATCCTGCAATCTGACATGACATATGGGATAGCACAAATACTTTCTGAGTCGGAAAGGAGTCTTGTGTGGGATCAGTTCTACAATTCTTTCACTGAATGACTCTGTCATCATTGTTCCAGAGACCAGTTTATGATTGGTGAGGTGTGGATCATAAGCACTGGGAAGCGTGGGTTTAGTGGAAGACTGACTATACATGTGATTTTTTTTCTTTAATAAGACAAAAAATGGATACTATTGCATGGATAGTATGAGAGTTCATTGACAACTCATTGCAACTTTCCTTGTTCAGAGATACTATTAGTTATACTCTTTAGGTCCAGGCAGCCTGACCTTACAGATACTAAAAATCAAACACAGGTTATAAAATATTCTGTTACTTTCACATTTTATAAGGAAGGTATTTTAGGGAAGGTGGGATGGAGTAAGAGAACCTGCTCAGTACAAGGGTATGTACATTAGGCCAAAAAAAACTTCTAGAGTCTAGTCCATGTTTTACTTCAACCCATTGCTCTCCTGCTAGCTTTTTGAGGATATTTTATACTTTTGCGTTATGTCATTATATAGAGTTTTTTTAGACTGATTTGGACAATGATGTATTTTTTTCTTGTTTGACATTTATTTTCGTCTTTGACTTATTTCAAAGAATTTGATTTATTAATGACAGAATCACAAGTTAACCATTATTTCAGGGTCTATGGAGTAATGATACCTTGTTAACACTGTGGTTGTTCTCACAGGAATAAGCAGCCATAAGTCAATAATTAGCTAGGTAGGCTTTCACTAATCTGATAGATGAGGCACCTTGTGTCTGGCAGAGAATATATTTTCTAAAAGCTGATCTATTTTACTTTTTTTTTTTTCCCTCAGTCTGGAATCATAAAATAAATAAGCCTGCAATCAGGTGAAAGCCAACTCATTTGCAGCCTTTTTAATACTTAGTAGTTAGCAAGGTTTGACTGGATAATTTAACAATGTTTGCAAACTTCTACCTAATTAAAATTAAATAGGCTGAAACATAAATTCTGAGAAAATACATGCTCAAGCTTCATAACTTTTTATGGTCTCAATTCAAAACTAGACAAAACATATCAAGTTGGGTGTAAATTCTGCTTTATGTTACAGCTGTGACTAAAAAGCCAGATTAGAACCATAGGAATATATCCCATGTGATTCAGAAATAAGGAAAATGTGAAACTCATGAGAACTGAAACCAGCTGTTCTTCTACTTCCTTTCACTGAGCATAGAGTGACAGATGACATTGTTTGTAGAGGCTCCATCCATCAGATTTAATGACCTCTTATTAAAACTATGGCACACTTTTCTCAGGAAGTATATATCACCTGTGAGTAAGACGGAATAAAACCCAGGAAATTAGGAAGCTTGGGAAAGTATTGACTTTAAAATACTAGAAGTGAAGACAAAAAATGTTTATCAGTACTTGTGATTACATCTATTGTAGATTATCCTCTTTATTATAGTTGTAGATGTTTTGTGAAATGCTTCATATTTTTCCAAATAGGAAAAACCTAATTCTATTTGCAGCATAAAACTGTCTACAGAAATCAGTGGCTGTGAGAGAAAGGGTGACTGATTTAGCCAGTGACTGTGTTATAATAAAACCTGACACAGCATAGGGTCCCCTTGCTATCAACAGATTTTTGACACCTTGATGCAGAAATACATATTTTTTGAAAAAGGAATAAATAACAAAAGACAACCTCCTGTGCTCTCTACAGTCTTTCAAAGATGTTACAGAAGAGCCTTGCACAGAAGCCAGTTCTTCTAGCACCCTTGGATGCATCCTGATAGGTTCTGTGGACACATATGAGTTGAACTCTACAAGCAATCTTTGACTCTATCCTCATCCATTCTTGGTAGTTTTCTTCCTTGAGCCTCACCTCTATGCACAGAGACATGGGAGACCTTGTTGGGGACATCTAAGACAAAGAAGATACTGAGTACCTCAGCCTTATCTGTATCTGCTGTCGCTAAATCACCTTCTCCATTCAGTAATGTACACCTATTTCCTTTGCCCAGCCATTTACTACAAGCATAGTGGTAGAGGTTCTTGTTCATAATATCTGTGCAAGTTTCAAATGTGTTTGAGTTTTGGCTTTGACAACACCATCCATACATACCCAGGAATCATTTCTAAATTACTGCTTTATAATTTATCCCTGCTTCCTCCTATATGTTGGCTCTTTGCATTGGAGCTCCATCATGGTCCCCCTTCATTTCATCATGATGGCATCTAGAAACTATATCTCCCACATCACAAGAAAACTTTTCAACCTCTAATTCATGGGAAAGCTTACATATTTATTTATCAAGTTTTCTTGCGGAGCTGGGCTTTCATGCTGTATACTTTCATGCACTTTAAATTAGACTAGCAATGGAAACATTATTTCATCCTCTGGGCACTGTGGTCCTTATCTCCTTTGTATTGAATAAACAGTGCCCAGAGTGCTCCAAAATGTGTGCATTAACTGGCACTAACTAACAGTGGCAAATCAGTAGCAAGTGCTATGTTTGGCACAGAATTTGTAGTCAGCAATATGTTACTATATTTTTCATAAAAAGCTTAGTATCAGGCATAAAAAGCATGTTACTTCTGCGTGAGACTATTACAGGGAAACCAGCACCATTCCTGTCACTGCTCAGAATGCAAAGTACAAAGAATCTTTGCTTTGTCTGAACAGCAGTGTCAGCATTTTCAGTGAGATCTTAATAATCAGCTATTTTTAATGACCTGAATCTTACTTGCATTTAGAAATTTTACTCATGAATGGTACTATCTACTTTTTTTTCTTTTTTTTTCTTTTTCTTTTTTTTCTTTTTCTCTCTCTTTTTTTTTTTTTTTGGCTTCAAAAGTAAATGAAGGAATAAAGTGAGAAACATTCAAATATAATGACAGTAAGACAAGTATGTCCTCTGATTTAAACCTATTTTGTTAGCTGCAGTCCCAGCGGGAATGAATTTGTTCCTTTGCTTTATCTTCTCTAGTCTGTTCTTTGATTATTGCATTTTATTTTGTTTCATTTTACTTCATGAGTTTTCTTTTCATTTTATTCTGTCATTTTTACTGTTTATCATGTTTTCTTTTGTATTTCTTCAGGTTTTAGGAGCAAAGCTTGAATATGTCAGAAGAGCATTTCAGGTGTGTTAGAGAAATCATTGAAGAGAAGCTGCTTCACTCTAATGTTCTTGGAATACCTCTTTCTTCAGAATTATCTCCTTTGTAGAAAATTTTCTTTTATCCAGGGTTTGAGCCCTAGACGTTTCTTTCTCTTATATGCTTTTTTTTCGTGGTTTATCTCTAAGACATTAAATAAACAATATTTCTTTCCTTAGATTTCCTTTTGTTTGTAGAAGGATGAAGGAATTTACTGAAGCAAAGGTCAGATGAGACAGAAGGTTCCTATCTGATTTTTAAAACTAAGTCTTTCTAGAAGAGAGGATAAGGTTTCCTACCAAAGCATGATTTTCAGAATATGCTGGGCACCTGCAGCTCCTGCTAACTTCGGAAGAATATGTGCATAGTAAGTATCTCTGAAAAATTAGCCCAGTGCCCTTCCATTGCACTTCTCCAGTCTGTGCCAAACGCAAGAGGAATGCAATGAGAATAAAGGGCTTTATTCTGAAACAGGTGCATGTATGGATCCATGGGGGAAAAGAGGCAATGTCTGTGTTAGCATGACATGGTTGCCCATTTGATATTTCATCTAATCCTGGGTCTGATAGAGAAATTCAGGAATGGAAAAATTTGGTATGATAATTTGCCAGACCTTGTCTTAACATGCTTTGACTGGTTTTGAGGGTTCTTCCTCCTTGTTAAGCTGTAGCATCTTTCTAATGACCAGATGTCTCTTTCCTGACTTGTTTAACTTGTGCTTATTCTTGAAAAATACATTGTAACTATAATTCTTCTATCAGTAGTTTTTAACAAGTAGGCTTTCTTTTCAGAACAAAATGTGTGACTCCTGCATAACAATACAGCGTTAGCGCAATACAAGTGTGGTGTGATTGCAATGGGAACCCGGGATGCCTGTGGAGGAGTGCAGGGTGGTAAAAGACAAGGCACAGAATGACACTGGAGACCCTGGGGGTACAAGACTCCACAATAGTCAGTTAAAGAAATGCAAACCTGGGAGCTGAGCAAAAGTGGTTTAGGGGTGGCAAAGAGAATAAAGAACAAGGACCTGAGGTAAGTGAAACATACCATAATTACTAAACTCAGATACAACGTGAAGAAAGAACAAGGTATGAAAATGTGTAATTTATAAAAATGTATAAAAATATCCCCATCCAGAGCCTAGGGGAAGGTGAGAGAAACCATTAGCAACATACTGCTCCCAGCAAAGGAAAAGAAGAAATCCCATCATCAACATCACTCTCCTCAGGGGTACTGTTGATTCACTGCCTTGTTCTTTCTGAGGAAGATTGGCTCTGTTGGCCTGAGGATATAGAGCTGTGGTGTAAAAGAGTATATCCACAGAAAAAGTGTAGAAAACTAAGAAGTTTGGTGTAAAATTTTTTAATGATATTATTAGTGATATTTGATTTCTATTAAGTAGAGAACTTGGAATAGAAGAATGTAGAATATTTGATTAATTTTTTGAATATTAGTATCATTGTAACTGGACTAATAATAATAAATTTTGTATTTTAGCTAGATTTTAGTAGGACTAACAATAAATTCTTGGCTTAACATTCTCCCCTTTTTACCCATAAGTAAAATTAGAAAGTAACAAAGAAAAAAATGGATAATGGTGACTTAAATCTGCTGTATAACATCTGATGTGTGGAAACTCTGTATATCTGCTTTTAGCCAAAGCAAATGCAGGTCAACTTGAATTGCGGTGAATATTAATTTTACTCCATAGTGCAATTTCCTTTTGTAGATGATGACCAATGCATGAAGAACAAACAAACAATTCTCCAGTTCAGCTGATGTCTGATAACTTGGTGTATCACAGTAGCTAGAGGATTGTGTATCAAAACAATCAAATTCTAGACCAAATAATAAAAAAAAGAAAGATAAGACAAAGTATACAATGTATCTAAATCTGTTTTAAAAAGTATTTACAATTAATCCAATGAAACATTGGTATGATTTGTAATGTAATTTAAGTTTTAGGCAATAAAAATCCAATTTAAGAACTATGCAAGAGTCTCTACAGAAAGTTTTGATTAAATTATGTAATTATCAGTATACAAAGCTACATTAGCTTAACCAAATCTCAAGCAGGTCTGCCATACTTCAAATGCAGAGTATTGACAGCCGAAAAACTTTCATTCCAAATTAACTTGCACAGAAATCAATACTGAGATAATAAAAGGCATGAATTATGGGTGACAAAATTATTGTTGTGCACTTATGTATATAAATTCAGTCTTTGCATGTCCAAATTAGCCATGTTAAGACAGAACTGTAAGAGAAGTTTTCCTGAATTGCAGCAAGAATTTGAAATAATAAAATCTTTTCCCTCCAAAATGAATATGTATTTTGAAACAAATCTTCTTTTCTAGAAAGCTTCCCCAGCAAAATGACTAAACCTGACAGTCCTACCCAGGAAGGGGCTATATGATCCAATGCAGATGTTAAACATCAGAATAAAAGTAATTAAAAAGGCCTAGCACATAAAAATACCCACGATCACTTAAATAGTGTACCCCATTTCCATAGAAGTAAATTTCTACATTGAAGGGCAAGAATCAACCCAAGGGTACTGAGGGAGCTGGTGGAAGTGCTTGCGGAGCCACTCTTCATCATTTACCAACAGTCCTGGCAAACTGGGGAGGTCCCAGCTGACTGGTGTCTAGCAAATGTGACGCCCATCCACAAGAAGGGTGGGAAGGATGATCCGGGGAACTCCAGGCCTGTCAGCATGACCTCGGTGCCTGGGAAGATCATGGAACAGATCATCCTGAGTGCCATTATGCAGCACATTAAGGATGCCCAGGTGATGATTCTATAAATCAAAGTCCTTAATTGCTCATTTTTCTGTAAGCCTCTGGCTTACAGAATGTTAGTTTATTTAATGCATAAATACTCCAGATTATTTTTCCCCATATTTATTTTCCACTCATGTATCAATCGTATTCATTTGACAGGGTTCTGGAAACTGTAATCTCTTGGACTGACCATAAAAAGTGAAATATACCAACATTTTCAGAAGGTGATGGGAGAAAAGAAATCCCTACACAACTAAACAAGTAGCTTGTTATACATATTCCCATGTGCATATTTCCCTAAAGAGGAATATTATTCCCTTTCAGATCCCAGAAAGATAGAGATGGAATAAAGCAGAATCTTAGACTCCAGATCCCTATACACATATCCAACATTATATAGCAAAGATAAATTATATAGCAAGAATAAATAAAAAGATACATAATTTCTGTGGCCAAAATCAATCAGGATGACCTAGTCTAAAGCAAAAGCAGAAACTTTAGTCTACAACAGATAGTAAGAGATAAAGGAATAAAATAAATTGACAAAATCATTCTGAATGATTGTCCGTGGAGTCTGAATCCTTCTGCTACTAAAAAAAAAATAATTCCCATTCTCAATCAGGTCTTTGTATTCAGCTTTCACAGTCAAATCTTCCAGTGATGTCTTCTGACATTAGGTGGAGGCTGTGGGTGTGCCTTGCTTTGCTTAAAAATATGCCAAGAAAGCTATCTGAAGCAAGGGGGAATGGGAAAGAAGAACAGGAGTGTGCTGGAGAATAAAAAAAAGTGAATCTTTGGGCTTCTTTAATCATATATGATGCTAAACTATATACATGACTTCTACATTTTGAATCTGTAGAAATAAAGAGGTCCTTTTGTTACTCTTTTTTTACTGTATCTATAAATCTGATCATCTAGAACAGACATTGTTGTGGGAAGGGGTACAAGTATAAGGATGAAAGTGTTTGAAACCTATCTACTTAAGGACTTCAGATCTGTCTAATAAATCTGGAATAGTGCCAGAAGGTTGCTTAGCTGCCTTGGTTTTTAATCAATAATAACCACCCTCGTTTTTTTAATAATCCTCTTTGTTTGGGGTTGGATTTTTAAAAGTGTTTGTTTGTGTTCTTTTCAAATGGAGGAAGTTCAGTGACTTCTGTTTCCTTGAGGCACCATAGAGAGCCAGTAAAGTTCTTCCAGATTGAGTACCTCATTTCTAAACACTAAATAATTTCTGAAGCATGAATTGTATTTATCTTGAAAACATCTAAATTACTGTTGAATTTCTTGTACCTGGTCTGCACTAAAAACATCACTATCGATACATTAATGAACCTCAAACATTATTTTCCTAGATGACATTCCTATTCCCAAAATAGCATAACTGCCAATAAGACCAATTTAGACTGATATAAAATGGGAGTTTTCGTTTTGTGATTTATTGTGAATTTAAAAATGTTCAGGTTATATCATTGTCACCTTGTGTAAAACTTTTAAGTTTGAGCTAACCACTTCGTATTTTTAACATCAATAGAACGAAAAAAGTCCCTCCAGAAGGTGATTCACCAGCTTATTTTAGACACTTATGCCAGGCTGAGATGAATCACCCTCTGAAGGTGCCCATGCACTTTTCTACACAGCATCCCAGCTTCCGAAGCCAAGTGAATGCATGAAAAAAATTTCGGTTCAGGTTTTCATTTAACTTCCTATCCCCTGATAAGTCAAATTAAAATTAAAGAACAAAACCAATAATGGCTTAGGAAGTATTTAATATTTTTTAAATAATTTTTTATTATTTTGAGGTCAATTGCCTAATTTTCAGTTGATTTCATCATTGGGATGGCTAGAAAGAAGCTAACTGGTGAGTTCTTTATTTTAGCTGTACTGTATCAGCCTCTGTAATCAGGGCTGTAATATTATTATACCACTATTTGCCTAGTATATTTTAGGCAGTTTTCTTTTCTGAAAACTAGATGCCTTTTATTTTGAAGATTTAATGCTGTTTCTTTACTAGAGAAGTTAATAAAATTTGTGCTGGATAATAGGTAGCTTCTGTTCACATGGCGGCACTAAATCTGAAATCTTTTGGAATATATTCTGAAAGTGTTCTGAAGTCCTTTGGAATATATTCTTGTTATTTTTAACTTTTTGCTCTGATATGGACTAAGGAATCCATTGGACTAACATTATAAGCATATTATCCTTCCAGGCCAACTAAACAAAGTTCTATACTCTGAGGAGAAGCTTATTGCTAGAAAAGTAGACAAATTCAATGTTGGTTAGACCTAGGACTTTTTTTTATATTTGAATAGCTTCTAGATTTCTACAGGAGGTGGATCTGCAGCACCTCAATTACACAATTAGCTGAGGCCTTGCACTGTAAACAAAAAGCATATGTAACATGCCCAGATCCTCAGCAATAACAGAGGTCACTAGCAGCGAGCAGGACATGTCCTTTGCCAGAAAAGCAATGTTGCTGCACCTGCACTGAGTAGTCTTTGAAACAAGGGTTAATTGAGAGGTCAGCATGATGATGCACTAAGTAGCTGAAGATGATATTGCAGCAAAAATAGTCACATATGCAACTAATTTGGTGTAAACCCAAACAAAGGAAACCTTTAATAAGAAAGCAGAGACTGTGTCATTACGCGTGTGGTAGGAATCCTTTTAATTATGCCACAGTAAAGTACTTCCTCTCTGCTATATGTGGCAGATTTGTAGTCAACAGATTTGTTGCCTAGTGAATTAAAACCAGATTAGGAAAGGTTACCATTGCACGCTCATCTTGTTCTGATAAGATGTAATAAAGGTTAATTTGATCTGCTTGTTCATCAAGTGCTACTGGAATCTGTGTATGTATGCGTCTGAGTGAGAAAGAGAGAGGGAAAGCACAAAATCATCATGAGAAACTTCATGCAGAGCCCTTGATCTGGCAGTGCATGTGTATTGTCTGAACATAGAAGAGTTGCTGAAGTTAAGGAGGCTTTGCCTTTGGGACTGGAACACTGGGGTCAGATTTCATTGGATTTCCAGGTGCCAACAGATGTTCAGAAGTGTTTCTAGAATTCCTTAAGCAGGATAAGACTACTTTGACTTTGGGAATGTGGCCTTCAGTTTATCTGCAACTTTGGGTGCTTAAATTCTTTAGGAATCTCGTGCTTGCTTAAGCAGCTTTATGAACTGAGACCCAGGTGGCTGTCGCTCACAAAGCTCCCCTTAGTTCATCCTGCTTCTCTGTCCGGCTCTGCCCAACCTCTCAGAGCAGGCAATCCTCATCCAGTGCTTTTTCTCAATTCAAAGGGGGCCCATCTCTCTTTCCAGTTCTACCACGCAGTTTTAAAATCATCCTCTTCACTCTGTTTTGCTTAAAAATAAGGGATGATGAGATGACAAAGAAGACACAGTTAAGGTTACAACTTTAAGAAAGAGAAATAGCATTCTTAGTAAGAAAAAAAATCCGTACTTCCTCCAGACTGACTTCTTTACTAAAGTTATTCAAATTTCATAAATGGTAAGGTAATGATTTTCAAATAGTGGTCCACAGACTTTCAGGTTCCATGGAATATTTCTGAAGGGAAATATGTAAGGAATAGCCTTTTGGGATGATTGTTAAACCATACTCTTCAGTAATGTTGAAAACAACTGTTCCTAGGCTTAAATTTATTATCTACTCCTTTTCAGTTTTACTGGAAAATATTTATGATGTCTACAGATTAGAAGAAAAGCATGAAAATCATTACAATAAGGTATGTATTTTTAAGAAGTGATTGTGATTAGTGAATTTATGTGTCCCGTTGCATCATCATCTTACATCATTAACCTGCTGGCTCAGGGCTAAGGCCCCATGTAAAAGGGTTCCCTAAGAAGTGCACAGAAAATCTGGTGCTAAAGGAATGGTTTGCTCTGCATCCACCATATAACTGAAGTGTGTGTTTGCAAAGCAAGGCATGTGCTTTGGCATGGTACATAAAGCAAAAATACTCTACCTCATTCAGCAGAACCCTCTTAGCTTGCTCTTTTAAGTCATAGTTATAAATACACTTAACAGTATGTACTCGCAATGTATTTGCAGAGCCTTCCAAATAAGGTCTTGGCTAATTTTGCTGCTTTTTAAAGTAAATTGTGAGGAAAAAGTGAGAGAAGGCTTGATATCTTTACTATGGTGTAGCTGTGCTCCATAAACTTTTCTCTAAGGTGGCATAAAATTTCACCACTATAAACTCTAGACATTTGTGGGCTAAACGGCCAGAGTATGCACAGAACTTGTTATGGACCTGTTCATCCCTCAGATGCAGGCAAAGTGACAGAAAAGGTCAGGAATCAGGAGACTGATGGATGTCTAATCAATGTTGTCTTACAACTTTTCTGACAAACATAGCAGTAAGCTTAAGATTGAGGACTTGAGACTGAAAGAGTCTCTTTATTAAGGAATCGAGAGCTGGCACGGAATGCTTTCACCCATAAGCTCACTGAGAAAAGCAATACATTCCTGCACGTTAAGAACCAAATCTGTCTGTAAACAGGACATTGTCAGAAGAGAAATCACAGATGCCCTAGAATGCCCTGGGTTATTCACAGGATATCCTCACAGCATGTCAGTTTTAAGAATTTTTCCTTCTAAAGTAGTTTGTTGGCTCCATCCACCATAATAAAAAACCTTTCATCATACTTTATGTAATAAAAATGTACTTAAGTTTGAGATTAAAACTTTCAAAGTTGTGTTTCAGATAATCCCCTTTCAAACATCAACCTTTTGTAAACCTATTCAGCTTATTCTCAGCTATAATTTCCCTGTGATCTTCGGATGATCCTGAGAAGGGAAAAGCAGTAGCTGAGGAAAAGGACAGCATACAACAATCATCATAATTTTTTCCACATAACCTTTCAAACATGAAATATAAAGCTCATCAGAGTCCAACATTAATGCTGGCAAGAGTATTACTTTTACTAAATATGGTAAAATGAAGATGTTTATTTCACGAGACTGGAGCTGTTAGCTGGCCTGTTTTCCAATTGTGCTGTTATCTGCAGTGCCATTTCTGAAGGTTTTAGGCCTTTTACTTGGAATTTCTTTCAAACCAACCAGGACGTTGGAAATATTCACTGAACAATACCTCGAGTTTTTCATTGTTAAAAAAAAAAAAAAAGGAAAGAAAAAAGTTTTCTAGTAGCCTCGGTAGCTGTGGAGAAAACTTGACTGTTTCCCTCAGCAGTCCCTTTTTGCTCTCGTGGTGGATGGTAAACCTTGTGGTTAGACCAAGACAGAGTGAAATCTATAATACAAGAAAGAATCTAACTGTACAGTAATTTTCATGCAAGCGTTGGTGGTATAGTGGTGAGCATAGCTGCCTTCCAAGCAGTTGACCCGGGTTCGATTCCCGGCCAACGCAGGAGCATTTTTGGCAACCTCCCTTTGGGAGCGGCTGGCACGCCAGCGGGTGGTGCTGCCATCCAGAGGCACTCCGACAAGCTGGAGAACCTCCTGAAGTTTAACGAGGAGAGGGGTGTCAAAGTCCTGCACCTGGGGAGGAGCAACTTTTACAAGCAAGAGGCCACCCAGCTGCAGAATAGATTGGCAGAAAAGCATCTGGGGCACCTGGTGGACAGTTGAACATAAGCCAGCAACATGCCCTCGCAGGAAAGATGGCTGAGGGTGTCTGATGCTGCATGAGACAAAAGTTTTGCCAGTAGGTCAAGGGAGGTCATCCTTCCCCTCAGCACCAGTGAGATCACACCTGGAGCGCTGACTGTGTCTCAGTTCTGGGATCTCCAGTATGGTGGAGGCATGGAGATAACTGGAGAGAGTCCAGTGAAGGACCACAAGGATGGTTAAAGTGCTGGGTGGAGCTTCTCTGCTATGAGGAAAGGCTGAGAGAGCTGTTTAGCCCTGGGAAGAGAAGGCTCAGGGGTGATCTTATCAATGTATATAAACACCTGAAGGGAGGGGGCAAAGAGGATGGAGCTGGGCTCTTTTCAGTGGTGCCTAGTGACTGGACCAGAAGCAAAGAGCACAAACTGAAACACAGGAGGTTCCCTCTGAACATCAGGAAACACTTTCACTGTGAAGGTGATCAAGCACTGGCACAGGTTGCCCAGAGAGGTTGTGGAGTCTCCATCTTTGGACATATTCAAAAGCTGTCTGAATATGGTCCTGGACACTTGGCTCTAGGAGGCACTGATTGAGCAGGAGTGTTGGACCAGATGACCTCCAGATGTCCCTTCCAAACTCAATCATTCTGTGAGTCTATGATTCTGTGCATCAAGCCAAGGAGTCGAGCCAAGGCAAGAACTGAGGGCAAAGGACTAATACAAGATGTTAGTGATTTCTCGAGGAATGGGCATGGCAGTAGGAGCTGGGCTGAGAGACAAAGCAGCCTAAGGAAGACGTTTTACTGCAGCAGAGCTAGAACTTGTAGGTTTCTAAATTTGAGCTGATGATTAGCTGCTCTGCTTCAATCAAGTTAGACTGCTCTTGGAAAACATATTTAGTTGTTTGTCTGCTGAAGCCTGGATCCCACTAGAGAGAAAATCCTCAAATGAAAGCCTGGAAAATCCTCCAAAAAGGGATGCTGAGATATCTGGACCCAGAGGAACACAAGACGTGCACCACTTCAGACCAAGGCTGGCAGCTAGTTGGAGCAAGCAAGGCATCACACCCCATGATACATGGGCTACTAAAGGTCCATTCACAGCCAGTCCTATCAACTTCGGTGTTTAGGCTGACCTCTCAGCTGAGGGATGATGAGGAAGACAACAACAATATGAAGCTGCAAGAGGGATTTAGTTTCAGTGTCTTACATGCCCAACCCAGAGGGAAAATTTTCTGTTATTTCAACTTCATGTTATAAACCAATACCATGTATTTACCTGTCTTTGTAGAAGTTCTTCTCAATAGATAGTTCTTCTCCACAGAAATGTCTGTGTTACCCAGATGTGCTCCTTACAGTTTCTTGCAAGCTCTGGTCTTCTGTAGTAAATGGAAACACTAGGTACATTGTTTGTTTTTGTTTTGACACTTCAGTTAGAATTGTATAAATTTATGAGAGGTATAACTGTTCCTGTAGTGTGCATAATGACAGCAGTCTATGCTAGAAATAATCAAATAGTAGCATCTCACAGTCTATTAGCAATAAACTCTAATGTAACTTTGCAATCAACTCCCAGCTCAACTGCCTTCATCATTCCAGGACCAGAGTGAAAACCGCATTCAGATGCAACTTCATTATTTCTCTTTGATTTCTTCCTTCTTTTGGGAACAAGGAAAGAACCTTAGAAACAGAAGGGAGAACTTTCTGGTAATATCTTGTTCCTATCCACTTCCTCACTGCTGGAGCACAATAATAAAACAGTATAATTTTTTTCATTTCCTTTCTTCACCCCCTCAAAAAAGACTCAGGGAATTTTTATACTCTAGAATATTTTTGGGCTGTACAGAAGGAAAAATATACTTCCAAGAATCTTACAGTAATTCTATTAACACACATTTTAGCCTGAGATTTCTCTGAACATCAAAGTAAGCTACAAGTTAATTCACTTGCATCCAGCTGCATTTGGTGGTATGCTCATCATATTGAGGAGGCCCTTTTCTCTTTCCATCTTTCACTGCTTATGTCAAACAGTTTACAGAGAGGCAATATAAATTCGGACAGAGTGCTAGGAATGCCATCAATGAGTTTGGGAGTTTACATTGTGTTTGTGTGAGGTCACTGCATGTTGTCTTCAATGATCAATGACCTAGTGAATGCTTTTAAAGCCAGAGGCTACCCTCAGTGCCTTTAGTTACTCCATGTTAGGTTATGTTTTATTTGGAGGGCTCAGGCAATACTTCTCTTGCTTCTTTATGTAATGGATTTGTGGCTGTTCAGTGTTTTTTGTGGTATTTTCCCATACTAATAACAAGAAGTCAGGTGACTGGTAAGATAGATGATATTTAACCTACTGGTGACAGATGTAGCAGAGGTGAAAGGGTTATATCTATTAATAAACAAAGTTTGAAAGCCTTTTAACACCATCTTTCACATCACGCTTATCTGACCTTTTGCACATGATGACTTCCACAGACTTATAATAATTGGAAGAGGAAAAAAAAGCCAACAACTTTTTCTGTTTTTTCTCTTTTGAAAAAAAAAAAAATAATAATTACTAAGGGTTTTATGTTATCTTCCTAAATGAATGAATGAAGTGCTGGTCATACCGCAGTTATGATTCCAATTGCATGAAAAAATGTGGTAGATTTATTTTGGTCCCAGTGGGTGCTGACATTTTAACCCACTTATCTCTGATTTATTCAGTCCTTGACAGTCTGAAAAAGTGATGCATTTTGCCTGAAGGCTCTGTAGGTGAGGCAAGTTGACATATGCTTTTTCTTTCTGTTAAGGGGGTGATCTCCTCTTCAGTCCAGTAGATGAAGCAGCGGAAAATGGAAAAGGAAAATGTTCATGATAAGGATTTTTCTTCTTTTTTTCGAGTTCCTTGGGTTTGTTGTATTAAAAAAAACACCTTAGAATTTATCTCATATAAACTCAAGCTTTAAAGGTCAATTGTCTAGGTGTTCGATAATAAACAACAGAATGTTAAAAAAAGATTTTGTAGCATGGTAAAGTTAAAAGTAATCTGGGAATAATTAATTATTTTACCTGTCTATGCTAATAAAAAATTCTCAGAACATATATAGTTATGACTCTATCTTGCTAAAGACTAGATGGAAATATATTTTATATTTACAAGCTTAGACAAATTGCAACACATTTGCTAGCGTATGGGCCATATCCCAGGGTCTGAGGTTTGGTTTTGTGCTGCACCAATGACAGATCCTGGTCTAAAATTTACTGTCATTGATATCATATAATTACCATAAAAAGGGTCTGATGTTGTATTTCTGGGCTATCTGTGAAGATGGAAGTAGAAGAATCCAAGGGAAATGGAAATGAGCAGGATACACTCATAATATACTTGTAGAGAAATGTCTTGCTTCAGTAATTCTGGGAGAGGACAGAGTCTCACCATCTCAGCTGGGAACGCACACAGAAGTTTGCTTTTCTGTATCTTGAAGATAAGAACCCTGTATTCCTAGCTAACATATGCCGCTGCTTGTTTTATTGCTACCAGCTTGTACTAGTCCTTGTAATAAGTCTTGCACTTTTAAAAATAGATTCATATATATTCTCATTTCTGCAATGCTTCAGGATGCACTTGAAGGGAGAACCAAGTAAGCTAAGCTAAACTGAGACCTAACTTAGGAAACGCACTCCTCAGGGGGCACAGAGCTTCTCTTCCAGGGCACGAAGCGTTAGCTCCCTCAGTAGCTGATCTCGCCGTTGGACTCTGGCTTGCTGGTGACATGTGTTTTCTTGCCAGTTCAATGTCAAGAGGTGCAGAATGAGAAATGCAGAATCAGGAAGGTAGTTTCTTTTACAAATGGCCGTGTGCACAAGACTGCCTCTTTAGCTTTACGGTAGTTCAGTTTTGACTGGAAATCAGTTGAGTTTTTGAAAAAATGAAATAAACTTAGTCAGACTTCTGCTGCTTCCTTGTCTCATCTGTAGTTTAGAGGGTGAAAAACAAGTGAAAACTTAAAGCATTTTTTTTGTTTATACCCCTGCTTCTTGTAGACATTTGAAATATGACAATGGTAATTTGAGCATAAGGCCATCTAGATGAAGATAAAAATAATTAATGTTTTATTCTACATAAGTTACCTTAGAGACTGGCACTTCCATATTCGTGTAAAGCTAAATACTGGTTTAGCTGGGCATAATGGGGCACCAACTGCCTGACAGAAACAAACAGTAGCACAAAGAAAGCCAAAATCCTGAGCAGGTTTCCACTTCATACTCCTGTCTCTCAATTTATGTATTTCTTTTTCATCATGGAGTAGTCAAACTACTCCAGAGTTATTAAAGTTAAATGGCATAATCCAGTTTCCAATTGCACAAGGACAAAATTGACTGTTGATGGACGACATCCATGTAAATGCCTAGGGCCTGATCCAAGTCTCCTTCAAGTCAAACAACACACAGCCATTGTCTCCACTGGAAATTGGCTGTGACCATCAGCTGCAAGTACAACCAGAACAGGAGATTCTGTTTTCTCTGTTCTGTGTGCTCAGCAAGCCCAGGTATGAATATCCATTTGGGAGACACTTTAATGTGTTATTCAATTAGTAATTAATTTTCACTCCATCCCAGAAAGCAGTGTTTTATTCTTCCTTGATAAATAAACAGACTAATATGTCTAGAGGGTTTCTCAGAGAAATAAATCCCTCTCACATTATTTTCTCTACATTTCTGTCTGATGCTTCACAACAGTTCAAGTATAGTAACTAGTCTCAGTAATTTTTTCCTGACTCATATTGAGTCTTCAAACAAGTAAGAAAATGAAACCTGAAATAAGGATTTATGTGCCCTGGATGGCATGTGTTAATTTTTTAGAGGGAAAAAAACCAACCCACATTGTGCTTAACTTTTTCTTATGAAGTATTCCCAGTCACAGCACTGCTTTGTTGCACATATTTCTCTGACAGCCCAGAGATTGTCCCAAAGAAAACATAGCATTAATCATTAGATTCTTTACTCATTCTCTGGTCAGTTCATTGGAACTGGGATTTTTTTGTATTCACATAGGAAAACTAGAAGTATAAATAATGCCATTGTCAAATCATTCTTTTTTCTCTTTGTGCATTCTTGATAATTCTAGAAAAACTGTAAGACAGTGATCTTTGTTAGCTGCCATTCAGAAAGCAGTTTTTTAAGAACAGCAAATTCTGTTATCTGCAATTTCTTTTTTCCAGGTTCTGAAATTAAGGTGTCTGTGTCAGTTAAAGGAAGTTTCTATAAATTCCTTGTATTAATATAGAACTTCATATTTTTACAGCTTCACTTTAGGACAAGCTGTTCATGACGAACATTTGTACTCTGCAGGGCTTAATGAAGACTAAGATCATTTCCCTTTGGAGACTCACGAATAGGAAAAAAAAAAAAAAAAGCAGCTTCCTTAAATGAAATTAGGTTTAATATTAAGTAAAAAAGCATGTTGGCTTAGGTGCTTCTACAGCTCCTATTACCATAATGTTAGAGCAATTCAAAGTCTTTAGCGTATTCTGTGCAGTGAAGAACTGTCATTTCCAATTTTGCAGATGGGGAAAAAAGGCAATGTAGCTGTATTTTGTGTCTCTGAGGCATAAAAAATGCCAATTGACTGCCTCAGGAAAATCTGCAGTAGAACAGCTACTTGAATCCTGGCTTTCTAATGGTGTGACCACTGGACTGTTCTTCCTCTCCTGCAATTGGAAAAGTTATTTTAAAACTGCAAATATACCTTTTGGTACCTCAAGACTGTTTCCCTTCAGTAACTTCTACCAGCACCTTATATTCTGGCGCTTCTCTCAGTTGCCTTAATCTCTCCCTGTGGCTTTGTAGACACGTCCCTCCATTTCTTTCTTTCTACCCAGTTCTAACTGGAATCTGGTCCCGAGCTTCCCAGCTTGCCTTTCAGTGTTGGAAAGAGGAAAGGACAGATCATTAGTTCTCAATGGTTTTCTCAGCAGGTAATCCTAGCCAGATAAATTAGTCCATATTTAAAGCCCTAGGTCAGAGGGCTTTACTTTGTGGACAGTGGGAGGGTCTGACTTTCTGTGCAGCGAAGGCAGGCCCTTAGAGAATGCCTCAGCACACGCAATGCTTTTGCTGGCAATTAGACCCAATTTGGTGTAAAATTATAGGTCTTTGGACGAATATGCTGAAACAGTTATCTCTACAACAATTTTGTGGTACAGACTTACATTCACTACAGAGCCCTGTGAATCCATGAGAGATGTTTATGGGGAAACAGGGTTAGAAACATCAAGCTCTTGGCACTCTAATTAGATAGAGATTGTTTTGCTGACTGTGGTGTTTAAAGCTGCCGGTTACCATTCGTATATGGTAGAACTAGTAACCCATTAGGGTCACAATACTTTTGTGATGTGGGACTCCCTCCAGATTCTGGTGGTTTCACAACAGAGAGGATCGCCCTGCCTGCAGGTCATTTGGGTGTCTCTCCAGTCTCCCATTGGGGTGGGAGAGGGGCTGGGGTGACAAAAGGAGTGATGGAGCTCTTTCTTCTCCGTCTTCCTTTCCATCTGCTGCAATGTGAGGCCTCATTCCAGTTTTTACCTTCCTGAAACCCTTACTCATGTTGTATATTAGTGATACCCACCTAGGAGATCCAGTGATATTGCAGGGTTAAAAGAAGTTAGTAGCATGGCATTAAGCAGCCTGAAAAATCTGTCAAAAAATCTGGGTAAACAAATACCTAGGTCAATTAGACCTCACTGAACTCTGTGCTGCCACAGATGACTGGCTGCAGGTTTTTGGCTGGTTAATTTAAAATCGTATCCTGTGTGAATACACTATACTGCTGTTACATGAGGGTAAACTTAGCCAGTGTTTAACTAAACTATTATGTGTTGTGAATCCGTCCAGATAATTCAGTTTGACCACCAGTATGGAACAACTTTTCATTCAAAGGCTTTTGTTTTACATTCTGTATTAAGTTTACTTAATATAGATTACCAGATACTCCAGGGAAAATCAGCTGCCATCACTGTTTAGTTTTGTCTTTGCAGAAATCAAATTAAATAACATATCTAAATCCTTAAAGCAAAGTGGCAGTGTCTGTTCTGGATCCATTTTCACTTGCTCAGCACTTCTTTTTAGGAGAAGAAACCTCTTCTTGCTTTCTTAGGAATTCACTAAAGATCAGTTTAGATTCACTAACAAGGGAGCCTGGTGGAAACTCCATAATGTTCCAATTTTCCACTTCTTCACCACAGATGTATTTTCTACCTATGGTGATTATATGCATCAAGATAGATCATAAATGGTATTCACTAAATTTAATTTACATTCTTTCATATATTTCCAAGTTAACTTTTGATTTTGATGGAAAAAGACATAGCTTTAAACCCATCAAGCTCTCTTTAAAAAAAAGGCAAATAGTTTTTTTTTAAAGCAAATTTATCTTCTAACTGTGAAATATGAATAGAATCTTTATGGACTCAACAGCGTCAGGATTTCAGTGATGCATTGAGCTAAATACATTATTTTTACACCTCATGAAAATGAATTTAGTCAGGTCTCATCCTAGCCTTGAGCATAATAACCAGACACAGTTTGCCAGAGATATCCAGATACAGTAGCTTCAGGAAAGGATTACTGTGCTTTCAAACTGAACAGTTTCTCCTGGATAACATATTTAAAGAAACCCAAGGTTTTTCTGGCTGATATGAAACAGCAGGCTAAAATGGAAGCTCTATCAGAAAACACCTATACTATACTGCATGACCCAACAACTGCATGTCCAAACCTGGGCCTCCTGAAAACTGTTGTCTGTAGTGTCTTAATAAGATACCACAGATTTTTAATATCAAGAAATGATAGTCTGGGAACCTACTTACCTTAATTCTTAAATGAGGCTTCTAGATCAGAACTAGCACAGGTTCCTTTTGGTTTTTTTTCTCCGCAGGCATAAAGGTGAACCTCTGTCATATTTGCCATTGTAAACAGTGGCAAAAAAGGTAACTGTCTATATTAAAAATTAATTTTTGGAATGCATGAATACACTTCAATTGGCTTTCAAGTGATCAGCATGAAAGACTGATCAGCTTTAACACATACTCTGGAAAAAAATGAGTTTGGAGATTTCAGCAGCAGCTGGAAAGAGCTGCTATATGTATCCAGCCAGCTCTGGAGCCAAAAGTAACTTTTTTGTGGAACATGGACTGAAAATCTTTGTTTTAGCTACCCTTACTGACCTATGCCAAATGATTGAGGAAACCCAACCCTGCTAAATGATGGAAGCCTTTTCCATACCAGAATGGCAGAAAACAGATTCTTTAGGTGCCAACATTTGCTGTAAAACTGACCCATGCTCTTTGCAATGACATCTAGATGCCACCTTCCCATACTACCTGGAAAAAAAAGAAAAAGTAGCTATTTCACTATTTAAAGAATATGGATATATAATTAATCTTTTTTTTTATACTGAACTAAATTTTTCTTTTGGAAAGAAGGAATATGTTTGAAAATATGACATACCTATTTGTGTTAGATCCTCAGTGGGTTTAGATCTGTGCCAGTCCACTGAATAGAGTGGCACAGATTTTCTGAGAACTGGCACTTTAATTTTAAACCAGTAGTGAGAACCTGCCTGCTCTCTAAATTTATGAATTATTGACACAGAATCAGTGAGACTGTGCAACAGCTAATTGGCCCCTCTGGTCCGTTCTCAATGGTCCTGAGAAGTTCATTGGTTTCAGATAAAGGTTTTTTTGCTGAGCTGTAGGCTGAAATATTCCCAGAGTTTGAACAAGTTCATGTTCTTTGTTTGCTTTTTAAATAGCACATTTCAAGGCCAAGTCTTGGCAAGGAACAATGAGGTCAGGATATGTGCTTGGTAAGGAAAAATGTGAGATTTAGAATTGGCATCTAACATAGATTTGGTCTTGAAATACTGTATTTTAAAAAGCAGAGGTGGAATTTCTACTTAATATTTGTGGCTGTAGATCTAGGAATTTATCTATAAAGCTAAGAGTGTACATCTTTAGAATTATCTAACTGTGTATTTACATACCTGTTTTATTATTTGTGTATCAAGTACTAATGTTGCACTGTTATACTTCTTAAATCTCTCTCTTAAATACAGTTTCTTTGCCATCAGAATTGTCACGTTTCATCTGGGGAATTTTTCAGCAAAACTAAAGGTAAATTGGCCAAATGTTTCCTCATATAAGCCAAATTAAAAACAAAATTATTAACTTAGTCTTTCACAATAAAAATGGAGAAGCTAAATTTTACTTTGTGTTACCACAGAAACCTAGAGTCTATACTAGGTTATTGGTACCCTGACATTTTGTGTAAATCAAAGTCTGAGTTAGTTATCTAAATTCTGTTTTATTCTAAATTTATTAATTATTCTAATTTACTATTTACGAATCTAAATTCTGTATGTGGGGAGAACTGAATGCTTCCAAATGGGATCCACAAAGGCCGATGCACTAAGCAGAGGTACTGATACTAGGTACAGTAAAAGTGGAGAAGCTTGAGCACAGCTCTGTTGAAAAGATCAGGCCTTTCTAACTGGGTAGCCTTCATGGGATTCAGATAGATGAGTTGCCTTTCAGAATCAGCCTTAGCAGCTTAATTTAAGGCCATCACTTTTAAATTTGAAGATTGTCAGAGAACATTCCATTAAAGATACAGACTCCTGCAGAAAGACTTCAAGTTTAAAGGCAAGGAGTGTGCTTTCCATAATTGCTTTTCATAATTTTCTTAGAAATGACTCTATAGTCCTTCAAATTGAAAACATACAGTCTAAGATGACTGCAATTCTGTCATATTTACTCACCAAATTAAAATCTGCTTCAAAGGAGAATGAAGAAATATATATATTCATGCACCAGGAAAAATTTGCTCAATTCAGAAAGTCTAGCCTTCTTATTATAAGTTATGACCAGTTACAAATATTTCAGAAGCCAAATATTACACATTCTCAGAAGACCCTAGTCAACCATTTCCATATTTACTATTTATAACCTTTCTCTTTGACATCAGCAGGACCATGCACAGATGTAAGTAGACACACTAGTAAATGCCTTGGCATGGTAGAGAGCTAATATGAATGAAGATTATAGTGACTGCTTTGAAGAGAAGTAAAATAATGGAATTAAGAATTAATATATGGCCTGATTATTATATAAAAATGAAATTATTAAGCAAAAAACCTGTTTTATTTTATTTAACATATATGTTATATTTTCAAAGCTGTTGATATGGATACTCCACAATTTTGATAATATGTACAATTCTAGTCCCATTCTGATACTGTGAAATCTGTTTTTTAGGTTTGGTGAGGAGAGCAGTCTCTTCCGTAAGGACATCCTTTCTGGGGTGTTGGCAGAATCAGAGCACCTCTCTGCTCCTGGGAGGTTGCTCTTCCATCTAACTGATATTGTACCAACACTTCCACAAGGAAGACTGGGCCTGAAGGCCAGGCCAGAAAGTGGGGAACCTTCAAAGAGAACCTGCATGCCAGTCATTTTATTGATGTCATGATTTGCAACAAGTCAAACCAGCAAATGTTCACACATAATAGCATTATGGACATCGGGTTGTTTTTTTTATTTGAGATATGACAGATATGAAGCCAATATCAAGAGCATTTTTATTAAAAAAGAGCCAGCTGTTTAAAGCAATGAGCTATTAGCTTTTCGTGCCCTGACCACATGCCAAATTAGGTTTAATACATTCTGCCAACCTAAATCCCTTTGGCAGTTTCAGCTGCTCTAGTTACTCTTTGCTTCTCCTTCTGAGGCCAGAGTCTACCACTGAATGTGCATGTTTCCACTGACTCGCATCCAAGGGCAGATTTTGGCTGCTGGAAATGGTTGTGTACTGTAGTGCTACTGGCACAGAATTTATTTCTTCCATCCAAGGGGTAGCTCCATTGCACTGAAACTATGATCCTTTTATTCATACAGGGTACTTGGAAAAAGGAATAGGGAAGAGGAATAGAGAGCAAGGAATAATAGAAGTTTGAATTATGAAGCCTGCAGAGAACATTTGACTGTAATAGGGTCCTACTGACCTTTCTAAAATTGAGAGGCTGTGATGTTTTTACAAACTGCTGACATTTGCAATCTTCAAACTTTGGACAGTCATAACCTACAATTAGGGGCTTACTAAGGACCTCCTTAGGAAGACAAATTCTTGATGAGACACAGATGCTTGTCGGGACCATACTCGTGAAAAAATCTAAGGAGCTGAACTTGTGTTCTTCAAGGCATCTTCAGGGTTTTTGGAATTTCTAGTTACAGTGCTGATGAGTCTGTGACGCCATAGACAGCACAAATAAGAGAGTATGTTTATTACTCTTGCATAGCATACTTATCACATTTTGCTGTTTCCATTCTCCTAATTAGTGATATGTGTTTGCTTTTATGGTTTTTTAAAGGCAGAGAATTCTTGCATGTTGGCTTATATATTTTTAATAAAGCAGAGTGCCTGCCTCTCCTGTCACTTGCAACTGTAGAAATCTTGAGTCCTAAAATGACACAAAGTTTGTGAGCATAGACGGCCTTGATGGGATATCAAAACAAATGAAAGGTGAGAATGTAATCATTTTTACTAGGAAACTGAATAATGAAAGGGGATTAGATAGCAGGTGCTGGTGGGTGGAGAAATAGGGAATATGAGAGTGCTATAGCACCATCTGTTCATGCTGTTCTTACACCATTAGCTGGGTGTTTCTTTTTCAGACCTCCAAACATCTGGCTGTACTGCTGGGGCTGCAGGCTGCACCCTGATTAGGAGAAGGAAGTGCTGGTTTTGTGGTGGAAGCATTTTGCTGTTTCCTTTCCTTTCTTCTTACATACCTAGCTCCCACCTCTAACTTCAAACTCTGTCCATTAACTAAAACCCAAGAACGATTTATGCAAATTGCGCGTTTGCTAAAGAGAGTACATTGAACAACAGCAAATATAAATGTAGCCTATGCTTTGTTCTTATTAAAACCATATGGGAACTAATCTCTGATCTGACATAATGGTCCATCTTTTGTTTGCAGTCGACTCTGTTTCTGGGTATCACAACAACGCCAGAGAAACTGCCACGGACTGAGACTTCAACACACTTGATGCTGCACAGCCTCACATCAGAGAGGTCCTTGTCTCAAAGAGCTTACACAAGCATAATATTCACCTGAGAACCCATAAATTTCTTTATTCTTCTATATGCTGAGTGTTTGGAGATTTTTTCAGCTTAATAATCAGAAGACTGTCAATAATAATAATAAATAACAGTAATAATTCTAACAACAAAAATAATAATAAAGCTGTCTCTAAGAGGTTTAAATATTTTCAGCATTCAAAAATTCTTCTAGTTTCCTTC
Organism: Calidris pugnax; assembly: GCF_001431845.1. Lineage (NCBI taxonomy): Eukaryota > Metazoa > Chordata > Aves > Charadriiformes > Scolopacidae > Calidris > Calidris pugnax. The sequence continues at coordinate 12,582,449 of NW_015090864.1, read as the reverse complement.
TTTAGAAATATACATTTTATGGAGATGAATACACCTCTATTTCTTTTAAACCTTCACTATTTCCTTAGCAATGACACTTAGCTAGTCTCCTGTTCTCCATACAGTTTCCTATAAAAAGTATATATTACCATAACCTTTGAAATGTCGTGGAAAACAGGAGTTTATTTCCAGACTTAGTTCCAAAGTAAAGTCCTGCCTGGGAGCTAAAAAATATTTCAGTGGTGAAACACTACTTTGGTAGCTAGGAAAAGCTTTTCCTACTTTTGTGCTTTAAAAAATACCTTCTTGTCTCCGATTTGGCCATTCTATAAACACCATTGCCTCTTAGTGACATCTGCTGGAACAGATAGCATTGAAACACGTTCAGGTTTCCTCCACACTTGCTACCTGCCAGCATTTAGCTTCTAAGGGAAAAAGCAACTCACCGTGTATTTCAGAGCAATACTTGGCCAGTTCAGGTTTGAATTTTTCCTTATCCCACAGGACAACTGTTCTCCACCTTGTTCTTGTCCTTACATAAATGGAACGGCCCATATGCCAACATGACAAAGATCCAGAAAGTTATAAAAGCTTCATTGTAAGGCTAAATCCTTAACAGAGATTGAAGCAGCTTGCATAAAGGAAAAGAGAGGAAGTCATTAAAATAATGAATCACTCGGCAGAATCCAGTTTTTCTACAGAGCTTATGCAGCTTTTTTGCAAGTAGATTTACATTTTCAAGATTGTCAGTTTAAGCTATATCCTCCACATAGCTTTTCTTCTTCTGCTTCTTGCCAAGAAAACCAGCTGGAGGGGGTTTGCAACGAAATAAGATGGGAAACTTTTCTCTCTTTCCTTCATGACACTGTGCACATCTCTTTACAACTTAATATTGGGTCATATTGCGGCTGTAACTCTATTATTGCACATTTTGATATGTCTTGTACTTATTGTAGACCAGAACATGAGTATTACTACATAAAACTAGAGACTGATTTGTTTCATAACTGGATCTGGGCCCATGTGACTAAGATTATAAAGTCAAAAATGGAAGATGAAGATTTTTCCAAACCTTTCTGATTGCTTTATGTTCTCGTGCAAGTAGCACAAGAGACTGATCTCTGTGTAAATCAGTGATAAGATACAGTGTTTTACCAGTGAACTCAGGAATTTGCTCTCCAAAATTTTATCCTTTCCCCCACTTTGTCAGGTTTTGATTAGGATAAACAACACCAGTTTAGAGCAGATAACTCTTTGCCAGCTAATGTTAGGTAACATTAATAACTTTCCTCAATGACTACAAAAGCTAACATTACATAACATGTATACAAACTTTTAGAAGAAAAACAAGAGTTGTAGGTGAAGGAAATATCTTTCTATTAGATCATTTTCTATAGCTGGGAAAAAATAACCAATTTTTGGGTACGCAGTCTTTCTTCATGTCTGAAGTACATATGAGTCCTCAGAATGATCTGTATCTCTTTCCATATGCTTCCTACACCACCTTCTGCTCTTCATATATGACTTTTGTACTTGAAACTCATTGGCTTTGGTAAGTGAAAGCCAGTATTTACAATCACCTGGTTGTTATCACCCCACTTGGCAAGATGCACTGGGTGTTATTTTACACTTTTTTATTTTTTTAACATCTACAGATCTGATCTGTAGATGTTGGAAGATTACAGTTTGTTCACAAGAACCCTTTTTTCTGAGGTTTCAGTTAGGAGTCAAATCTATCAGGGATGTAATCCTCTAGACTGCGCTGGCATTGTGTTAAACTGATTATATCCCAGGGACTTTGTCAGGAAGTTTGAAAAAGTAAAACATGTCACCATATCACTTGGATAATTTGTGCTATGATTATAGGGAAATTAACCTCCAGCAGAGGAAGAAATTGCTATAGGAAAAGTAATTGGATTCCATTCACATAAACATCATAATAAATGAAACTAACTAACTAACTAAACAGATGCATTTTTTGTGACAATATAATTTGAATTCTTTTACATAGATTCTTGACCATTACTGAGTCCAGAACCAATGCCCTCTCTACTGAACACTCCTATTATTAAAACTTTCTGCTGTTGTACTGTTTGGGGTTGCTTTGCTTTAACTTAGATAGCCAAGGTTGAAGTAAGACTCCCAGGGTTTGCTTCTTGGTTGGTTGGGGAAAAAAAAATATATCTGCAGAGTAAGATTTAGTTCATTGCAAGGCAGGTGTGTGAAAGGAGGGAAGTGACATACCCCTGGAGGTACCTAGACTGTATGGGTAGTCTAAGGGGATCAGTTTAGACTCTTAAAATTAGGTGAGGGAAACTTCCCAGGGTGCTCTCATAGTAGATGACCCTTTCATTATAGAAAAGACAGGAGATTATCAGTCATTTTCCTGTAGGTACCAGTTTGAGAACAAAATGTATTTTTACTCCAAGGCATGGCTATATATTATAGTCAAGCTATTTAAACAGCAGGGGTTTTAGCTGCCAAATATATACTTAGGATCTCAAGCAAACTTTTTGTAGTTTATGCTGAAGACCACTTCCCGTGCTTTTATTCTTCTCAACATCTAAGTTACTGAGGCTTAACTGATACCTGACTGAAGTACAAACACATCTATAGGCAATGATGTGTATCATTAAATACCAGCTTCATGCATCAGAAGCAAGACTGCTGTAAATAAGCTTGTAGCTTATTTTAAAATAAGCTACAAGAGCATGAGCTATTTTTATTTTTTCAAAAATTGATGTCACAATTATTGATAAGTTCTCATTTTGCTGATTAATTTCCCTTAGAATTCCTGACATGTTTTTAGGTTGACCACAGCACTGTGCTGACTACTCTAAACACTTTGCACTCTTTCTCCAATCCCATCTGAATTACTTTATCAAGCAGGAGGTCCAGGTAGCAACCAATAGGATTGTCTTTTGCAGATGCAGAAATAAAGAGCGATCCAGATGCTCATGTTTGAGTATTCCCCAGTTTTCAGTTTGGACACAGATTTTCTGTAGGAAATCAGCAACTTGGCATCCCTTGGCAGAAAGCCCTGAAAGTCCATTTTGGCAGGTGAAAGACAAGTTCTGGAAGGATATAATCCTTGAAGTATCCTCTGGCACTCTGAGTAAGACATTAAGCTTTGCATGTACCATCATATCTCCTGTTTGAAAAAAAACCCAAACCTTTCTTTTTCCTTAGCTTTTGAAAACCTAAAATATGTTTTGTATTATTAAAAATACATGCAAAAAATACATAAAAAGACCTGGCTTTCTTCTTTTACATTCTCACTATGAAGCCAAATGCTGAAGATTTTCCTGGATATCACTAATGTAATTATTACAGTTTGAAGAAAGTGCCTTACAATTCATGCAAAGGTGTGACTTTCTTCCCATTGAAATTCAGGTAATGTTTCCCATTCATTCAATAGAAGCAGGATCAAACTTTACAATTATTGTAACTTTGTGCAGTTGCACATTTATTTTCTAGAGTTCCAAGAGCAGTTTAGGTGCAACATTTTAATAACAACAAAAAACTTTGCAGATTTTTATATAAAAGATATGTTTTACCATAGATGATTAGCTCGATTAGTATCTTTCTCTCTCACCAATATAATTTAGAGTTCCTTATGAAAGGAGAAACAGAAGTGATAAGGCACCTCCACATTTTTGTTTGTTTGGTTTGTTATGTTTTGGAAGAGAACCAAAGCTCAAAACTGAGGAAAAATGCCTGATTGGCATTTACATTTACTAACCTCCTCTTTCAGCTTCAAAAGAATGACAGGATTTTGTTTCCTTTGTTTTTGTTAAAATCTTCTCATAAAGAGAACAATATCAAAGACATGAAATCTGACTTTCTACAAGATTAAATAATTTTTGGTTCTCCATTTCTTTCAGATACATGCAGAAGCTTTCCTCAGTTACTTTCTGTAAGTAAACCTGTTTTTCCACTTACTGCTTTCCATTGTAATCTAGCAGGTGTGTTGTTTTGTCACGCTGACCAAAAACCTGCTCTTACCTCCTGTTTCACTACCTTTAAAGCTACCTTTATGAAATCAGAGTTGATGAAACACACACTGATAATTTTATGACAATTAGTTGCACAAAATGAGTAATAGGGTTTCAAGTTTTGCTTTAAAAAAAATATATCCTATTAACCTTGAAAAGAAGATTTGTTACAATCAAATTCCAGATTACCAGTAATCAAACTTAGTCAAGTACAGTCTGAATGTTCAGAAGAGGTTATGAAGACATACACTATATGAGTATTTAGACATGCTTGTAGTCCTTCCCAGTCCTTACAAAATCCTTAGAGTGCTTAGCAATGTAAGGACTATTTAGGTAAGAGTGCAGTGATCCTTATGTGATGACTGGGATAGGAATCAGTCTCTCTTGTATACATTTGAAGGTGAGGGTGAGAAGGAAGCCAAACAAAGTACGTTGGTTGACTCATCTTCCTGGACTGAGAAAATATGCTCTCAGTCAACTGGCACTTGTAAAAACAGATTTCAGAATGGATTACACAGAGATTCATTCTGCATGCTTTCGTCCTTCCTTCCACCATTCCAGACTTGAAACAAAAACTAAAGAAAAGCCTCTTTACAGCACTAAGGATGGGAAACAATTTTCATTTAGCTACTGGTAATTTGACAGTTTTTCTTGACATATTTCAGGTTTCTCATAGGGCAGGAGAAAGGGAGCATTGACAAGGAGAGATACTTGAGTACTTCCCTAACTCTATGGAGATTTTCAGACTAGACCATAAAAGGGTAATGTTTTCTTTCTTTTGGACTGAAATTATCTTGGCAAGAAGAGAGCAAGTGACTGTTCTCTGGCATTTTGGACCAACTTCATCTTTGTGGTCAATGCACTCAAATCAGCAGCTCTTTATCAATACAGATGAATTTAACTCACTTGACTCTCTGCAGCCAGTGCAGCTTCTTTTGAATGCCAAGCAAAATACAGCTTTAAGAAGGCTCAACATTTTCTTAAATAGCTAATTTTTACCAGTGTCAACTTAAGTAATCAGAACTGTGGTGAAACATACAAAATTTTTATAATACAATGTTGTCAAAATTAACATAAAACCCAAAACCCCATATCATTAAAATTGTAATAATGGTCATTCTCATCCAGCAATAGATTACAGATACCAAACAAACTATTATGCCAATTTATAAAAGGCCAGTATGTAAATGGATGCTTAAAGAGAAGAATTCCAAACCAGGTAATTTTATCATGCCATTACAAATGAAAAACATAACTATTTTAACTATTTTATCTTATAAAAATGCTAGGTGATCATGATACTCTTACAGAAGCCTGCAGATTGCATAGTTTATCCTCCTTCCTTTGGCAAATAAAATAATTTCTTATATTTTCATAAAAAATGGGGATATGGGGATATACAATCATTATATTTGTCCCTTACCTGTACCTCTGCTTCACGGTATTTGAATTGTATGGCCGAAGTAGCTTGCTTTCCCAAGTCCAATGTAGATCTGCCACTAGAGAAAGTAAGTGAGGCATAATATAGCTATGTTTCTTTTGGAAGAGAAGTAGCAAAATGGAAACTAATAAATAGCAGATTATCTAACACAGATTTCCAGCATCTGCTTTGTTGTATGACAATCTGCTTCTCTGAATTCTCCACCTTCTCATTCAGAATGTCACCGTAATGGAAACGTTTTGTGTATTTATTATGTATTTAATTATTAAATGATTCCAGCAGATTCCAGGATTATTTAAATAATATCTATCACTTCATCAGCTGATTCATGCTCTGGCTAACATAATGGAGTGCAAGCAATGCACAGATATGTTGCAAGGAAGGAGATTCAAGAATAAAAGATACAAAGAAACAATGAGAAAATCAATAGTAATTAGAATCAAATTGAATGCATTTTTTCCACATGCAGAACTAGGACTAAAAAGCACATAAATTGACAGTCAAAGATTGGTTAATTTGTAAAGGTATCTTTTTTTTCACAAATTTCTCCTAACCAACCAGTGTCCCTGAAGCTGGAATTTCCCACATAATTGGGATCCACAGGTTTCTCATTTTGCATCCACAGAGAAAAAAAATTAACATCAACAAGACACAAGTTAATTACAAAATATAGTCTCAGTCATGGTAGCAAGCAAATTGTCAGTGGATTTCAATTCTTTGTTCATTAAAGTTAAAAAGAATAATATTGAAAGATCCCACAATAGAAAGAAGGCATTCAAGAAATATTACAAAATCCCAGAAACTTCCTATGTTTAGGTGACTGCAAACAACAAGCAATGTTCCAAACAAAGAAAAAAGATTCGTGAGGCTGTGATAGGTCATCACCTCAGAGTTTATATGTGTAAAGTTCAATTAGATGTGTTTGTCTCCTGGGTGAATTTTGCGAAGGTAGAAGTCATCTGACTTGCTATTTTGCAAAGTCTTCTGCTTTATGTTGTGCAGTTAATTTTGAGGTTGTTGCAAGTTTTCAATCCATGTGTTTGCCTATCTTCATTGTAATATTATCAACTAGCTATCAAGTGGCTAATTATTTCCAAATATTGATATACTACTCTGTATTGATGTAATATGTTCCTGTCTTACAAAGGCAAATCTTGTTTTTTCTCAAGTATCATTATTCATTTCTACCTTCAATACTTCCTGGTTTTCTTGCTGTGTAAAAGAACACTTATCTATTCTTATGAGTTAAAAGTATTATTACGGATGTGAAATAACTTCAGACAGAAGTTGAGGACAGAACTTCATTTTCAAACTTCCTGAAGGGAAACCTTTTTTTTTTTTTTTTTAATGACAGAAATTAACTTGAACTAAGTTGTTGCCTGAGTTCTGCTTTCTAGTATTTTGACATGAGAATGATGCATTACATTGAAGCTAGATCCAACATGACAGTGGAAGAGGAATTAATCTCAACCTGGTTAATTATTACTTTCTTTTATTCTTCCCGCCTTCAGTGTATGAGTGCTTGGCAAGAGAAAACTCCAGGTAATCCTGTGGAGGTATTGTTTTTTACTTCAGACCATAATCTGAATTATACATGATCAAATACCTATCCCATAGGATGTAGTCAGAGCTTTTGGGAGGTTTCTGGGTGTATTATTCTATTCCGTCGATATTTTTCTCAGTACATGTGAAAACAGGAATTGCTCAATTGGATCTTACTTCATCATTCCAGAACCTTACCCATATCAACTGTCTATACCTGGTGCTTCTGAGAAGGGTGACATAACTTCACAGAAACAGCAAGTAATCTGTTCTCCCATATTAGATCTTAATTTCTAATAGCTGCACACAAAGATAAATGCTCCTTTTAATGTTTTGGGGGATAATTATAATAATCCAAGATACTCCTGATACTCTGGTGCATGTTTGTTTTCTCAGACTATTTCAATGTACTTAAATTCTTGAACTCAGCAACTTTCCTGTAACAGGTATTCTGCATTTTAATCTCTTTTCTAAAGAAAGCAAAGCTAGTTTCCATTTTCTGAGAACAGGTTTTTTCTTTAATTTTCATTGCTCTTTTGTTCATCCCCTTCCTTTTAATCAGTCTGAGAAGGGATAACCTGTGTGAATGTAGTATGTTGGCTGAAGATACACCTCTGATATCAATAGAATTATCTTTTTGTTTATTCTCTGCTCTATTCCTTATATAACTTCATGTTTTGACAACTTTACAATTCACACCAAGCAGAGGGTAACAGGACTCAAACAAAATCAATTAACACTTCAATTTTTTCCCATACTCCATATGTTCTTGTAGTACAGGTACAAAAGCTGGTATTATGAAAAGACAAGACTCTAAAATTAAATTTTATTTACTTCTATGCAGTGGGAACCAGTAGTTTGTCTGAATGCTTCTGTAGTGGAAAAATTTGTGATTAGTTCAGTCATAAATACGAGTCCTGCTTGAGTCACTAAGGTAGCCAAGATCAAGCCAATCCCTGTAGCACACTGAAATTTCCTTGAATTTGCATGAATTCTGCTTTGGTTTTGGGAACCAGTGTATTGGTGAATATGTTACCTAGAAGACATAGTTTGAGTCTTGAAGTAGTTGAAGGAAATCAAAACCAGCTGATTATGGTGGCTGCAGGTGAAGCCAGATTATCTTTCTTCAACATATTAGTAAACGTCAATCTGCTTTTGAAAGTATCTCCTGATTTTCTTCTACCAAATTTAAAATCTGACACATCTGAATGATCAACACTAAAAGATTAATGGTAGGATTTCTTTCCTTTGTCACTTTCCAAACCTCATGAATCCAATAGGTATTGAAAAGATCTGTAATTATTCTGTATATTTTATATAATGTATTATCCTCAGAAACTGGACATACAAAACTTGCAGTTTTAAGAAATGCCTTTGGAAGGCAAGTTGATGTCCACAAAGTGTCAGGCAGGATTTTATTACTTCTAAGAAGGATGTTGTAATCCATAAACAGTAGAGTTTTCTATGTCAACAAAAGAAAATCTAGCTGCAAGTACATAGAATATTATTTTTGTTTCTTATTGTTAGTATTGTGCCTAGTTGGTTGTGTTTATCTTTGTTTCTAAGATATTGATAACATTAAAACCAAATGCTGTCCGCACTTGGATAGGTTTTCATCCTTTGTTCTACTTCTTATCACCTGCAAAACTATTCATTATATATCTGTCTGGTAAGAGGTAAAGGGTAACAAGTATTTGCAGAAATTCCTTAATTTTATGTTAATCTGTGACTTTTTAGAGCAGAGGTTTATTTCATGTGGTTAGACAGTTGTCCTATCCTGGTATGGACAAAAAAACCCCTGTGATGTGGCACCACTTAAGTCAATAGACTCTTCATTGATTTTGGTGGACTGGATCTCCTTGGTTTTCTGGGTTCACAATTTTTAGAACTAGTTGAGAGACCTGATCCATTTTGTAGTCCTTTCTCTTACCCTTATCTTCCCTTATCTTTTTCCCTCTCCTTTATCACAACTTGATTTATATTGTCATAATAAGACATCATGATGTTAATTTTTTTCCACTCCCTCTTTCAATTGTCCTCTGTCCAGACAGAATAGCATTAATTATGAATATACTGAAGTTTTGTTTAAATCCATGCAATTGATGAGAAGAATTACTGAAGAACATCTACTAGTGTGTCTCATGATGAGAATGTGTGACCAGGCTGGGGATGCAACTTCACTCTACTGCAACTCACCATACCTCAGTGGCAGAGATTTAATCTGATAAGCACAAGGACATTCACAGAGTTTCTGAAGAAAAGAACAGGGTCTGGGAAACAACACTTACCTAGCATGAACATGCATTTTATTGAGACAGATTAACTTTCTCTTTGAGTAAAAATAATTTTTGTTCAACGCTATCATCAATTAGTGTGATGTGACACAATGAACACAATGGATTCAAAAAAGTATTATCTCACTAATGTGCTGAAAAGGGATTTTCTCTTCTACATGTTTATTCTGACAGTAAAAGAAAGCCTAATTTCACCTAATGTTAGCAGCATAAAATTTCAACATCTATTGGTCCAATCCCTCTACAGACAGACCTTATAGAAAAAAATCCTTTCTACTGTAAGCATATGGCTGCAACAGATGTATGATTCTTTAGAAGTACAATACTCTCTGCATATATATATACACTACTCTCTAGGGTATATATATACTACAAAGAAGCTATTTTAGACCTCATGACTAGAAACTTTAAAAGGATTGAGTTAGCTGAACACTTTGGTTTAGATTAATCCTTAAAGCATAATCGTCTGCCTACAAAGGTACAAGCCTCTTCAGTAGCAATATATTTATGGGAATTTGGTGGATGAGTGCTGGGGACAAGGAAACAAGACACCCTTAAAAATTGGGAAGGGTTGCCAGTAACCTCCCAAAACTCTGTGGTTTCATATTGATGGCTGTTGCTGATGCTAGTTGCTCTTGCATGCTCCCATACAGCTCATGATTATTAATGTTCATACTTTAGGACAGAACTGTAGAACTCTCCAATCTTAATTTATTTAATTTATAACTTATTTCCAATTTGAAAACAAATAGTAAAGATATAAAGACACATTTTCATGTTGGGATTGTTTTTCAGGTTTTTATCTTGAAAGAACTTTCCCTTTCAAAGTCTTTTTCAAAAGATTATAAGCTTGAAAAACATGACAGTCTACCATTTTAATTTTTTTTTTCTTTTTTTTTTTTTTTTTAGTTTTTTTCTTTTTTCCTGGAAATTATGTTTCTCATAAAGCTCTTTGGATTTTTCAGTCTGGTTTATGATAAAACTGATTCTGAAAGCTGTAAGTATAGTGTAGTTGAAATTTCAGTGTCCATATATTGCTAGTTTTGTCTGAACTATGCAAGCTTTTGACAGTACTTTGCCTCTGCCATTCTGAAAAATAAAAATATTTAGCTTTCAAAGAAGCATAATTTCCACTTTAATTCATATTTTTCTCTTATACAACCACAGTGAATCAGAAATGCACTTTGTGAAATAAATGAAGCCAGAGACATTTAATGTTTTTATAGCCCAGAGAAGAAATATACAGAAATACTTAAATCTTTTCTTTTTAAATGATATTCAGTGCTTCGAAGGAGCGGTTTCTTACATTTATTCATCTTATTTTTGGCTGCCAGAAATGAGAAAGGACAAAAGCTGCAATTAAACTCTACTGTTCCATGAAATGAAAAAAAAAAATTAAAAAAAATTAAATCTGTACAGCTGTTTTCACAGACTGCTTTGGCTCCTTGAAAAAGTTATTTACACTCTTGTGTTCACAACTATATTAAATCCTCAAAATAACTATGTTGACTGCCTACTTTAATTCTTGTCATCAAAATTACTTAAAAGCTGCTCTGGTAGCGTAAACAATTCTTCAAGGAATTTACATATTCCGCAGCATGAGGAAATCCATTTAGCAACACAGAACACAAGACGTCAACACTTTTCAATCACATGCTAATTAAACTGAACTATATGCTTGCAGAGTAAATGTGAACAACATGCATAGAGAACAGCAGCCTCAACTACCATTTTTTTCAGAGTGGCTACATTTCAGTTCTAGTCTCTGATTCAGTCCATGATAATTTGAAAGGGACACTTCTGAACAGTCACTATTATTTTATGGAAATCCATGAACAATATTCTGCTTTGCAAACATTTCTGCTTATAATTTATCTTATTTTTCTTCATAAGCATTGTTTTACTTAAATGCAAGAACCTTTGTTGATAGTTAGCGCATATATAAGCATTGCTATTTCTTTTACTCAAGTTATAATCTTCTGGTTTTGTTTGAAAAAAGCCCTTTTAATTATCAGGTCTCTAGCAGGCTCCTCTTTCATCCTTCCCTGTCTCTCTAACTTCCTTTTCTGTAAAAGGTGTAATTTTATGCTGTGTAAGAACTGTTTATTCCAATAAAGAGCTGATTTACTTGTTCCTGAGACCTGATTATGTTGACATTAAAGTTCCTGTTATCCTACTTCAATTATATAATTGAACTTAAAACTTAGACTTGGTTTAAAGGAAGTTTAATTTGAGATCCTGTTGAGTTATAAGCTTTGCTTGGCTTCACATCTGTGAATAAAGACAATCCTTTGGTATGGTTTCCTCATGGTCACATTGAATTTATATATCTTTACACAGAAATATTTTTTTAATTATTTTTTTGGGGGGTAAACGGGCAGCCAACTTTAACAGCTTTGTTCATGGAGAATAATGGAGAATAGCCAGGTCCTCAGCTTGTCTCAGTTTTGATTAATCTGCAGGTCTGCCCAGATCTGCTTAGAAATGCCTATGGGCACTATGCCTCAGGGAAAAAAAAAAACAACAAAAAAAAACAAAAAAAAAGAGAAGATTCAAAGCTTTTCATTTATAAATTGGCATTGTTTCCATAATCATATTGTTGCTGCTTCCTCTTTCATTTACTGCTGTCCCTTGTGGAGCCGTATGTTGGAAAAGTTCTCCATTGCACAACAAGTAATCCATGCTGATAAATGTTCACTGTATGTTATTTACCTAGAGAGAGCATTGCACAATTTTCTCCATAAGTAACTTAAAAAACAAGCATAAACAGGGTAACAGTTCACAGTCAAAGTCCTCCACTGGACAATAGGAACCCTGGAAAACAAAAGAAAAAAATCTTTGCAAACACTTCTCTTCTTTAAAGGCTATAAAGTACTTGTGCAGTTTAATTGTGTAAAGAAATAGAACATTGTACTCGGCAAAAGCAATGAATAAAAAGTATGAACTTTTATGCCTGACAGCTGATGTGTAGTAATTAATATGGAATATGAAAAGATACAGTAGCTACCAGAGTGAAGACATAAGGATTGATTTTAGAAGGTGAAAAGCATCCAGGTCATTAAACCTTCCAGAAATTCTCAGCAATCCTGAACCATAGGTGTTCAGATACACATGACTGGGCCAAGGAAGTCAGGATTTTAGCTTAAAGAATATGTATCAGTGATTCACTGTCAAGAAAAAGCACAAAATTAGCTGTTCTGCTGGGATCTGTCCAGATCTGTTTCTACTCAGGCCTTCACCAATGACCTGAGTAAATAGAAACCTGTGTTAAGCCCACAAGCGGCATGAATATGAAAGGGACTTTAACATACATTGGAAAACAAGACTGGAATTCAAAATAGCAATAATAGACCGGTGAAACGGTTTGAGAAAAATAGAATGAAATGGAATAAAGCTCAATGGAAAGTGCCAAAATTAGGAATCATTGACTACACAGTGCAGTATGCAATAAAGAATCAGGCTTTGATTTACTTCTTCAGGAGAGCAGATGGAAGATTAAATTTAGAGCTGAATATGAGACTCATGTTAGAATGGTTCCAGCATGAAGAAGAAAGAGAAAGACAATCATGTTAAAAACTGTTGTAGGAAGGAAAATAGTACTCTTTTCTCCAGACCATGACAGGATGAAATGTGCTTAAAATTAATCAAGAAATAGACGTAGTAGGTGTCAGAAAAATATCCAACTGGTAAAAAGCCTGGAAAGAATACGCAGAGAATTGTACAGTCTCCAACATTGGAGTCTATAAAACTGAAGACACGTCTTTGCATGTTACTGAAAGTGATTCCTTATACGGGTCCAGATGAAGTAAAAAGGCGACTTTTTACAATTCTTCTTTTGATTTCTTGTTGGAACAGAGGCGTGCAAAGATTTTTTTTCTTCCCCTGAATAACAACAACTAACAAACTGTTAAATTAGAGAATCACATCCATATTAAGTTGGAATTTGGGTCAGGCCTAGGTCTTCCGTGTTTTAACAAAATCTCTTTTAATATACTTATATTAAATATTAACTCAAAGTTAAAAAATTGATACTACTCTAAAAAATTAATTTCACAACATTTGTGTGCTTGGATGACCAGAGATTTTTTCATCCCCGCAGCACTGAATGAAGGCAAATTCTTTAAATGCCATTTTATATAAGGTCTAAGTTTCTTCTGGATTCTATCATGGCTATTTAAAGCTTAATTCTGACTAGATAGAGTCTGAAAAACAGTTTTGTAAAAGTTTTACAGCATCTGGTTCTAACAGTACTGTTTCTGGCACATTAAAATTCTGCTTTAAAATAATAAAACCAGATTAATGCCCTGTGCAGCTACACTCACTCCATTGAAATTACACCAAAAATTAAGTTGGCCCAATCCTATTTGAGCAGCCCCAAATGAAGTTTCCCTCAGCTACCCAGAGAATCGGGAGGGGAGAAGGGGGAAAGAACAGATGTGGACTCATTATTCCATGGGGAGTTGTTTGTTTTTCATGACATCAAACAATTACGGAGAATTCAGCTGTTCTTAAGGCAGCTTTATTTTAATTGAATATACAATTACATAGGAATGTTGCTTTGGAGTGGCACTGCTGTTTGAGAAAAGAATAACAATCTACAGGATGGTGGAAACACATTTAACAGGTAATGCTTTCTTTTAACACAGCACCTCCATATAAATGAACAATACAGTCTATTTTTAGAAAAACTCCAATTAGCTCATGTGGTTATTTACATGGATAGGATTGTGACAGCAAGTCTTTGGACTTCTGCTGGCATAGAATCCTACATATGTGCTACTGACACATAAAAACTACCTTTGTGATCTTTCTACAATCAGCTCCTCTCCTGGATCCCTGCCAGATCTCTGTAAGTGTTTGATGTTTTCTCCATACCCTTGGGGAATACCTCTCATTCACATTACGGCTACTTTACATCATTGTAGCATTATAAAGGACCTTTAAAATATCACTCATGGTGACACTTTCCTATGTCTGTATGGTGAAAAATAACCTTAGTGCTCATGAGAATTAAATTTTAAATAGTGGGGAGGAACTTTTCCCACACATTCATGGCTAGGCCTGGGAGGTGTCTACTCCACCAAATGCAAAGCAGAAGGAATACAGTCCTTTATGACTATGGACCAAGTTGATAATGCTGTAGCAATCACACTATGTCTGCTCAGAGGAAGCAGAAAAGAAGAATAAAACAAAAGGAGAAAACAATTTTTTCAAGTCAGATATGTTACAGTTTCCTTTGGACTATCTGCCACGGGTTAATCTATTGTGAGACACCAACTAACTGGCTTGAGGTCTTCCTCTTGCAGAGGATAAGAGCCTCATGAAGCTTACATTGTGTCAAAACTGACACCATTTTTACCAACAGCATGTGCATAAGAGTTCATGATAGGAGACTGAAGATTCTTGCTTTTTTTACTGTTCCTGGCAATATTTTAAGTCACTCCTCTAATATAGTTATGTTTTTGCTTTCATTGTTTTATAAATAATGATAATTCTAAAATTTTACTACCTAAACATTGCTTTCGGACAGCATGTTACTGATGAGACTCTTGAAAGTTCAGTGGAGTCCAAGATAATTTAAAAAAAAGTTAAAATTGAGGCTATCATAGACGAAAATGGATAGCAAGAAGTATGTTTTTCCCCACAGCTTATTTATTCATGCTGCATGTATCTTACAGAACCTAAATTCCTAAAATGTTATAGATACTTGCTTCCAATAATCTCATTAAACCATGTAGCATGATGAGAAATAGATTCTGTGAAAAAGAGTACTGTTACCTAATAAGAAGAATGGCTCTCCAGCTGTTTGGACATATGTAATAAGTAAAGCCAATCACTTGCCAATAGCTGAGTTCCTCAGGCCCAGAAGGTAACTACAGAGACTATGAAGTACTGGAGTATATAATATGAGAGACAGAGAGGAGAGCATAGCTATGTGAGTATCAAATCTAGCATTTGGTTCTGCTAATTTCAACTTTGCAAAATAAAATGTAAGGCACAAGTAGTAGTAGTAGTAGTAGTAGTAATAGTAATAATAATTAATAATATTAATAATAATAATTTTAGTGACCAGTAGAACTAAAAAAGCAGAGCTTTATTGTTTTTTGTGATCTGTAGGAGTGTTCAGCAGCATCAAATAAGATGCAAGGTCTGACCAAAGCCTTGATTTCCTATAGTGCTGATGTCTTTCCTCTGCAGAGTCCTTGTTACCTGATAAAATTAATGGTCATTTACAGGTCTTTCTTCTCTACTCAACCATGATTTACATAGAAGATGTAAAATATATTTGAGCTTGTGATTTTTTTGTCACATTAAGTTAAAAAATACTAGTAGCATATCAATCAGCAAACCATCAGGATACCGACTTCAAACTCAGTGACATAGTTTGATGTGCTAAGGGAAATAGGCACAAAACTCAGTATCAAACTAGAGTACAAAAAACTGAGATAATTCAGTAATAATAAAGATGAGCACTTGGTGAAGATTCATATGTTCATATTTGTCTGTCTATCTGTCTACACTATCTCAAGCGTTTTTGTGCATAACACTTGCAGAAAAGTGCAAGTGTTAACTATTCTTAGGAAATTCTCATACTGATCTTGTGCTGAGATATTTCTGATATACATATTTTCTGGGATGACTGTCTCATGGCAAATCCTGGTCCTTAAGTACTCGCTGAAATGCAACCCACACAAAATGCATATCTATTTTTAAAGCTTTAGTGTCTGGTATCTCGGCTGTTGCACATTGCAAACTAAACACCTTATGAGTATTTTCTGGGTAGGGCTGAAATCAATTATGTTCTCCAGCCTAATTATATGCACAGACACATTCATATATTCTTAATATTTTTCCTTGAATGAAAACTCGATAGCTATGACAGATTAATGTATGTTGACACAGACAACTGCTGGTTGACCATATTGTTCTCACAATTGGTTGCAAAACAGATGATAAAAATATAAAATTGTTTTGTCAGCTGTCAGTCATGCTACTTCAGCCTCCACAGTGAACTGAAGTTACAAACCTTTCAGGCCCTGTAGAGAAATCTGAGTCAATGCAAACACACAGAAAGTTGCTAAGCTAATGGCCTTCGTTCATCAATGCCAGTGTTTAACTAATGCCCCAATACAAGGTCAGGAAAAATCTCTGCTGGTATTCTGAGCTGATATACTAATGAAATGCAAACTGAAAGTCCTCTTGTTTCAGCAGTAAGGACCTCATGGTGCTCTTTATTATCAGGAAAGGGACTATGACTACTGACCAAGATTTATGTCATGCTTCCCTTATAGTCAATGTAATAATAATGCCCTATTGCCTTCACTAATGGATGTTGTACACTGTGAAGAAAAAAAAAAAGGGGTATTTTTACCAAATAACTCCTCATATTTACCAGTTTCATTGTATGTGAATTCCGTGTAAGCTTTCAGTTTTTAAATGGGATGTCCAGAAATCAAAACATCTGAAGAAGCTCAGGTATTACTTATCTAAGCAAGTTGGATCGGGTGGAACAATTAAACCAATTAAGGGTTAAGCCCAACAGGTATCAAACAGTTCTGGAGGTTTTTAGAAGTTCTATTAACTTTTTCATTTAGAAAAGCAATAGCTCAACAATATTTCTCCCACACTACACTTCTCTTTTTCGACTGCATCTAGAAATTAATTACACAAACATAACATGGCTTTTCAGGATCTCCAACTCAGATGAAAGCAAGCGATTTCACCAGAAAAGTTGTTCCTGGAAACTTTTTAGCTCATCTTGCAGGTACCAAAGAAGAATTATCAAAAAATCTAAAGGCTGTTTTCACAAAGTCAGCCTTAAGCAATTTCTTGTGTAAATTTTCACATTTAGTTACAAGAATAGCTACATACATGCATACCAGTTTAAATAATGTGATTTTCCACACATACCCAAATAACTGACCTCTGTGAATGCTTTGGATATTTGAGTCCACAATCCAAATAGGCACAAAATATGCACATATTTTGGCATAGCTGGCTGCAAAGTTCATTAATTATTTTTACCCTTAATTACCCTGCACACTTATCAATCAAAATAACATGTTTTGTTTGACCGGGGCTAAAGTAAGCTTACAACAAACTTCAGATTTTTACCTGGTGCTTTTCCCCCCCCTTTCTCATTGTTTGGATTAAAAATCTTCTCTAGGTGATGTGACCTTTGAGGAAGATGCCAGAGTCTGTGCAGGAGTTAAACCCCAGGAAAACCTACAGTGTTGGATTCCAAGGGCATTAGTGTTAATGCTTAGGACTAAGTAAAGCAAGGAACATGCTGAGCCCTATGAAAACACCAATTACCTTAACTAATAATAAAAGTAAAACAGTTTGTGGGAGTGAATGGAGCATTGTTGAAATCATAATGACAGTGAAGGGAAGTGAAAAAAAAGCCTATCTTAGGATGATTTACCTCTGAGTAAATAGTTTGTTCTTCATTGCATTTCTTGGGTTTCTGCTGAAATCTCAGAGAGATTCTCTCTCATGAGATCAACAGCAAAGATTGCTTGTTGAATAGAAATGAACATATTTCAGAAACTAGTATTAATAACATTGCTAGAAGGCTCTTCGGTCAGAGCTCAGGGAGAAAAGAAAATTCCTTAATTGAAGACTAAAAACTAAAAACATGAATGGGTTTTCTTCATGATATGACATTAAAATAATTTTGTATATCTTCAGTGCTGAATTCCACTTACAGTTATGTGCGTGTTGCACCTTCTGTAAGCTAGTAATGCAAAACAAAGACATTAGTTAGACTGCTATGGATCAAAGAAATGTCCACATCTCCCCTTCCTCTTTTTACTTCACAGATTTATTAAGACTGAGACTATTCAGTGTTCGTTTTCAGATAAACTGATGGTTGCCTCGATTTTTGTTTTTAAACCTGTTTTTTTCCTTTTCTTCCCCTGTTAACCATCTACTTGGATACTGCTGGAGAATATCCTTTCAGTCAGGGTATGCTTTCAGCATATGTTCCCTAAGCTTGCCCTCTTTTCTACTGATTTGTTTCAGAGGACTGTTGTATTTACCTAGGATAGACAAATACTCATCAGGACTTTCCATCTAACATTTTTTCCACTTGTTCTTCTCTTTTAATGCATCCCAAATCTCCGCACTATGTTCTTAGTATGTATTCTGTGGTTTTATTCCTGCACTGTTCACCTTTCTTCAAATGCAACACACTCCTGTAAATAATTCTCTGCAGCTTACTCACCAGCAGCCATCACTCTTTCAAAAATCAGCACTTTTATTTAAGCCAATGTCTGGCAATAAAACCATAACAGAGTGACATACAGAAATAAATTGGGTCTGAAAACAAATACCATTTCAGGCATAAAGAGAATACGAAAGGCGTGACAGTGTGTTGGACAGCAAAGTAGGTAAATCACTTTTCCATGTTTCTATTGAGAGAACAAATGTAAGAGCTCTTGGCAACTTCTTCCTTAAAAAAAAAAAGAAAAAAAAAGATATTTTATTGTTTATTAATTGCACTTCAGTAGAGTCCAGAGATGCAGAAAAGCCCTGATTCCCAAAGGCTTAGGTGCTATTCAAATAGACACTACAGGACACCTCCATTCCAACAACAGGCTTGATATATTGCAACATACATTTATCAGGGTGCTTTTGGCAAATACTGTAGACTACTGTGTGTCTATTTTCAGTCTATCAGTAGTGAAACCTACCAGTAGTACACAAAATTATGTTGCCATACACCTAAACAAGCATGAAGAAGTAGGGCTTGTCTAATCACAATGCTCTGCATCAGTTTTCCTGCTATGTGTATCGCTCATACTATGGAAAGGATCAATAAATGAATATGATTGTGGTACTGCATCTGTATAAAGCAGGAGGAGAGTTCTTTTTGTTTCTGAAGTCCCTAGGTCCATGAAACATGAACACAACCTGGGGTTCAGTCTTTTGGGAACGCTTGACAAAAAATGTTAGTATAGAATTCGCATAATATTTTTTTTTTTTACGATGCGTGAAGGTTAGTAATGTTGTTATGTAGAAATAACAATTTTAAAGGCAGAGGTGCTTTTCATAGCTTGAGTTTCTCCCCTTTGTTTTGCATGCTTCTGGATGCAGAATGTGAACTTGGCTGCCTTGAAATTATAGTTAGACCAATGCTTTGGAATGTCCTTCAGGCACAAAAATCTGCCTTTTACAGCAGCCCTCAGCACTGTACTCCAACTTATTTGATTTTAAACTAATGCTAAAAATCTAAAGAGAGCCCCCTTTTGGTTTAAACCCCTCTCAGGCCTATATTGTGTTTCTGTCATAGGAGTGATTCTGAGAGGCACTAATTAAAAGTCCAATGAATGTGTGAGGGTTAAACTCACAGGCTCTGCTCATTAACAGTCGCTCACCTAAGAATATTTTGAGACTTCTTTTCTGTGATGGGAAAGAAAGGAATAAGACTAGACAACACTTAAAAACTCACAATTTATTACACAAACACACATTTCTGTTGTATTACTAGGCCTGCAGTGATGACAATATCTAATTTAACAAGAAGATGCCTCCCCTTCCCCTGTGTTTCTTCTCAGAAAATAACAAAAGAAAACAAAAAAATCACTAATGAACACCCCTTCCCCCAAGAAATAAGGAAAATCAGAACCATTTTGTTAATTGTCTTTTTCCTGCTGTTTCCATGGTAATACTGGCTACTAGACTTCACCGCAGAGTGACAGTCCAACAATTCACACACTACACCCTTTCAGGCACAATGAATGGCTGTGAAAGAGGCAGAACAGGCACTATTCAGGAAACATGTGATATCTACTCAATGCACTACCTTTCATCCACATTTTCCAAATTGCAGTTAATTTAATTCTAAACAAATGGCTAAGGGGTACAAATGAGGATTAAAAGGAAAAGAACATCTTGAGCTCTAATGGGGACGGTTTGTGTGAAGAACAATATAGCACTTTCTTCTGATGCCAAGGCTGCCGAATTGAAAGATGCACTTTCCCTCTTCTTCTGAGGCCTTAATTTATACTCTATACCAATAGTGAAATAAACATGGCAGGTTGGTTGTTTTGGTTTATTTTTTGACAATTTATGCAGATTTGGGCTTGTCATTTGGAAACATTTTTGTTACGTGGAGATGTAATTTTGATTTTCTTCAAATGCCTGTATTTTTCTTCAACCCTCCTGTATTTTTCAAGTAAGACAGCTTTCTTTATGAGGCCTCTCATTCGATCTGTCTCTGAAGTTATTGTTTTACGTCCCATAGAAAAAGCCATGACAAATACTTTCAGGTCACCTTAAGAAACAACAACGGACCTTTTGAGGATGTCAGTGC
The DNA here is from genome assembly GCF_001431845.1 of Calidris pugnax. Taxonomy (NCBI): domain Eukaryota; kingdom Metazoa; phylum Chordata; class Aves; order Charadriiformes; family Scolopacidae; genus Calidris; species Calidris pugnax. The sequence continues at coordinate 12,561,881 of NW_015090864.1, read as the reverse complement.
CCGGAAGGAAATTATTATTCACATTAGATTTAATGACAGTGAGACCTTTCTTCATCTGATTCTTTTTATTTTGCCATGTAAAGAGTATTATTTTTGCTTAAAATTGATCAATGACTATCTTGAATTTTGCCATATTCAGTTAGGCATGAGCCAAGATGCTTTAAAAGTTCCCATATTTGATAAATTTTAGCATGATATCATAAGCACTGACAATGTGCCAGATCTTCTAATGATTTCACTCTCTATGCCACATGCAGTTTGTGTTGAGAATGTTGATGTTGTTAAGGAAAATATTGCAGAATAGCAATATAGCTTTAAATCTAGAGTTGCTTTTCACTGATTTTTCACTTTTTTATCTTAAAACTTGAAAATTATTAAAACCAACAACCTATGTGAAATGCTTCCTACTCAGGAGAAATATTCTTCAGTTCAGCCATATTTTTGTACAACTGATGTAAGCAAAATGGCCCTTTAGACAAAATTGCTATTAATTTTTTTAATATAATATAATAAATAATTTTTACTATACTTACTTCTTTTCCAGTTAAGAATACTTCAGTTTTTAAGAATTTGTTACACACTTACCAGATATGCCATTTTTTTATCAGTGAGAAACAGCATTTGATATTGTATTGCCAATAAACAAAAGCACAGAAAAGCTTCAGAAGACTTTTCAAGTTTTGCAGATAATTGTGTTTTGACTTGTAAATGTTTTCTATTGTTAGGTTCAAGTGACCATACTTACAGACTCAGTTACCTGCTATGTGCAAATAAAATTTTCAGATAGGATCAACCATTTCTTGCCAAGGCCTCAAACAGAGCTGCATGGTTTTACAATGTACCTAATATGACACCAGTCTGTCAGAATATTAAGACAAGCTGAAGACTTTTAATGACTAATTTTGAATGCAAAATAGTGTTTTTAATAACTACCAAATATATACTTTTTTTTTTTTTGTAGCAGGATCATACTTTAACAGCAGAACAGCATTTTAGAAATCCTGTTGAAAACAATTTTGCAGAATTTGTTTGAAATAAGCACTCAAGTTATTAATTACATTTTTTCCTTTTTTTACATGAAGTGACAGAATATCACTATAAAATGCACTTGATCATAAGCAATAAAGTTACCTGAGCTTGGGTCCCAAACAAATGTTTTCAGAGATGTAATGCTTCTAGAAAATGTTAACACTAACACTAGTGAGGTAGATTCATTAATCACCCTTCAAAAGAAATCAGTCAATGCTATGTCAAAATTTCTTGGGTAGTGTCACATTGTTGATTTTAACACAGAATGAAAAGTTTACAAAAGTATTGCTTTGCTTTGCAACTCCCCAACACTTAGTCCTTTATGAGGGGTGATAGCATACTTAAACACCTTGTATGGTTTAGGTAGCATTAATAAGCTTAATCAGAAAACTGGCTCCCAAAGAGATACCACATCTCTGCTTTAAAGTCTGTACTGGTTTTGGTTTGTTAGTACACAGTATTAAAAATTCAGGAGGGCAAGTGTAGTGAAGACAGAATTGCACACATATTATTATAACAAAGGCAAATTTTTGTATTGAAAAAGGTGCCAGAATTGTACTACAGTCCCATGTAATTACACGTTCTTGACCACAGCAGAAAGTGACTTTGGTATGCCTTTCAGGGTCATTTTAGAGCATGTAATCAAGATTTTAACATATACATTTCTGAAAAGGGATGGAGATAAGCATGCACATAACAGGTAATCAAGTCGGAGCCTGGAGGCCTAACACCTTTAGCCTAGTCTGGACAGATGTGCCTGTGATAAACACTTTCTTATGGAAGGCTGATGTTGGTGTAGTTCAACATGGAAACAGTTATCTCTAGATTTCCCATGGTCTACTTCTGAATAGCTCATGGAAAGTGTTTCTGCATGGCTTCCCGCCCTCATCCGCAAGATTCTGATGCCCAGAGGATAGTTCTCATCACACCAGGGCTCTGCTTAGATGTATTCTCCATGCAATCCCTTGAAAGGAGAATACTAAAGATATTTTCTTCAATTTCAACTCCTTTATCCAATAAAATTCAGAACATCAGGGTGGAATTCAGACAAAATGTTTCATTCTCTTTCACTGCCACCACCAAAACTCTGGTCACAAGGAAATGCAAAAAAATAGCCTCTTTCCCTTCAGAGCTGGGTTCAGTCTTGCACAAATGTTAGCCAAATTCCAAAGTTTAGGAGCTTTCAGAGGAGGATTGGCTGAGCTTGTAGTGAAACTTGAAAGCGTGTAAGTATTATCAGGCTTTTGATCTTCATTGCCAAAAAACGCATGCATTCCTGCATGATAGATATTGCAGAACTGGTTTTAAGGTATTAGGGTTTCATCATACATGAAGAAGTCTTTTATTTTCCCCTTTTTGATTTCTACTGGAAGTACCTGAGAAGGTAAAAATCAAAACATTCAGAACCATCGTCTCTTCAGCAAATCATGTTGCAGCTAGTGTTTCTCTAGAACAGCATTTTGATTTTCATAGCAGAAAAAGAGAAGGAAAAAAATGCCAGCAAAAGTAAGAAACCAAGTAAGTAGCGAAGCTACTAAAACCAGCACAGACAACTAAAGCAATTGTCTGGAACTCTATCTACAAACCCTCTATGCTTTTGCTATATTTACATTAAAGTCATTGAAACACATTTGCATGCCAATAAAACAGTGAACAGACAAAGATTTTCATGCCTCCATCAAAGTGCCATATTCCAAATTTAGCTCGAAATTCTTTAGCAGATCAAGCCTCAGTAAGTTTTACTAAACAATTTCGTTGCCTCACCTCAGGCCTTGGTTTCTGTTTTTCATTTCCACTACGGCTTGTTTACTCTTGACAGAATGACAGACATTCCTCCCTCCACAGGTCACGGCTCTATCAGTGTGCTGATCAGCCTGCCAGGAATATCATTACTGCAACCAACACATTCATTGGTGAGTTAACATACCGTTCATGTGAGAGATATTGGTCCAGTTGCACAGCTGATGTAAATCGGTGTCGTGGAGCAACATTGATTTACAGCAGCTGAGAAGCTGACGCATATCATCCAACAGCAAAAACAACTCCAGTCATCCAGTGATTCCAGTATCTCTTTCCAAATATATATTCCCACACAGAATAGAAGTCTGTTGTCAGATCGTCCAGATATGCAGTTGTTTGCCGAATGTTCCCATTCCTGGAGTATATTCTCTCCATTTACAAAACAAATAATACAATAAGACATTCTAATTTATTTCTAAATAGAGAAGCAATTTGTGGAATAAAGTTGACCAAGGCATTACTTTATTTTTAGTCTTATTTATAATAGGAAAGCAACAAGAAAGCAGCATTGGTAGAAAAATGACATTTAGTTCTTCCCTCCTCCCCTTTTGTTTGGGCACAGTATGTAGATTTGGGGATCTTTAACTGCCAAGCCCTCCATCATTCTCAGAGGGGTTTTTCCTGACTGACCTAAGCCTCATCCTGGTTCTAATATAAAGCAGCTGAAAACCTTCTACTCTAAGGAAAAAAATAGAAACAAGGCAGAAGATATTGTCACTAGACACATATTTGCTGCTTGTAAAGGAGATATATAGCTCCCTGGGCCCACTTTAAATCCAAGGCCAAGATCTGACCTCAGTGCTTTCCTCTCTGAGCAGATGCTTAGCTATGAATTCACTTGTCACTTAAGAAAGGAGCCCTTGATTTTTTCTTCTCTTTCCTCTGGCCTAATAATAAATGTTCCTTTAAAACAATTGTATCCACATTTTCTATGTAAAAGTTTTCCTCTAATGTCACAGGGAGCGTAACAGTTCATGAGATGGATTGCATTTAAAGACTGAAGCCATCACTTCCCGATACTTTGAATTACTTTTCCAGAAGATTGCAATTGATTCCTGTGCCATTTCTGTGCACAATTCCTCAAACGCAACATTTCAATTTCAGGGGCAATTATTCCTATATCCTCAGATCAAGACTATAAGCCTGAAGTAAAATGTCAGTAAGAGGTGGAGAGAAGAGACAAACTAATGGACTGCAGAGGACCCTCTGCATGTTGCCTGTACTACACAGATCCAGTGAGACACATGGGCAAGCAGAAGTTCAGGGACCATGATGGGACTGTTTTTCTGCATCTATACAGATACATGATGTCACTCAGCTTTATAAAGATGGACCCAGCTTCATATCTAGTGTCCAAAGTGCGGTAGATTATCTAGTCAGAAACCTCTCCGTGACTTCTCAGACTCGGGGTCATTGTGAGAAATGACACACCACTGGTAGACCTTATTCATCAACTTTTTACCCAATAGAATTTGTAAAACATTCACAGTGAGACAATAAATCACCCATGAGTCTTCTGGTTTCAGATTTCCTTAGAAATTCAAAACTTAGCTAAAGGTTATTGTGATTTGATAATTTTTGTGAATGTGTTGAGAAAAATAAGCTTGGTTTCAAGGATCTGAAGTATGAGAAACGCTTGGCTTTTGAAATGACACCAAATGGTATATGAATACAAGAACTGACTAATTACAGTTTTTCAATTTGGATTTGTCTGGAGTTTGATGCTTGGTACAGTACACAGTCACTAAAGAGTGTACTGTCAGGAACTGCTGTAAAGTGAATTAAAGTTAATATATTAGCTCTAATGCAATGCTTGTTTTAGTAAGAAAAGGGAACCTTAACAGGAAACTACAATGCAAAATCTTTAATATAGGTTTATAAACTGTTTGAGAAAAAAACATCCAAAGTAGATGTGGTGAGCAGACTTGACAGAATAATGTAAGCATGGAATGGAAGTGAAAGGATACCAAAATGAAGAGAAATAAGAAGTCTCAGATGAGGCCAAAATATTGAATACATTGCATTTAATAAATGTGGACAGGTCTGGAGTCAACAGCAGAGACAAGACTTAGCCAAAATGGTTATTTAGTAATAATGAATATTTCATTTTTATACTACAAACCCTCTCAGAAAACTTTCTGTGAAAACACGAGCATTTTTCATAGCATTGGAGAATTAACTCATTATTTCTTGTAACATACAAAGAAGTTACTTCCAATGTGAATGCACTGTGGTTGAAAAACTTTTAGGTTCAAGATATAAGGGTGCTACTTATAAGACCTAAGGTCTAATTATCTTGGTAAAACCATATGATTGACTGCTATAATCATATCAGATACCTCAGTATTTGTGACCCTTTTTCTAATGATGAGGGATTATGTCAGTCTCATTTCTCAACAAATGCAGGATGTATCCTAGTCTTCTGAACAGGGACAACTTCTTAAAATGGATTTTCAGGGAGGATGTTACTATGAACAGGAGGACTTAAATTGTCTAATTTTGAACTCCAGCATTACAGCTTGACTTGGCTTATGAACAGACTTTTAGAAAACATTGAGAAAGTCATGGAAGCTGTATCAAAGATTAGGAGGTTACAGCTTCCTTTGCTTATGTACACAGAGGGTGCTCTTATACATTCCCTGGACTGTCCAGGCTAGAATTAATTGTCTGAAGAGCTCTGCTTGGGATGGCATGTGCCAATTGTATTGAAGCTGCTTGAAGGTGTGTGATGTTCATTAAAATCTTAAGGTTTCAATCACAGAGTGCTTTATCAGCACCAGTGCAAAAAAGAGTAGTCATTTTGTGAGACCTGTTGTTCATATGCTGGGAATTTTGGGATTCCTTGAAAATAGATGTTTAGATGAAGAGCAGGCTAGCAAGTCCCAGCTAAATGACTCTCTGAGCAAAGTGGAACTGCTTTGGTGCTTGGCAATAAGTCCTGAGAATCGTGACTGCTTTGGACAAATGACTATCTGCAACTGGCTAGCTCTTCTTACTGTTTTCACAAACTGCTAACCTAAGAGGCTTAGGTTAAACAACTCTTGTCATAGGACCGTTTCCAGAAGGTAAGTATACTTAGGACACCTTTGGCATAGGAGTTCTTGCACATGCTTCAGATTAAAAAAATAAATAAATAGATTTTAGGCTCCTGTACCTTGGATTTTGGTGCTGGCCAAATGTTGTCCAAGTGTGTGTAAGTCTGATTTCCTGTCTACCAAGCCATTCTATCATAAACAAATCTTTATTTTTCCCTCTGTGTTATTGTGTGAATTTAAAAGTGATCAGGAGATCCTGTCAAATAAACAGAGCTTTTATGAATGTTTATCTGACGTATTTGTAGATACAAAGCAT